>NC_064285.1:27158988-27167001 GCF_019186545.1 Solanum stenotomum | reverse complement strand
TATATATATATATATATATATATATATTCAAGCTTTAATGAGTTCAAGTTTTCAATTCAAGTTCATATCTAATTTCTAAACATAATTAGTTATATATTCAAGCTAATTAGTTCCAAGTTCAAGTTCAAATTTCAAGTTCAAGAAGTTCAACTTCAAATTATAAGTTCAAGTTCTAATTTTAAGTTCAAGTTCAAATTCTAATTTCAAGTTCAAGTCTAAGTTCAACTTCAAAATATGCTTTGTTTGGTCTAATTAAGTTCCCAAAATATTCTTTGTTTGGTCTAATTAAGTTCAATTAGTTCAAGATCTACAAAGTTAAAGCTTAATTAATTAATCAATACTAATTAATTAAGTTCAAATTAAGTTCAAGTTCTAGTTAATTAGTTGATCAAAATTAAGTTTATATTAATTTCTAATTAAGTTTTCAAGTAATTATAAATTAATTAAGTTTAATATAGTTCTAATTAATTTATATATAATTCTAATTAATTAAGGTCAATAAGTTTTCAAGTACTACGAAATTCTAATTAAGTTCAAATAAAATCCAAGTTCTAATAAGAATACAAATTAAGTTCTAATAAATTAAAATCAACACCATTTCAAGTTCATATTCCTAATTAAGTTCAATTTATAGTAAATTCAAGTTATAATTAATTATAAGTTCTAATTATGTTGTAATTCAAATCCCTTAAATTTCAAATTCAAACTGGCTAGATAGTGTCCCAAATTCAAACTATTAGTCCTAATATATCAAATATAATTCAAACTAGTCCTAAATTCCAAATTCAAACTAGTCTTAAAATCACAAATTCAAAGTACTCCTACAATTCAAAAATCAAACTAGTGCTAAAATTCCAAATTCAAAGTATTAGTAGTCCTAAAATCTCAAGTATAATTCAAACTAGTCCTAAATTTCAAATTCAAACTAGTCTTAAAATCACAATTTCAGACTAGTCCTAAAATCCTAAAATCTAACTAGTGCTAAAATCCTAAATTCAAACTAGCTAGCTATTCCTAATCCCAAATTCAAACTATTAGTCCTAAAATCTCAATAATAATTCAAACTCTAGTTAGTCCTAAAATTCGAAAATCAAACAAACTCAAATAATACCCAAATTCAAACAACTCTTTAAATTATAGCCTAATTCAAACTAATCCTACAATCCCAAAATAAAACTAATTAACTCAACAAATACCCAAATTCAAACATATCCTAAGATACCGTAATTCAAACTAACCCTAACATTAAAATTTTCAATTCACTCACTAACTAATAATCCTAATTCAAACTAACAATCAATAAACACAAATTCAATAAACTAATTACAAATAAATCGCTAACAAAATCAAAATATAGTTCAATTTGAAAAAAAATTGATGCATTATTAAACACTAACCTTAAAGGAGAAGGAGAGATTGAAGAGAGAGGAGAGGCAGGCGGCGGTGGTGGCATCTGCTCCAGTAGCTCTGGAGAAGTAGGCAGCAGCAGCGGCTAGCGAGCGGCGGGTCCGGTAGCAGCAGTGATGCAGTGGTGGTGGTGAGGAGTGGAGAGAAGGAGGAGATTTCACAAATGGGGAAATGGAGAAATGGGGGAAAATTGCGGATCTGTTTTTAGATATTTAATAAAAAGCGACGGATAGCGTCTCTATGTCCGTCGCTTTTTTTTTAAATGTTTGACAAACATTTTGACCAAAAAGCGTCAGACTAAGAGACAATGTTTGTCGCTTTCTTAAAATATTTGACCATATATTTTGACCAAGAAGCGACGGACATAAAGATGTTATCCGTCACTTATTTTTTAAAAAATTAAACAATTAAAATTAATAAAAAGCGACGGACGGCATGGCTTTTTTTAATTTATAAATAATTATTTTTAATAAAAAGCGACGGACTGCGTCACTATCTATAAAAAATAATTAATTATTGATTATATATATATTTGGTGCAAAAATCTGCGAAAAAAAGCGACGGACTAAGCGATGTTGTCCATTGCTTTTTAAAAAAAATTAAAAATAAATTTAGTTTTATTAAAAAGAGACGGACAGTGTCACTACTGGTGTCGCTTTTACTTCCGTCGTTTTTTAGTAGTGTCATAACTTTTATTTACAATTGCATTTGATACGGTTATGTCTATTTACTGAATGGTATGGATGAAGCAATAGAAACGTCTAGGCAATATAAAATTGAAGATGAAATCAGTTGGGAAAAAGATAAGAAGTGATAGGGATGGCGATATAAATCTCCTTTTGTAGAAATAAATTTGGAAAGTGGATTTATACATCAAACTACTGTCCTATTCACCTAAATTTAATGAAATTGCAGAATGAAAAAAATGAACTTTGAAGGAAATGATGGTTGCATAACTTATAAGTTCAGGCTTACCCCAAAACTTGTGTGGAGGAACTATCCTTACTGCAAAAGGGAATAACAAAAAGTTTTTTCTTTTCAGAAAGAAAGCAATTTTGTTTGTTCAGGACATAATCTATTCCATATGAGAAATGGAAAGGAAGGAAATCCAACTTGAAATATTTCAAAGTGTGGGGGTGTCTAGCTAAATACCAAGTTCCTATTCCTAAAAGGATTAAAATAGGACCTAAGAACTGTGGTCTGTAAAATTAAACTTGAGTAGTCTAGTGAAAGGTCTAAAAGACCTTTGGAAAGAACAAAAGGAGAATATATTTAATAAAGATATTCACATGTGTAGTAAATGTCAAAGGACATCTATTACCTCCGGATCTAATTTTGTAACATTTCCTATGTCTTCCGTGGACTCATCCTTTTGGAAATATGGTGTCAATAGTGAGATTGGTTCAATCTTGAGCAATCCTATCGGAAGTTAGTTGATCTTCCTCCAGGAAATAAACATTTGGGTTCAAAGTGAATCCTCAAAAGGAAAATGGAAGTCGATGGAACTGTTGACAAATATAAATCACGACTTTTTGTCAAAGGCTTTAGACAAAAAAAGGTTTTGATCTTGTCGATATATACTCGTCAGTAACTATAATTACATTCATTCGGATGTTAATATTATTAGCTGCGGTACATGACCTCCAAATTCATCAAATGAATGTGAAAAGAACTCTCTTAAATGGAGAATTGGAAGAAGAAATTTACATGGAACAGCCCAAGGGTTTTGTGGTTTCTGGTAAAGAAAAGAAAGTGTGCGAACTTTTTAAGTCACTTTATTGACTAAAAGAAGCACCCAAAAGAAATTTGACCAAACCATGTTGGCAAATGGATTTAAGAACGATGGAAGTGATAAATGTGTTTACATTAAAATCAAAAGGTCATTGTTTGTTTGTATATTGATGACATGTTGATCATCAGTAGATACACTAATGACATAAATGCTACTAAACGTATGCTAGAAAGCAAGTTTGATATGAAAGATCTTAGAGGTGCTCATGCGATCTTAGGTATAAGGATCCTTAGTACTCTATAATGTTTAGCATTGTCACGGTCTCATTGCATTGAAAGGGTACTTGACTAGTTCAAATTTTTGGATTTCAATATTGTCAAGACTCCAATAAATGTGAGATTTGTATTTCAAAAGAGTGAAGGTGAAACTGGCAAGTATGATGTATATCACGAAGTGTGCACGATCAGATATAACATATGCTATTAATGAACTGAGTCGGTTCACGAGTGATCCCAATTAAACTCATTAGATTACAATGAAAAGAGTTTTAGGGTATTTAAAACACACTCAAAACTATGTCTTGCATTCTAATAGTATTCAGTAGTATTGAAAGGATATAGTGATGTAAATTGGATCATCGGGATCAAATGAAGTTAAATCCACTCGTGGATATATATTTACTCTTGGTGGAGGAGAAGTCTCTTGGAAATCTTCCAAAAAGACATGTATCACTAGCTCTACACTTATCTCTGAGCTAGGTTCTCTAGATAAGACCAGTGAATAAGTTGAAAGACTCCGTAATTTCTTGATAAATCTTCTTTTTTGGCACAAACCTTTGGCATCAGTATGCATACACTTTGATAGTTAAGATATAATAGGTAGGGAATGGAGCATGATGTATAACATAAAGTTTCGTCATATAAGACATAGACATAATACCATTAGAAAACTACTCTCTAGTGGAATTATCACAATTGACTATGTAAAGTCAAAGGATAATGTGTCAGATCCACTTACAAAAAGGCCTAACTAGAGAGAAATTTGAAAGATCATCTAAGGGAATGGTTTTACGGCTTAGAACAAGTCATCATGGCGGTAACTCTACCTAGTAGACTGGAGATCCCAAGAGCTAGGTTCAAGGAGAAAAACAAAGTTATGACTAACGGTTCGGCATTGTCAACCAACTGAATCTATTCTCATGATGAAGACAATGCTTAGGAACAATGATACAACATTAAGGCTTGTTAATGAGTTAATAAAGCTTAAAGTTTTTAATGATTGCTAAGTGTGGCAGATTTGACCAAATAGTGTGTATACGCGATAACACGGTTAGAGGATAATTGTCAAAAGCCCATCTCTTTATACACTCGTGAAACCAGGAGGTGTTCATGGCTAAAACAAACACAACCGTAAGAACCATAAATGGTAAAGGGTTAATTGTGTGACATATGGTTGTCTAGGTATATACCAAAGACTGACGGTTCAAAGATATCAAATCTACTGATTGACAAAGTATATCTGACATATGTACACTACGGAAAGTTCAAAGGGAAGCCTACTTATCCAGATGCAATTAATTCTTGCTTGTAAAGTACACACAATTGTCCGTTTCTTTGTCTTGGATTCATTCCTCATTCATGCGGGGGATTGTTGGGTTTTAAAAGGTATGAATGGAAAATAAAGAGTTGCGACTTTTATGGAGAGTTGTGACTTTTATGAAAAGTTGCAACTTTTATGAAGAGTGGTGACTTTTATGAAAAGTTGTGACTTTTATGAAAGGTTGTGACCTTTTCGAAAGATTGTGACTTTTCCAAAAGGTTGTGACCTTTCCGGTAAGGCATAATAAGAGCCTTTTCACACTACCTTTTTTTTTCTATAAATTGAGGGATTTCCTCTCATTTTAAGAGAACCAATTTTCTGGACTTCTTCTACTACTACTAAATCTAGTATTCTAAGTGTACTTTACTGTTGTTGAGTGGTTTGCTGACACCGTGATTTTAGGTATCGATACACCGGTGAGTAAGATCGTTCTATCCTGGGAGGATATATTCCATTAACCTCGGGTACTTGAGGGGAATAATTTTCTTAAGGAGACACTGTGCATTCTATGGGCTTGATTTTCTTTTTTAAGAAAAATATTTTGTATGTTGTTACTAATCTGTTTCTGATTCTATTTTCTCTACTGGTTTTAATTTTCTAGTTTTGAAAATGCTCTTTAAACTTTGTTGTTTCTTATCAAGTTCTTCAAAGTTTTTGTTCCAAGTATCTTAGGAATACAAGATGAACAACACTTTCTTCACTTTTAACCATTCATCCTTTTTGGGGCTAGATAAGTCTCAGTCACAAATTAGGTTCATCCAATTCTATAAGAGATACCAAGAAAACATAATTCTCAATCTCATAAAATCATTTTGATACACCTTTTCTTGTACTCTTTCATAATTGAAGTTCAGATTCCTCTATAGGATTTTGGGATTCAAAACTCTCACTTGGACCAGGAATTATCTCTTGATCCATTGATTTATCAACTATGTCCGAAGATATTATTTAATCTTCTGAATTTAATACTTCATAAAGAGGCTCACCTTCATCTATTTCACCCTTTTTGGGAAAAACATTTTCTAAAAATCTGACATCTCATGATACAATTTCAGTAATACGTCCATCTCCAAATTCTTCAATGAACACATATCCTTTGGAGTGTTCAGAATATCTTATAAAGATACATTTCTTTTCTTTTGGACTTATTTACCAAACTAACCAAAACGATCTTTAATATATGCAACACAACCCCAAAGTCGTAGATCATTTAGGTTTGTCTTATGATAAGTCCAAAGTTCATAAGGAGTGGAAAATACTAATATTGAAGGCACTTTGTTCAATATATAGTCTGCAGTCAATAATGCAGCTCCCCAAAAAGCGGTAGTTAAATTTGGTTGCGCCATCATTGATCTTGTCATGTCCAATAATGTTCTATTCCTTCTTTCAGCTACACCATTTTGTTGAAGTGTATAAGGAGTAGTTAACTGCTTGATAATACCCTCTTCAGTACATGATTCTCCAAATTATTTTGATAAATATTCACGTCATCTGTCGGTTCTTAAAGCTTTTATTGTAATGACCCTAAAGGTCATTTTTAGAAATTTTCATAAAATGACCGTTTTACCCCTCCTGATAGTTGCCCCGAGTCCTAATTGTTGTATTTTCGAAGTTGGTTTGAAGGAAAATTGATGAAAAGTTGAGTTTTTGGAAAGTTGAGTTTTTAAGAGTTAAAGTTTGGTTAAAAGTGCTATTCCGAGTCATTTGGAGTTTCGAGACTCGAATCGAATTTCCGTCAATTCCAGCAGTTTTAGAATGTCGAAACGGGTCTATGAGAATTTGCGGAGTCGAATTTGGAGTTAAAACGAAGATTTGAGGTCCTAAGTTGCAAAAATTGTGAAATTTTGATCAAGAGTTGACTTTGGTCAACAAACGAGGTTCCGATGCTCGAAATGGAATTCCGAGGGCACCGTTGGATTCAGGGGGTGATTCTAAGTCTAGAATGAGTCTTGGTTGAATTTTTAGAGGCCCCGAGTGCGTTTCGAGTTTTTGAGCCTAAAGTTAGTTTCTTGACGCCTTATCGGATACCGGGTCAAGGACATCTCAAATTCAAATTCCGACGATTTCATTGAGTCCGAAATGTCATTTTCAAGCTAGTAGCATATTTGGTTTGTGTTCGGGAAGTGTCAAATGAGGGTGAGCTTTTAAGCTTCTTGGATACTTTGACACTATTTCAGCAAATTGTGGCAACTAAAGGGTTCATTATTAGTTTTAAAGGTCGAAAAATTATTCCGAAGGTTCTGAAATTTTGAGCATGAATTATAGGACTTATCTGCAAATTTTGGTGCATTTTCGTTAACCCGAGATTGGACATTTATCGCAAATAAGAAATAATTATTTACCGAGTAGAAATGATATTTGACTGGGCAAACGAGCATGAAATTGAGCTCCGATTGAACGAGCAGGTCCGTATCATTATTTAAGACATTTAAAAAAAAGAATCAGGTCCTTTCGCTATCGTATGAGAAAATTACGGCCTTTTTAGTGAAATATTAACTGCTGTTTTTCTGGTGCATAACAGCCATGTACTGTTATAAAAATCTCAGACTGTGTTCATTTGGTATTTTGAGCATATCGGGAGTTCTAGAGATTGGAATGGAGTGATTCTTGCGGGTTTCTTCTTGAATTAATATGAGAGTTAGTATTCAATCTTCAATTCGACATTTTCTCATAATTTCTTTATTTGGTTTTTTTTCCTATCCGTAAATCTCTTGGGAAAAATTGGGGTTTATCGATTTGGACTCCCTTTTTGATGAAAAAGGTATATTTACGATCCTTATGTTATGGGTAAACTAATTTTAACATAAAATTATTGATTCATCGATTATTTTTCATCATATTAACCGCGTACAATTTGGACTTTTCCGGTAAAGTTAAAGTTTGATAAATTGATAATTTCAAGGTCGATATTAACTCCGTTTTTTATGAAATTTCATATTTGAACTTATCTAAGCATGGGTAAGATGTTTTTCAAGAGATATTTCATTTTTGAGTCGGGGTTTCGGATCCGTATATTTTAGGCTTCTTCAAGAACGTGGATTTTCCTTCAAATTGAGTTTGTGAATTGATTTCAACTCCGTTTTCAAATTGGTTTTCACCATTAGCTTCCAAATACTTTAAGGATCATTTTACATAAAAAATTTCCAGATTTGGGTATCGTTTTCCGGTATGAGACTTTTGGACCATTTTGCCCTTTTTCCCTAAATTTCTTGATTTTGGTGTCATTGGACTCGAATTGTGATTGTGAATAATTATTTGAATAGATTATCGTGATC
>NC_064285.1:27148782-27155114 GCF_019186545.1 Solanum stenotomum | reverse complement strand
TGTGGTATTGGGGTGGTGGAAGGTTTTCGGAAGTTCTACAAGTGTCATCTTGCTTTTGGAAGGGTATAGAGAGGCTACCGTATGTGGCTACAGTTTTTGGCTATTTTGGTATTTATCTTGCCCCTGTATGCATGGTTCAGCTAGGTGTGGTTCGATGCTTAGGTGGCCCATGGGCCTAGTTCTTCCGTTGCTGGAATTGTCTACAATTACGGATCCTACTTCAGTGTTTTGGTGGCATCCTTAGAGGTTTTATATGCTTGGATGGGTCGATCATCAGTTGAATACTTGATCATTTCTATCTGTGGGTTAGATAAGCGTGATTATTCCAAGATGGGTGCTCGATGGATATGCATCAGATTAGTAAGACTCAGACTTGTGGAAATGTGGTAATGAGAATGGAATTTTTTCTAGAGTCGGTGATGGTTCGTGTGTTGTGAGAGCTTGGTGACTGATTTAGGTTCATCCTTGATTTTTTTGTGGTTATTGACTTCGAAATTTCTCTCGTGGTTACATGATTAGGGGTTTGTCATGGTAAATACGTTGTGGTTGTGAGAACTTAGATTCAGATTCAGTCTTTGAGTTAGTCGGTGGTTTGAAATGACCCTTTGAAGGTTAAGTTGTCAAGATTGATTTGGGAATCCTTATATGGATTTTTGGGATAAGGTTTAAGAATGTGTTCGTTTGGAGTAGTAATTATTGAGTTCGGAAGTTTCACCTCGAGGTTGATAGCGGCGAGTATTTTTTTGCCTTCTTCTACTTTATGTTCGAGGACAAACATGATTTTTAGTGGTGAATAATGTAATGACCCTAAAGGTCATTTTTAGAAATTTTCATAAAATGACCGTTTTACCCCTCCCGATAGTTGTCTCGAATACTAATTGTTGTATTTTCGAAGTTGGTTTGAAGGAAAATTGATGAAAAGTTGAGTTTTTGGAAAGTTGAGTTTTTAAGAGTTAAAGTTTGGTTAAAAGTGCTATTCCGAGTCATTTGGAGTTTCGAGACTTGAATCAAATTTCCGTCAATTCCAGCAATTTTAGAATGTCGAAACGGGTCTATGAGAATTTACGGAGTCGAATTTGGAGTTAAAACGAAGATTTGAGGTCCTAAGTTGCAAAAATTGTGAAATTTTGATCAAGAGTTGACTTTGGTCAACAAACGAGGTTCCAGTGCTCGAAATGGAATTCCGAGGGCACCGTTGGATTCAGGGGGTGATTCTAAGTCTAGAATGAGTCTTGGTTGAATTTTTAGAGGCCCCGAGTGCGTTTCGAGTTTTTGAGCCTAAAGTTAGTTTCTTGACGCCTTATCGGATACCGGGTCAAGGACACCTCGAATTCAAATTCCGACGATTTCATCGAGTCCGAAATGTCATCTTCAAGCTAGTAGCATATTTGGTTTGTGTTCGGAAAGTGCCAAATGAGTTTTGGGTGAGCTTTTAAGCTTCTTGGATACTTTGACACTATTTCAGCAAATTGTGGCAACTAAAGGGTTCATTATTAGTTTTAAAGGTCAAAAAATTATTCCGAATGTTCTAAAATTTTGAGCATGAATTATAGGACTTATCTGCAAATTTTGGTGCATTTTTCTTAACCCGAGATTGGACATTTATCGCAAATAAGAAATAATTGTTCATCGAGTAGAAATGATATTTGACTGGGCAAACGAGCATGAAATTGAGCTCCGATTGAACGAGCAGGTCCGTATCATTATTTAAGACATTTACAAAAAAGAATCGGGTCATTTCGCTATCGTATGAGAAAATTACGGCCTTTTTAGTGAAATATTAACTGCTGTTTTTCTGGTGCATAACAGCCATGTACTGTTATAAAAATCTCAGACTGTGTTCATTTGGTATTTTGAGCATATCGGGAGTTCTAGAGATCGGAATGGAGTGATTCTTACGGGTTTCTTCTTGAATTAATATGAGGATTAGTATTCAATCTTCAATTCGACATTTTCTCATAATTTCTTTATCTGGTTTTTTTTCCTATCCGTAAATCTCTTGGGAAAAATTGGGGTTTTATCGATTTGGACTCCCTTTTTGATGAAAAAGGTATATTTACGATCCTTATGTTATGGGTAAACTGATTTTAACATAAAATTATTGATTCATCGATTATTTTCATCATATTAACCGCGTACAATTTGGACTTTCCCGGTAAAGTTAAAGTTTGATAAATTGAGAATTTCAAGGTCGATCTTAACTCCGTTTTTGATGAAATTTCATATTTGAACTTATCTAAGCATGGGTAAGATGTTTTTCAAGAGATATTTCATTTTCGAGTCGGGGTTTCGGATCCGAATATTTTAGGCTTCTTCAAGAACGTGGATTTTCCTTCAAATTGAGTTTGTGAATTGATTTCAACTCCGTTTTCAAATTGGTTTTCACCATTAGCTTCCAAATACTTTAAGGATCATTTTACATCAAAAATTTCCAGATTTGGGTATCGTTTTCCGGTATGAGACTTTTGGACCATTTTGCCCTTTTTCCCTAAATTTCTTGATTTTGGTGTCATTGGACTCGAATTGTGATTGTGAATAATTGTTTGAATAGATTATCGTGATCCGGATTATACTCGAAAAGGAAAGGCTCAAGTCAAGTAACTTTTGGAGTTCGTTTTAAGGCAAGTGGCTTCCAAACTTTGTAAAACTCTTAGACTACGCATGACTACTTTCCTAATTGTGTTGGGGAGTAATGGGGATTGAGGATGGATTTTATTTGTTGATTGAAATTGTTGTAAATGAAAGATGGGGAATAAAACAACGAGCCAAATGGTTATATGTGACTTGAATTTGTTGAACAAGTCATGTGATAACTGATATTGAGGGGATAGAAGAGCATGAGTAGGCTATGATTGATACAAACATTGATATTGAGACAGATGATGTGTAATACTATAATGTGGTCGTGATATGGTTGTGATTGAGACAGGTGATGTGTAATACTATGATGTGGTCGTGATATGGTTGTGATTGAGACAGGTGATGTGTAATACTATGATGTTGTCACGCCCCGAGCTAACCCCAAGACGCGAACACGGGACCTAGGACCACAAGTGATCCCAAGCTAACCCTGCTGGCATGATCATGAGCATACTAAAGATAATAAACTGATGCGGAAGCTAAATCATAAATAAATCTGAAAGATGGGGAATACCCATATACTATAATTGAGATATATGAAAATTGATGAGTTTAATACAAAGAAGTTATTAACTCAATACTATGCTGAATCTAACTATGTCTGAAATAAGCCTCTAAACTGACTAGAAATGGTGGGACATGCCCCAGCTAAGTCTAGCAAAACTGAAATGAAAGACTAAAACACTGAAAAGAAACTCATGACTATTGACCCCGAAGAATGAGGACTCACCAACTGATTCTCCTGAACTGAAGATCGGGAATCGATCTAAGCGTGATCTGGATGCTGATAACCTGAACCTACATCACGAGAAGATGTAGCGCACATATGCGTCAGTACTTGAAAGGTACTGAGCATGCAGGATAGAGTAAAGTTGAAAGAACATATAACTGAACAAAGCAATAAAGTAATGAAATCATCTGGACATGATATAGATACTGAAAATACTGAATACTGACCTAACTGATGAAATGACCAAATTTATAACATGCTGAAACTGAATACTGACTGTACTGAAATATGGTCAATGCAATAGAGTCTGACTGAACTGTGGGAGCTACTAATAACCGACATAAAACCACATGAGCTAAATATGGAGTCCGATGTATACGCCCTATCGAGAGGACCCAATATACCCTGCCAGAGGTATAGAGCCATGCTGGCGTGATCACTAAACTGATGTTGCCCATAAAGGGGACTTACACCTACGTGGCTCGTAGTTCTGGGACTATATGGGTACGCTGAAACCCTAGTCCAACTCGGTATTAAGCTACTCCCAATGAATTAGTGATTAAGTGGTTATGACTAAATTTCTGTAAATATTGGATAGCTCGGAACTGAACATGCAAACTGAGAATGAAACAATTAATCTGATAATGATGCATTCATAAACTGAGGCATGTATAACTGAATATATTATGACTGAAATACTGAATAGCTTAAAATACTGACATGTAGATACTCATACTTGAAAACTCCTTTTTAGAAAACAATACTCTGATCATTGATGACTTGGGAAGTCATACTGCATAAACATTGATGGTATATCTAGATACCATATATTCATACATTGATGACCTACTCAATTGTCATACTAATCATGTTTTAGAAGCTCTTTCTCAAACTCATCTTAACTTTCTCAAAAACACAGTTTAAAACNATACATAGCTAGGGTTCTGAAATTTATGTAAGAAACTGAGCAATAACATGATAATCTGATTTGGAACATTTAAATAACTAATTCATGATGATCTGCTGTAATTCTAGAAACCCTAGGTCTGTTCATAATCATGGAATCAAGATTCTGACTGAATTCTAGGGACCTAATGGGCGAAAGGAACCCACTAGTGAAATCCCACATACTTGGTGACGAATTCCACGGAGAAATCTTTCGATTTCGGGGCTAAAATTGAAGGAACCTTGCTGCGTTCTTGAACTAGGGTTCTTGACATTTTTCTCCTCTCTTGATTCTAATTCTTCTAAGTTTGATTAATGATTTGACTTAGGTAAGTTCTAGTTATGTTTCTAGGCTTAAACTAATTTAAACCTCATGATTTAGGGTCTAAACGACGTATCTTAGGGGTTAAACGAAATAGGAAAAGACCAAAAGACCCCTGAATTAACTGTTGTCGGAGTGACCTACGGAGTGGACCTACGGGCCGTAGGTCAATCTACGGTCCGTAGATTGCGTCCGTAAGTCAAGCCTACTCGATAGGCCTTCACTAAAACGAGCATAACATTTTACTCAAAGGTCGGAATTTAGAAAACTCGGTGGTGTTGGAAAGATAATTCAATTATCTATCTAACCATAGGTCATGGGACACATAATTCATTTTGTGCTAAAAGTTATGACCATCTGAAGTTGACTCATCATAATTTTCAGCTAACTGGCTGCTAACCTTCGATCTACGGTCAGACCTACGAACCGTGGATCGAATGACGGTCCGTGCTGGTCAACCGTAGTTTGTGTCAGAGGCTGGGTAAAGGAGGTCTTGATCCACGGATACATACCACGGACCGTGGTCTGATCTACGGACCGTGGGTCTGTCCGTGAGTCGGGACTTAGCTAATTTTCTGAGCTGGCTGGGGAGGGGTTTGCAGTGGTGAACCACGGTCCACCAAGATGGTCTGTGGTCTGACCTACGGTCCGTGGATGGTGACCGTAAGTTGCACCTGCAACTTCTCAAAATCTTCATTTTTGGTCCGTTTCGGATACGGGGTGTTACATTATCTCCCCCTTGGAACCATTCGTCCTCGAATGAAGACTAAACTAGCTGAAATAGAGGGAGAGTGTTGCAATCCCTACCACTAAACACTGAGAACTGAATTTCTGACTGAACTGAGTTCCAAGGACATGCAAATACGCTGAAAATGCAAGTACCAACTGAAGGAACATGATTCTAAGACTGAATTTTCGCATGAATGACTGAAATACTGAAGAGGAACTATTACCTCAAGCTGGAATGGAATCGGAAGGAAAGAGGTGAGGATACTTGGACTTCATGGCTGCTTCTGCTTCCCAAGTAGCTCCCTCTACTGATTGACTCCTCCACAAGACCTTGACTGAAGCAACTTCTTTATTTCTCAACTTTCTAACCTGACGATCGAGAATCTCAACTGGTACATCCTCATAAGAAAGACTATCTTTCACGGCCACACTCTCTAATGGCACTATGGATGCTGGATCACTCACACACTTCTTCAAAAGAGAAATGTGAAAGACTTAATACACTGCTGTTAAATCTGCTGGCAACTCCAACTCATAAGCCACTTTACCAATCCTTTCCAAGATCCGATAAGGGCCTACATATCTGGGGCTGAGCTTTCCTTTCTTGCCAAATCTCATCACTCCCTTCATTGGTGACACTTTCAGGAAAACCCAATCATCAACTTGGAACTCTAGTTCCCTTCTTCTCACATCTGCATAAGACTTCTGGCGACTATGAACAGTCTTAAGTCTATCTCTAATGAGTTGCACTTTCTCCATAGCATCAAGGACCGAATCTGGTCCTATCAAGGCTGCTTCACCTACTTCAAACCAACCAACTGGAGATCTACATCTACGCCTATATAATGCCTCATAAGGGGCCATCTGAATACTGGAATGGTAACTATTGTTGTAGGCGAACTCTATTAGAGGAAGGTGATCATCCCAACTACCCTTGAAATCGATCACACAAGCTCTCAACATGTC
>NC_064285.1:27074259-27141869 GCF_019186545.1 Solanum stenotomum | reverse complement strand
AGATGTGTATCGTAGGACAGACATGCATCACGACTACATGACATCATTATTGCATTTTGCATCGCATTTGCCTTATCTTTGTCTGTGATGTGTGGATTGTATCGGTTTACCCTTCTTATGTGGAATTTGATCTACTTGCTCTTATTTGTTGATCTGAGGTTGATGAGGATATACTGTTGGATCTGGCTGTTGAATATGATCTGTTTAGTATAGGTTGGTTGCTTTGCTGCTAGAATGAAGTTTCGGTGGTTCGGTTGGGATTGAAAAGAGTTGTTTGTAGCTGCTAGTTTTGCTTAGTTTAGGGTTACTTGCGAGTACATGTGGTTTTCGGTACTCACCCTTGCTTCTACACAATTGTGTAGGTTGACAGCTCTCTCTCAGATTCGGCTTAGTATTTTCTTTAGCAGATTGAGCTTCAGGACATACTCGAGAGGTAGCGGTTCATTCCAGACGTGCCCTTGAGTTATCTTTACTTTCAGTTTTGTTCTATTCGAGAACTATACTCTGAGACTTGTATATTTTTATTCAAATTCTGTATTTAGAGGTTTGTACATGTGACAACCAAATTCTGGGTAATGTTGAGTCTTAATTAAAGTCTTCCCCTTATTTATTATCTTTTATTCTCGTCTTTCTACTTCTCTATCGTTGTGGTTGGGTTAGGCTGACGTGTTCGGTGGGAAATGGACACGTGCCATCACATCCAGATTTGGGGTGTGACATTTATGCTTTTATCTAATTGATTTTTAACTTCATTCGTATATCTTTTAAAGCACTCAAGTTCTTCAACTTTATTCGTATATCTTTTAAAGCACTCAAGTTCTTCAACTTTATGAGAAATCAAATAGACAGAACCAAAGCGCATGAGATTTTCATTAAATGTGATGAAATATGTAGCACCAAACCTTTCCCTCACATTCATTGGACCACAAATACCAGAATGAATCAATTAAAGCGGGAACTTAGCTCTTTTAGCCTTCCCAAATGGTTTACGTGTAATCTTTCCAGCAAGACAATCTTCACAAGTTGGCATATCAATTTTGGTGATAGGAACTCTCCTTTATATTTACTCTTTCCCATAAAAAGTACTACATATATCCAACAAACAATGCTCCATAGAGTTCCACTCATACATACACTTCTTCATAAGAAAGATAGAACGGAAAAAAAATTAAGAAATCATTCTTTTTCTTTTCTTTTTTTAAAATATAAATTCATCCAAATATATCCTATTTCTCTTTTTTTAAAATAGAGATAATTATTAAGAAGAACTCCTTATCCATTCTCCGGTCCAAAAAAAAAAAACAATCAAGGAACAAGAACAAAGAAAAAATACAAATCAGTTTCTCCAAAAGAGAATGTGAGGAAAAATCAAAGGATGTTGCAAATCCATAACTAGATCTGTATATCTTTCTAATGGCTGAGCAAACGATTTACTATTATTTCTTTAATAATCATTTGACACTGAGTTTGTGACATATATTGTTAACAAGTATTTATAATGATAAAATTCAAGCAACAATATTCATACGAAGAGCGATAAGTCATGGCTCTCATACCAATGTTAGATACATAGAGCAAAATCGACGATTTGATTTGCAGCGCAAGTTATTGATTTTGCTACTTAAACGGGATTGCTCCAAAGTCCCTCTTTGAATCACTAGGAAATAAAATTTGATTAATAAACTAAATGTATATTTGTGCTTCACACCTTTTATTGATCTTCGGACATAAAAGTTCTAAGTTTTTTCTTCTGTTTTTTTTCCTTTTGTTATTCACGTTGTTTTTTTCTATAAAGGAAAAAATACCCTTTTTATAAAGAGGGTGCCTCTTTTTTCAAATAGGAGATAATTAGTTCTTATCTCTTCTCAGACAAACTCTTGAATCGGATCGAATCAAATCGGTCCACATGGGTGACCCCGACCCAAAACTCACAGTTTGTTGGTTTAGAATGTTAAACTTTTTAAGGTTTTAAGTTAGATGTTGTCCATGTCAGACGACAAATATTATATTGCATGCATTTGGCAACTACAAATAGGTGTGCCATATATTGATCAAATTATCAAGTCATCAATATGTATTCTCCTTTTCTCTTAATTATTCTGGACTCTGATTATATAGGTTTCAATAACTTCTTCATTCTTATGTCACACAAGAGTCTATTGAAACCGCCTATGTACCCTCACAAAGTTAGAGATAAGTATCGCGTACATCTTATCCTTATCAGACCCCACTTGTGGGATTACACTGAGTATGTTGTAGTTATTGTTGTCACACAAGGATATCGTGGTCTACTCCAATGGATTATGGACTTTACTTTGAAATGGTTTTAACCTAAGAAAACAAACTAAAATATGTTAAGAAAAAATTATCATCCACCTATGGTGCTAATCTATGTTCAACTAGTAGTTCTCTAATGGGGAATTGGGCCAATTAAAAGGGTTGTAGATATAAATAGGTATTGCTGTTTGAGAAATAATACTTTTCTTAGTATCCTTGCATAGTTCTCTATTCTTTCTAGGAGTTGTTTAGACTTTTAGAGATTTATACGTTTAGAAAATCTTAAACCTACTTAGAAGATCATGAAACAATCTTTGATCTACTAGAATCTTTGTGTGATGACACGGGATTAGATGTTTTTATACTTTTGCAATCTGTATTAAGCGGTACTACATAGTTTATGTGTCTTTAGAAATATTGACCGCTGCGTGATTGCTACTCCAATGTGCATTTTGGAGAATCTGACACTAGTGCGGCAGCGAGTTTGGATAGTCCAAGCAACATAGGTTTATACAAATATACCAACATGTTACCTTCTCAAAAAAAATATCTTAAAACTTGTGGAAAATGTAATACTATGATTTGGATAGCTTTTTAAATTTCTTCTGTTGTCTCTCAGGCTAGAGTAGATAGGAACTGAATATAGAAATTGAAAACTTGCAAGGATCCTGATGTAATTATTGTACAATCTTTGTGCTTTGTTTATAAAATGCTCGGGAAAATGGCACTTTTAGTCCCTGTGTTAAGGCTATATTCTTATTTTAGTCCTTGTGTTATCTAACTTAGCACTATTAACCTTCAATTATATCAAGTGAGTGATTTTAATCCTTAAACTAACAGATCCAAAAAAATCAACATAAAGTTCACTGATAAAAGGGGCAATTCGGTTATTTCATTTTAATTCTCTCTCTTTGAAGAACAAGCTCAACGATCTGAGCAACATTTTCAAAAAAACTAACTTGATAGGCATTAACCCTCCCTCCCTCAAACCGATGAACGATAGCTCATTTGAGCTACATCTGAACAAAACCCACCATATAGGCATAAGATTTCTCTCTTTGTTCGACGAACTCAAAGTCTTCTAAGCTACATTTGGACAAAATCTACCTGGATCTAATGAAACATCAACAATGTATTTGTGATTCTTGGTATGTTGCTGCTCTTATTTATTTAACTCTCGTTGTCTCTTCTCGATTTTTCATAATTTTGAGCTAGGTTTTTCTATTCATAAATTGGGGATTCTTTTATTGAAGCATGTTGTTCAATTGTATTGCTGCAACTTTTGGCCATTTCTAAGTTACTCAAACAATTCAAAGAAAGTAAATTTATCATCCCTTTTTAATCCACTAAATGAATTGATCTCCCGATCACTACTTTCCATGTCCAAATGGCAAGATATATGTGTAGTTTTCAAAGCTATTTTTCCGTTTTAATCGTTTGATTGAGACTTGCAGTTTAAAACAAGCCTTGGAAAATTATTACTAATGAATTTCATAATCTTACATTTGTGTAATTGACAGCCAAAGCATTGGCAGAGAGTGGATTTGAACCACTTTACAAGCAGATTTTTACAACAGATCCAATTGAGCAAGAAAACATTTGTTTGTTACCTTTCTACAATAACTAGTCATGTTGAACTTTTTATTTGTCATCTGCCAAAGTGGCTTTCTGCAGTGATCGTCCCTATCGTTTAGAGCTCCATCTGGATATATAGGAGGCTTGGAACTACTATAAGGTAATTGATGGAGTGAATTGCAACCCACTTTTAGAATGCAATTCCATTGCACATCCACACCAAATAGATCGAGACTTCTTCGTTGTGTAGAACTAGGTTATGCAGCGAATTTTTTTTTTAAGTTTTCTATTTCTCAAGCAATAATTTTTAAATACCCAAATTGCCCCTTTTAGAAGTGAACTGTCTATTAATTTTTTTGGATCTGTTAGTTGAGGGATTAAAATCACTCACTTGATATAATTGAAGGTTAATAGTGCTAAGGTAGATAACACAAGGACTAAAATAAGAATATAGCCTTAACACAGGGACTAAAAGTGTCGTTTTCCCTAAAATTCTCACTTATTAGAAAAGAAAAATGTAGAGAACTTATAGTTTGTTTTTCAAAGTTGCTTGGACTTTTAATTTCCGGTGTGGCATTCATGTCGATATGACATGTGTGTGGGATCCGTTCTTGATTTGGCTAAACGATTTTAGGTATTTTGATCAAAATCGATGGAGAAAGTTCGGAGAGATTGAATGATTTTGTAATCAAAACATAAATCAAGGTGAAATTGAAGAAATTGAAATTGAAATGCCTCATATATAAAAAAAAAAAATTGTCACTCATTTTCCTTTAATATCCTTCTATTCTCCTTTGTATCCATACTTTTTTTATCGGATTTTACATAATATCTCATGATTTAGGTTTTATAACTCTATTTATAGATATTTTGAATTATTTTTAGCTAAATTTTTGTACCCATATCTATACTTGAATCCATATCCACAAATCATAAATTGAGATCATGAAGGATCTAACATGTAGATCCGGATTCGAGTTCAAACAAATTAGCTTTTCTTATATTTGAATATAATTGGAGAAACATGAACCATGAGAATTCATGTATGTTGATTACTGAAGGAAAATGTGTGGATGGATTATATTTGGGTGGGTTGAAAATGGGTCAACATAAAATGAATAATAATTTAATCCACCCATATTTCATGTGGGTTGGGTAATAATGATTGGGTAAAATACATATTGACCCATATTTACTCGTATTTTCATGAGAAAATAGTACTCTACTTTAGAATTCAACATGAAGAAAATATTGAAGTCTTTTTTTTTTAATAAAAAAATGTTGAAAATACGTTATTTAGTTTTATTGTATCATAAAACTAAACCCGACTTCCAAACCAGGACCCAAACCCGAAATGCGACACAACTGTTATCTTTCAAATCACGAAACAACCCAGACTCTTGACTTGGAACCTACCTTTCGACCTGAAATCTAACCCTGACATCCAACTTGATATCCGACATCTAAATCTAGATTCAACCACAATACCCGAATCGAGACCCAACCCCAAAACATGATCTGAGATTCAACTTCCAAGTTGGAATTCGGCCCTAAAACCTGACCCTGACGACCAATCCAAGATCTAAAAATGACACCTGACTTGAGACTCGATCTCAACTTTTAACTCGGGATTCGATTTTGATCTGAGATTTGAACCGGGACCTGACACCTCAATTTGGACACGACATTCAAACCGAGACTCAACACCTAATTGGGACCTGACTTCTAAACCAAAATTTGATCCTAACTCTTGAATCGAGACAGGACTTCTGAATTGGGATCCGACCTTGACACCCGATCTGGGACTGATTTCCAAACCAAGATTCAACCCCGACACCTGATCTCAATGATTGATTTGTGATCTGAACCTGACACCTTATTTGAGATCTGACCTCAACTCTTGATCTGAAACCCGACTCTCGATCCAAGATTCGACCCCGACTTGATATCTCCAAACAAGGATCTGATTCTAAATCTCGATCCAAGACCCTACTTCTACATCGAAGATATGATCCCGATATTCGATCTAGGTTAAAACTTCTAAACTGGGATTTGACCTCGACACTCGACCTCGATGACGGATCCGAGAATCGAACCTGACACACATTTTGGGACTCAACTTTCGAATCGAGACCCAACTCTGACACCTGACTTGGGAACCAACTTCTAAATCAGGACCCTACACCGAACCTGAATGACCAATTCAGGACTCAAATCTAACACCTAATATGGACCTGACCTTGACTCTTTATTTGAAACCATATTTGGAAAATATTTTCTTTAATTTTTGAAGATACGTCATTTTTCTTATATTTGAGGAAAATAAGTTTATTTGGAAAGCATTTTTACCCATATTTGATCCATAAATATCCATATTTCTATGGGTTGAATATGGGTATAAACTCATATTTTACCCATGTAAAAAGTCACACACCCAACCTATTAAAAAGAAAAAATTATGCGAAATGATAAACATATAGAGTATATATTGTGTAATATAGTTATAGTTTCAATTATTTTTTACTCGTGGCTATAGTTTTGTGAAATTTCGCTATTCGGTTTCCTAATTGTATAAATCTAGAATTTGTATAATTTTACTCCTGATTGTATGATTCCATAATTTATATAATTCGGATCCTGAATGTATAAATCCAGAATTTGTATATGCTTACCCTAGCTATTTGTATTCGATTTATCAAAAAATCATAATAAATTACTATCTTGTATATTGGCAAGCGAAATATACAAACGGATTTTTGAAAAAAATAATCTAATTGTATAAATACAAAATTTGTATATACTTACCCTATTTTGTATATTTGCAAGTGAAATACACAAATGGGCAAGTGAAATATACAAACCGCAGACTCCATAACAAACAAAACTATAGCTATGAAGCGCAATTATCGAAACTATAGCTATAAAGCCATATTATGTCTAGTATTTTCGCTCTTTCTGAAAAAATTTCATTAAAATATGGGTGAATTGAGAGAATTGTCAAAATATGGATTCATTTTGCTAGCACTCATATTGATGTTATCAAAGGAAAAAAAAAAGTGAAAGATATTCCCCTTGTAGTAAGCAAAATCATATGAAAAGAAAAAAGGGGGTATGAGATAACCATAACGGATGCGTCAGAGGGACGTCAAGTGGTTGATATTATCCCTCCCGGACCAGAACTTCTTGTTTCCGAGGGCGAATTTATCAAATTTGATCAACCATTAACGAGTAATCCTAATGTAGGCGGATTGTAGCTTTAAGCGAAAAGAAAAAATGATGCTAAACTTCAAGGCTTAAATGCACCTCAATTGAGCCTTCGTTAACATCTATTTTGTTATCGAGTTGCAAGTATTTTAACATTTTTTTCTTTTGTGTACGTGTAACTATATATCCACCAGTTGGTTAGACCATTTATCTTTAAGGTTTATGTTTTAGATATTTTTCTTTATTATAACTAATGGAACACTATAAATCTAATTCAAGAACCCAATAAGCTAAAATTTGTGGGATGCATCCATGTAACAAAGGTCTTAAAAAAAGCCTTGATTTGATAAATCTGTCGCTTTGAATTGTTGTTTCTTATTGATGTCATTTGTGGCATCAAATAGACAAAAAAAAAAAAAATCTTATAAATAGAGTATTTTTGCTCATTTGAAAATGTACCACGAAAAAGGAAAATAAATACCAAAATAGCAGTGAGCTGTTTTATACATTGTGTAAGAAAATAAAGTGTAAGTGATATTTTAGTGAGATGAGAAATCAAAAAGTTTTTTCTTTTGAGTGTATAGTAGTCATGTTGAGTATTCTACCCCTAATTATACAATGTAAAAATCCTTGCTACAGTGATATTGTCATAACCCGATACTCGAGTTATAATGACACCTACTATAACTTACCAGTAGGTAAGCTAATCTGTAACTCGGAATAACATGTAACAGTCATACAAGGTAGAAACAACAATTCATAACAGATACATGATCACATTAATATATATATATATATATATATATATATATATATATATTCTAGTCTCTGGACAGATGTACTGTTGCACGTGTGTCTCATGTGAATTAATATACACTTCCTATAATCTTATCTTATCTTATAAATATACAAAAGAGAATCTTAGATTTGTCTATGTGGTGCCCTCGGAGATCAGGATTCTTATTTAACTCTTCTTAAAAATCACAATCTTACGGAAAAGTTACAATTTTTATAAAAGTCACAACTCTTTAGAAAAGTCAAAACTTTTCATAAAAATCACAAAATTCACAACTTTTCACCAAAGTCATTGCTCTCCATTTTCCATTTACACAATTTAAAATCCAGCACTTAATTCCAAGGCACCAAAAGAAAAGAAGAAAGAATAAACAAAGCGAATTGATTTCAATTACAATGTGACATTACTACTTATGCGTCTCTCAGTCCACAATTCATAACTCTGTTGGAGTTCACAAGTTTAATTGAAATAAGCCAAAGAAAGAGTTAGCACTACACCAAAATTGATCTTTAACGGTAATTAATTGCTTATTCGCCGCTAATTATGTATTTTAAGAGGAAAATAGTACTCTATAAATGTCCCTAAAATCTATAGCGACATTAAATCTAATGACAATGAATTAAAATCGATAAAGGGTCTAGCACTCTTCGTTAATGTGCATATTTATTACCGATACTGTTTTTGTTATAGTGCAGTTTGGGCATTTGATAGTATCAAGAAAACTTGATCTCTAATTATGCCTAAAAAGAAGAGAGGAAGAAATATGACAAATTAGTCAACTTGCGATAAAGGAAGTGAATTAATTGTCTCTATACTAATATTCTAGGAAGAGTGCAAGACATACAAAATGTTTGTACCTAAAATAAAATAATTAGAATAACATTCTAACTGTGGCATGTGACAAGCAAGAGATCATTCAGTTTGGTTCTTTTAATAAACTTCACCATTGATTCAGTATTAGTTATAACATATTTGTTGTTGTGTGCTATCAAATATAGAAAAATCCACAAGAAATTTTTCCATAAAGCATATGAAGAAGTCTGCAGAAAGGGAAAAGAGAAGATCAATTTCAATCATCTTTGCTGAGATTTTTAATAGAGTTAAAAAGAAGTCACCAAAATAGCAAAAAGAAGTTGCAATAGTTACATGCATCAATATGACTTGCAGTAAAAGATTAAGCTTCATGAAATAGGAGGAAGAAAACTTTGAGGAGTAAAATACACTTCATAAGAAGCTTAATGTATTTTAATTCGACTCCCCTATAGCGAAAACAATCCTACAAATAATAGTGGAAGAAATAGAAGTTTTGTTTACTAAAGAACAAAATATAAAATAATGTTAAGCAACCTGTCTTTTTCTTCTTGATTGTTAGGAAAGTAAGGTCGTTTTCATTATTATTTTTGGATATTTGTGAGTTCAAGTGCTCCCAAGATTATGCTGTGAGATTTTAGTTATGTATCAAAATTTTAGTTTAGAATATTCAGTTATGAACATTTCCATATAGATACCACATATTGCTTGGTTGATCATTGTATTAATTCTTTGTAATTGTATATTAAAAATCATAACAGTAACTATGGTTCAATTTCAAATAAGTTGGGGCCAATGATATGAAACCTAAGCAATAGTAGTGATTGTTCTGAGACAATGAGGAAAAGCCTTTATGATGTTAACAATTTTAGGGTCATTTTTGACATATGCATGATACGACATACTATAATAAAAAAAGAGATTGATGGAGGTTCATAATAAAGGAGCCGAAATTCCTCCATTTGAATTTAGTTGATTTTGTTCTTGTATGTACGTGATGCTCCACTTTAATTAGTAGTGTTGTTGTTCGGGGCTTTTTGGTCTTTTCTTTATCGTCTGATTTTGTTCCTTATAACTTCGTGGAATTAAGAAAATTTCGTTACTTCTGACCAACTATTTCTATGGAGATTTTCTTAGACTTCTTTCTCATACTTAAAATCTCTCTATGACTCGTAATTTTTGTTCAACAAACAAAAATTAAAAGAATATATCACTTTAAGATTTTGGAGGAATGCTTTGCCTTAAGATAAAATGTTCTTGACAATGTAGTGTATGTATAGAAAATACAAATATTAGCGAATGATCTTATGTGAGCTTAATAAAATAGTTCAATCCCGTGCGAAGCACGATTAATTTACCTAGTGGAGTATATAATACTCTATTTAAATGTGTATAGTGAGCACTTGAAAATCTGAACCTGCAGAGTTGAACAATAATTCAGTTAAAAAAATAGATTCAAATACAACATATATTTGTAATGCAATATTACTCATCTATCATGTAACAAAATGAGATAAATGCTTGGAGTTAAGACTCACGAAATATGCATACTTATGAATTTGGTTCGGTTAATACTCCCAAAGTGATATTCTTTTGGAGCAAACTAAAAAATAAAATGTGTCTAATAATTAAAATAAGGGAAAAGGGTCTAAAAAATACTTCAACTTTGGCCGAAATTGTTGTTACGATACCAAACTTTATGGAGGATCTTTTACCCCCTGCACTATTTAATAGTGTATTTTAAAGGTATATATGTGCCCAAGTGGACACATTACTATTTATAATGATGCAATATTTATGATGTCCACGTGGGCACATATATACCTTTAAAATACTCTATTAAATAGTGAAGACGGGTAAAAGGTCCTTTCCAAAGTTCGGTATTGTTACAACAATTTTGATTAAAATTCAGATATATTTCAGACCTTTTTCCCTTAAAATAAAATATATTATTTGTATACATTATTTCGTAAATACAAGTCATATTCAAGCAGTAAGCATAAACTGAACTTGTTCAATGGGAAAAAATAGTATTGTCTTATGTTGGGCAAAACTCAACAAATAAGAGTGCAATAGTTATAGCTTTTTGTGTAGTCTAAAAGAAGAGGAGTAAGAATAAAATGACAAAGAAATTTGACACGATGTCGTAACTTTTATAAAGTGCAAAGAATATGAAAACGGTATAGAGTATTTAACTGATTGAAGTTCAAAAGACCAAATATATAACTATTGTAATATGAAAAGTTTGATACTAGTTTGGACACTAACATTCTACATTAATTGTTGCAGATAGAAATAGTACCCTTGGTGCAGTGAAACTGAAATCCATTTGATAGAAGATAAACGATTTAGTTTTTAAAATGTAAAAGTTATTAGAGGAATAATGTTAATTAAGTGATTAGGACAAAGTGGTTTTTTAAATAAGATTAGAGATATTTTTGTAATTCAACTTTCAACCAAGGAGCTTCTCACTTTCAACCAATCCTAAAACCTTGTAGTCACATCTACAGAGCTGCTGCAAAAGAGTACAAGTCCCAAAAGTAGACCAAAATATACAGACTTATCTCAAAAGCAAAAGACTAGCCAAAACTAAATAAAAGGAGACACATATGATCCTGAACGCCATAAGATCACCCTCGTCACCAAATCTTCCTAGAACCGTCTCGATATCAGTGTTGGTGACTGATGCCTTGACCTCCGTCATGGAAATAAATGGAGTGTGTAGTATTAGTATCAAAACAGCAGGTACCCAGTAGACATCATAGTCTAATTGAGCTTGAAAAGTAAAAGCAATAATGAAAAACGGAAAGGGAAACAACCAGAAACCACAAAATGAAGATAATAATGGAATTCCTAACTAAGGAGCACACGAGCTAAGGAAAGACGGAACACTAGAGTAAATAGTTAACTAAAACCTAATTGGACCCATATAAGCTCATAAGGTACACTCATTCATAATTTAAAGTAAATAACCCTAATAGGCCCCCATAAAATTGATGGGTACACAAAAGAGCTAAGGTACTACTAGAGGAACTTGAGAACACTTCCAGGACTTTCATGGCCTTCCACGGACTCGAACTGCGAAATAAGGCAACCCAAGAACCCAATAGAATCACTTTATTAGGACTCAAACCTGACAAAATAAGGGTGTGTTCGGACTTGAAACAACGCTAAATAAAGATGAGTCAGGGCCTAGAACCGTGACTAAGGAAAATTTTTAGGGTCTCGAACCCGACTAAATAGATAGTATGCCAGGGCTTCAAACCCGACTAAGAGAAGCTACATCTGGGCGTCAAACTCAGGTAAAAGCTACCAAAATCCCCCAATTACCCTCTCTTACTCCACCGTCCCATACCATAGTGCGGAACTATTTTCAAAGTTCCCACAACACACTCCAACTTCAAATCCTCGACTTGACCACAAACAACCAAATAAAGGTTGAAATAACCCACGAACATGTCTGAGTCTATCACAAGGGTGAATTATGGATTAAAAGGTCATAAGAGTTTACTTATCGCCTAGCTAATGATCACACTATCCGTTAGACCCAAGTCTTCTATATCAGCCTATAGGGAGCTAAGTCGTTCGAAGCGATGTCAGATAAATTCTAAGGCTTATTGGCTCCAAAATGCGAGTCTAAGGCAACACTAACCTAAACCTAGGCTAAGACCGATAACAAATTCAACAATGTTCACAAATCGACAACCACAAGGTGAGGTATGATCACAAAGAAAAACGAGGCATATAGAGCTCCTAAAAGATCCGAAAATAAGGTCTAAGGCATGATTTCTTATAATTAAGCATGATCAACTACTACACAACCCCAATTCCAACAAATCAACATGAATTTACAATCGTAAGTTAAATCAAAAGACCGAGAAGTCATAACTACCTCAATGTAGACCACACGTGCTCCAGAATCACAATATCCGAGCTTTTCTCTTTTGAACGACCTTCAATCGTCGCCATGCTATCCAAAACATAACCAGAAGTCAATATGTACATTTTGACAACAAAAACACAATAATTGGAGACAGACCAAAAATTGAGTCAAAATGTGAATGTGGAGCCCGCACTGTGAATCTCAAAAATGACTCTGTCAAAATGATCTAATAACCTTACCGAGATTGTGTCCCAAAAGGGATACAATTCGATTCTTGAAAAGGCAGAATTTACCACATGCGACAATTCGCTTCAAGAAACACCAAAAGAGTGCCTTGTGAATCAAGTATCTAAGTTTTGGTGAAGATAACTTAATTAATTTCTACTTTCGGATTGTTAATTCGATTGTGTAATATTGAGAATATGGTTGATTTAACTGTGATAATGGTAATTTATTGTTCCTTAAACTATGCATAGCCAAATTCCCAATTCCTAAGGGCGTGTGATGGATGGATTGTAGTATGTGATTGAGCGTTGATTAATTGTTTCTATAATGTTTGATATAATATGGGTTCAATTATTTCTTCATGTCAAACTCTATTAATCTTTAGATATCTTAGTTTGCTTGAAAGATAGAATAAGGGTAAGAAGATTCAGTTGATAACTATTTGAATTCTTTCATTTAATTGTTGAATCTAGAAATAGATTAGCTAATTTGAGATTATAGGTTGTTTGGAATTGAATAAATATTGAGGTTTGAGAAAATCCATGTGAAATTTAGTGGTAGATTAATGAAGGATCGGCATTAATATCAATAGCCTAGCTTACCGATTGTCATCAACTTGTTGTAGCAATGTTAGTTAACCGATTACAATACTATCATTCATGCTAACACATGTCTAAGACTTATTTAATACATGAAAACAAATCTCATTTTTTGAAAAACTATGAGACAATCGTCTAATTTGATAATTGAGTTAACAAATTGTGCTGCATACTTTTAAATACCTCATTTATTTTACTTGCAAATAGCTAGTGATTGATAACTGTTGCTTTCGATTGCACACACAAGTATACGTGGTCGAATAAACAATATAGTGGCTGTAAAAGAGTTGGATTATCGAACCTAAAGGACTTACGATCAATTTATATTCAGTTCAACTAAATCCACAAATTAAAGAAAGTGTTTTCAAGAAACTTGTGTTGTATATCTATACTACGATTGCAAATAATTAAAACTTAAAGTTAACTAATAGTGGACTACTTCAACAAATTTGGGTGTTTAAACAATAAAGGGGACAATTCCAGGGCTGCAGTATGCTAAGGATTCATGTATCGCATCTCTTTCATGAAATTCTTATGGTTATCAAATTACTGATTTACAAGGTTGATATTATGATCATGAACTCTCGACCTCAAACCACCTACCTCAGCTGACTGTCTAGCTATACCATTGAGCGGGGATAGGCAGACTCAACTGTGGAGCATTTATGTAACACCCTGCAACTAGAAAGAAGTTAAAAAGTGAAAATAGTCATTTTTGGAAATAATATAAAAATCTGGAAATTTGTTAAGTATGTTACGATGGATTTTTGGTCAACTTCAAATGACCATAAATCCTAGCTCAGGATGAGTTAGGTGTGTTTCCAGTAATCGTAGGAAAGATCATGGAATAATCTTTCCAACGCCTGTGATTTTGCGCGATTCCGAGTTCGTATGAGTGAGATATGCTTATTCGAAGTTGGGCTATTCAAATAAAGAAAGTTCAATCCGGATTTTGAAAGGGTAGTTTGGTCTTTTCCTTACCCAACTGATTTAATTCATTTTAGTGAATTAATTAAGGGTCAAAACTGATTTAAGTCAGTTTAGAAAAATTGAATTCACGCTAGGGCTTGGAGAAAAGAGAAAAGAGGAGAAAGGAGAAGAAAGTTCAAGATTCGTCGTCTTGGTAAGGAATAACTTGTGGATTTCGTCAAGGGGTGATCCCTACGAGGTATGTGAGATCACATAGCGTTGGGTTAGTTCACCCACGCGCCAAGCATGTTTAATTCAGCAATTTTCGTCCTAAAAGAGTTAGAATTTGATATTCTTGAGTTGTGTTGTTGAATTGTTTTCATTCTTGAACTTACATGTGATTGATGGGTTTTCTTGAGACGTTTTAGCGATGTTAAGAGCTATTTCGAGTTAGATTCAAGTGTACATGTTTGGGTATCTGAATCTAAGAAAGTATTGAGAAAAGGAATTGATTTAAAATGATTTAGGTTCAGAAAACGAGTTGAAAAATTCGTCAGTCGCACCTGGGGAGGGCCAGGTGCGTCGCGTCCCTATAGCGCTAGAGAGGCTGGGGCGGCGCACCTGCAGTGCACCCAAAAGGAGTCCTAGAAAGTGGGGGCTGGCGCGGCGAGCCAGGGACACGCCCAAATCGTCGTTTTTCACCAGTTATTTTGTCGTTTAGCCTATTTAAGTCCTTTTAAACTGTACTAGCGCTTTCCACTGATTCTAACTACTCTAAATGACTTCTAAACATCTAGAAATCATCCAGAAACATGAATCCTAACCTTGAATTCATAAATTCAAATTCAAGGAAAGTTAAGAGCCAAGTCTAGGAAGTTCTCAGAGTCTTTTCAAGAAGTCTTTGGCAAATGTTTTTTAACTTTGTTTTAAGACTTATAGTTCAAGTTGAGTAAAGAGTAAAGAGTAAAGATTGAAGTTCATTTCTTCAAAAGTATGTGGGGACTATGTATTCCCAAAGAGTTTAAAATATTTTCACATTTAAATAAAAACGGAAACTAAGATTTCCAAAGAGCCTTTGAGCTAGTTTTCAGAAAAAAGTAATTGCTTTCTAAATGAAGCAAGAGAGGAAACTTTGATTTCCAAGATAACCTTTGAGCTAAGTTTTTGAGCAATTATCTCAAATCACATAAAGAAGTATGTTTTTTAAACATAAGAGCTAGTATCATATTTAGGGAGTAGTATTGAGCACCGATATGGTGGAGAGTTCAAACAATTCACAGCCCCCATAAACTATGTAGCCACCATCGGTAGAAAAGGATCATACTTTTTAGATGATTCCTTTAGTGATTTTTAGCACAGACTAGTGGATCCACTTAGTAGTTCAGGTTCTATACCCTCGACAAGGTATAGGACGGCCCTGGCAGTGTGAGGCAAAACGTTGTATCATCACAATAGCTCTTACGTGATGGTTGTTGGTTTAGAGAAACTCCCACATAAGCAATTGTATTCTTATATATAGAGTTTATTGTATTTTTACATACATTTCAGAGTTATATGTATCTTCGCATACACACAGAGTTTACATAATGTTTTAAACAACTTTTCTTTATATTGCACTTGTTTTAAACTATTTATATTGAAATGAGTTCAGTTATGTTGAGTTGAGTTAAGCAAGGTAAGTTCTTCAGTTCCTTCCAAACTTATGTCTTGTTTTACAATTCCCCTCGCATACTCGTACATTCAATGTAAGGATGTCATTTGGCCATCATCTTATCATGATGCAGACATAGGTAACTAGGACCAGCATCCAGCACATCGTTGATCGAATTGAGCACTCAGAGTCTTGTGGTGAGCCTCCTTGCTTTCGGAGGATCCCTTCTATTGCTTTTAGTTTTATTATTAGTTCATTAAGATGTCGTGGGTCTTGTCCCGACATCCATCTCAGTTGTTTTGAAGCTTCATAGATAGTCAGATGTTAGTTTTGAGTCTTTTATTTCCTGTTTTAATGGTTGAGACTTGAGTAGCCATTTTGACTAGTTTGAATAATTTATTTAAAAGACATTCTAAGTTATTTCATAAGTTCCTTATTTGGGGTATTTATGATGTTTAAGTCTTCCACTGAGTAAGTAAGCCAGGTCAAGGGTTCGCTTGGGGCCAGCAATGGTTCTCGAGTGTCAGTCCTGCCTAAGGTGTAGGCTCGGGGCGTGACAAACTTGGTTTCAGAGCATAGATTTCAAGAGTCCTTGGGAGTCTACGAAGTCGTGTCTGTAGAGTCCTAGTTATCGGTGTGAAGCGTGTGACATCTATAATTAGGAAGCTGCAACACTTAGGAAATTTTCTCACTTCTTTCACACTCATTTCGTGCGTTAGAGTTTGATCTATAAAAAGTTTCTTTCCCTAGGGTGTAGGCTTGGGGCATGTTTAGAGGAGGCCTTCTTGGGGCGTTTCTTTCCCCGAGAACTGAAAGAGGCTAAGGTACGAGAGTTCCTCACACTTAAGCAGGATTCTTTGAGTGTTCATGAATATAGGTTGAAGTTCACCCAACTATCCCGTTATGCTCCGGAATGGTTGCGGATATGAGGAGTAGAATGAGTCTGTTTGTTGCTGGGTTGTCCCGTATTTCAAGCAAAGAAGGCAGGGCAGCGATGCTAATTATGGACATGGATATATCAAGGTTAATGGTATATGTGCAGCAGGTTGAGGAAGAGAAGCTGAGGGATAGAGAGGAGTTCAAGAATAAGAGAGCTAAGACAAGGAATGAGTCCAGGCAGCGGAAGAATAATGCCAACCGGTCATCCTTCCAACAGAAACAGAAGGGACCCGCTCCATCATCTGCTAGTGCACCTACACCAAAGAATAAGAGTGAATACAGTAGTCAGAGTTTCAGAGCCAAACATGTCTATTCTCAGGGTAGTGTGGCGCAAGGGGGTAGTAAGCCTCCTGCCTGCGCTAAGTGTGGAAGGAACCACTCAGGTACATGTCGTGAGGGCTCCACTGGATGCTTCAAGTGTGGCCAGAATGGTCATTTCATGCGAGAATGTCCAAAGAACAAGCAAGGTAGTGGTAATGGGGGAAATAGAGCCCAGTGGTCTTCAGTTGCTCCACCAGACAGAGCTGCACCTAGAGGGGCTACTTTCGGTACTGGTGGAGGATCAAACCGTTTATATGCTATCACCAGTCGCCAAGAGTAAGAGGATTCGCCAGATGTTGTCACTTGTATGATCCAAGTCTTTAACTCTAATGTTTATGCTTTGCTAGACCCAAGAGCGAGTTTATCTTTTGTAACTCTATATGTTGCGATGAATTTTGATGTTATTGTAACTCTATTGTAACTCTAAAACCGCTTATATGTTATCACCAGTCGCCAAGAGAAAGAGGATTCGCCAGATGTTGTCACTTGTATGATCCAAGTCTTTAACTCTAATGTTTATGCTTTGCTAGACCCAAGAGCGAGTTTATCTTTTGTAACTTTATATGTTGCCATGAATTTTGATGTTATTCCTGAGAAACTTAGTGAACCCTTCAGTGTTTCTACACTTGTTGGTAAGTCTATTCTAGCAGAGAGAGTCTATGTCATTGCCCTGTCTCCGTCAATCACAAGAGTACCATGGCTGATTTAATTAAGTTAGACATGGTAGATTTTGATGTCATTCTTGGTATGGACTGGCTTTATGCATGTTATGCCTCCATTGATTGTAGAACTCGAGTTGTCAAGTTTCAGTTTCCAAATGAGCCAGTCTTAGAGTGGAAAAGCAGTTCAATAGTGCCTAAGGGTCATTTTATTTCGTACCTTAAGGCAAGGAAGTTAGTTTCTAAGGGGTGTGTCTATCACTTAGTCCGAGTTAATGACTTTAGTGTTGAGATACCTCATATTCAGTCAGTTTCAGTAGTAAGAGAGTTCCAGAAGTCTTTCCATATGATCTTCTCGGAGTCCCTCCTAAGAGAAAGATAGACTTCGGTATAGAAGTTCTTCTAGACACTCATCCTATATCTATTCCACCATATAGAATGGCACCAGCAGAGTTGAAAGAGCTTAAGGAACAATTGAAATATCTCCTTGATAAGGGCTTTATTCGACCAAGTGTCTCACTTTGGGGCGCTCCGGTCTTGTTTGTGAGGAAGAAAGATGGTTCCCTTAGGATGTTTATAGATTACCGTCAGTTGAACAAGGTTACCATCAAGAACAAATATCCTCTTCTGATAATTGATCTTTTCGATCAACTTCAGGTTGCTTCTTGTTTTTCTAAGATTGACCTCAGATCTGGCTACCATCAGTTGAAAGTAAGGGAGTGTGATATTCCCAAGATAGCATTCAGGACCCTTTATGGTCATTATGAGTTTCTGGTCATGTCGTTCGGCTTAACTACTACACCTGCAACATTCATGGATCTTATGAATAGACTTTTCAACCCTTACTTAGATATGTTTGTTATCGTCTTCATTGATGACATATTAATCTATTCAAGGAATGAAGAAGATCATGCTAGTCATCACAGAATAGTTCTCTGAAAGATAGAGAGTTGTATGCCAAGTTCTCTAAGTGTGAGTTTTGGCTTGAGTCTGTGGCATTCTTAGGCCACATTATGTCTGTAGAGGGAATTAAAGTTGATACTCAAAAAATTGAGGCAGTGCAGAATTGGCCTAAACCCACATCTCCAACTGATATTAGGAGTTTCTTGAGTTTGGTTGGCTATTATAGAAGGTTCGTAGAGGGTTCTCATCCATTTCATCTCTTTTGACAAAGTTAACTCAAAAGGCAGTTAAGTTTTAATGGTCTGAAGCTTATGAGAAAAGCTTTCAGGAATTAAAAAAAAGGTTAACTACTGCCCCAGTGTTGACCTTACCAGAAGGTACTCAAGGTTTTGTTGTGTATTGTGATGCATCTAGAGTTGGTTTGGGTTGCATATTAATGCATAATGGCAAGGTTATAACTTATGCCTCTAGACAGTTGAAAGTTCATGAGAAGAATTATCCAACCCATGACTTAGAGTTGACTGCTGTAGTATTTTCTTTAAAGATATTGCGTCATTATTTGTATGGTGTTCATGTAGATGTATTCACTGATCATAAGAGTCTTCAATATGTGTTCACTTAGAATGAGCTTAATCTTAGACAAATGAGGTGGTTAGAACTACTCAAGGATTATGACATGAGTATTCTTTACCACCCACGTAAGGCTAATGTGGTTGCTGATGCTTTAAGCAGGTTGTCTATGGGTAGTACCGCCCATGTTGAGGAAGAAAAGAGAGAGTTAGCGAAAGATGTGCATTGACTTACACGCTTAGGAGTCCAACTAATGGACTCCACAGAAGGAAGAGTAGTGGTGATGAATGATGTTGAATTATCATTAGTGTCATAAGTAAAAGAGAAGCAAGACCAATATCCCATTTTGCTTGAATTGAAGGAAAATGTTCATAAGCAAAAAGTAATGGCTTTTGAACAAGGGGGAGATGGTGTTTTGAGGTATCAAGGTAGATTGTGTGTGCCAAGGGTGGATGAACTCCAATAGAGGATCATGGAGGAAGGTCATAGCTCCAGATATTCCATCCATCCAGGTTCCACAAAGATGTATCGTGACTTGAGAGAAGTGTATTGGTGGAATAGCATGAAGAAGGGTATTGCGGAGTTTGTGGTTAAGTGTCCGAATTGCCAACAAGTTAAAGTAGAACACCAAAGGCCCAATGGTATGGCTCAGAATATAGAGATTCCAGAATGGAAGTGGGAGATGATCAATATGGACTTCATCACAGGTTTACCAAGGTCTCACAAGCAGCATAATTCTATTTGGGTGATTGTCGATAGAATGACAAAAATCAGCCCACTGTTTGCCTGTAAAGACTACCCATTCAATAGAGGATTATGCCAGGTTACATATTCAAGAGGTAGTAAGACTTCATGGAGTCCCTGTTTCGATTATGTCAGATAGAGGTGCACAATTTAATGCACAGTTTTGGAAGTCATTCCAGAAAGGCTTGGGTTCAAAGGTGAACTTAAGCACTGCTTTTCATCCTCAGACAGATGGTCAAGCAAAGCGCACTATTCAGACCTTAGAGGATATGTTGAGGGCTTGTGTGATTGATTTCAAAGATAATTAGGATGATCACCTACCTCTTATTGAGTTTACATACAACAATAGTTACCACTCTAGCATCCAAATGGCTCCTTATGAAGATCTTTATGGGGAAAATGCAGATCTCTTATTGGATAGTTTGAAGTTGGTGAAGTAGGGTTAATAGGACCAGATCTAGTTCATCAAGCTATGGAGAAGGTGAAAGTGGTTCAAGAGAGGTTGAAAACGGCGCAGAGTCGTCAGAAATCCTACACTGATGTTAGGAGAAGGGAGTTAAAGTTTGAAGTAGATGATTGGGTATACTTAAAAGTTTCACCTATGAAAGGTGTTATGAGATTTGATAAGAAGGGGAAGCTTAGTCCCCGGTATATTGGCCCTTACAGAATATAAAAAAGGGTAGGTAATGTAGCTTATGAGTTGGAGCTACCACAAGAGTTAGCCGCAGTTCATCCGGTTTTTCACATCTCCATGTTAAAGAAGTGCATGGGTGATCCTTCATTGATCATACCAACTGAAGATATTGGGATCAAGGATAGATTATCTTATGAAGAGATTCCGGTCCAGATTCTAGATTACCAAGTTCGCAAGTTGAGGACCAAGAAAGTAGCATCAGTCAAAGTCCTTTAGAGGAACCAATTTATTGAGGAAGCTACTTGGGAAGCTGAGGAGGATATGAAGAGAAGGTACCCACAGCTATTCAAATCCGGAGAAGTTCCAAATTAAGGTACTAATCCTTTTCTTGGCATTTTTAATTATATGTTGGCATGTTGTTATTGCATTATGCTTGTTGGGTGTTTGAAATGTTTAATGTGACGCCTTAATCATCCTAAGAGTAAGCTCATTCGAGGACGAATGTTCCCAAGGGGAATATATTGTAACACCCTGTAACTAGAAAGAACTAGAAAGAAGTTAGAAAATGGAAATAGTTATTTTTGGAAATAATATAAAAATCTGGAAATTTGTCAAGTATGTTAAGTTGGATTTTTGGTCAACTTCAAACAACCATAAATCCTAGTTCAGGATGATTTAGGTGTGTTTCTAGATATAGTAGAAAATATCTTGGAATAAACTTTCCAACGCCGCTGAGTTTGCGCGATTCCGAGTTCGTATGAGTGAGATATGCCCATTCGAAGTTGGGTTGTTCTAAAAAGGAAAGTCCAATCCGGATTTTAAAAGGGTAGTTTGGTCTTTTCCTTACCCAACTGATTTAATTCGTTTTAGAGAATTAATTAAGTGTCAAAACTGATTTTAGTCATTTTAGAAAAATCGAATTCACGCTAGGGCTTGGAGAAAAGAGAAAAGAGGAGAAAGGAGAAGAAAGTTCAAGATTCGTCGTTTTGGTAAGGAATTGCTTGGGATTTTGTCAAGGGGTGATCCCTACGAGGTATGTGATATCACATAGCGTTGGGTTAGTTCACCCACGCGCCAATCATGTTTAATTCATCGATTTTCGTCTTGAAAGAGTTAGAATTTGATATTCTTGAGTTGTGTTCTTGAATTGTTTTCATTCTTGAACTTACATGTGATTGATGGGTTTTTTGAGATGTTTCAGCGATGTTAAGAGTTGTTTCGAGTTACATTCGAGTGTACATGTTTGGGTATCTGATTCTAAAAAAGTATTGAGAAAAGGAATCGATTTAAAATGATTTAAGATAAGAAAACGAGTTGAAAAATTCATCAGTCGCACCTGGGGAGGGCCAGGAGCGTCGCCCCCCATAGCACCAGAGAGGCTGGGGTGGCGCGCCTGCCATGCGCTCAAATGGAGCCCCAGAAAGTGGGAGCTGACGCGGCTCGCCAGTAAAGAGTAAAAAGTAAAGATTGAAGTTCATTTCTTCAAAAGTATACGGGGACTATGTATTCCCAAAGAGTTTAAAATATTTTCACATTTAAATAAGAATGGAAACTAAGATTTCCAAAGAGCCTTTGAGCTAGTTTTCAGAAAAGAGTAATCGCCTTCTAAATGAAGCAAGAGAGGAAACTTTGATTTCCAAGATAACCTTTGAGCTAAGGTTTTGAGCAATTATCTCAAATCACATAAAGAAGTATGTTTTTTAAACAGAAGAGCTAGTATCATATTTTGGGAGTAGTATTGAGCACCGATATGGGGGAGAGTTCAGACAACTCACAACCCCCATAAACTATGTAGCCACCATGGGTAGAAAAGGGTCATACTTTTTAGATGATTCCTTTAGTGATTTTTAGCATAGACTAGTGGATCCACTTAGTAGTTCAGGTTCTATACCCTCGGCAAGGTATAGGACGGCCCTGGCAGCGTGAGGCAAAATGATGTATCATCACAATAGCTCTTACGTGATAGTTGTCGGTTAGAGAAACCCTCACAGAAGTAATTGTATTCTTATATACACAGTTTATTGTATTTTTACATACACTTCAGATTTATATGTATCTTTGCATACACACAGAGTTGACATCATGTTTTGAACAATTTTTCTTTATATTGCACTTGTTTTAAACTGCTTTATATTGAAATGAGTTCAATTATGTTGAGTTGAATTGAGCCAGGTAAGTTCTTTAGTTCCTTTCAAGCTTATGTCTTGTTTTAGAATCCCTTTCGCATACTCGTACATTCAATGTACAGATGTCATTTGGCTTGCATCTTATTATGATGTAGACACATGTCAGCATCTAGCTCATCGTTGATCCAGTTGAGCACCCAGAGTCTTGTGGTGAGCCTCCTTGCTTCCGGAGGATCCCTTTTATTGCTTTCAGTTTTATTATTAGTTCATTAGGATGTCATGGGTCTTGTCCCGACATCCATCTCAGTTGTTTAGAGGCTTCATAGACATTCAGATGTTAGTTTTGAGTCTTATATTTCCTGTTTTAATGGTTGAGACTTAAGTAGCCATTTTGGCTAGTTTGAATGATTTCTTTAAAAGACATTCTAAGTTATTTCATAAGTTCCTTATTTGGGGTATTTCTGATGTTTAAGTCTTCTGCTGAGTAAGTAAGTCAGGCCAAGGGTTCGCTTGGGCCAACAATGGTTCTCGAGTGCCAGTCTCGCCAGGAAGTAGGCTCGGGGCGTGACAATTTATTTTTCATCATGTCTCTTAACCAAGCATAATGTTTGTCCGGTGGTAAATCCTAAACACGAATCTATTCAAGTGGTATGCAAGAAAGATCGAAATATGCCAAAGATCAATTACACTCTAGGTCGAAAGTAGAACCCCATTTTCTATGGGAACGATCCAACTCTTTAGTCGGGTTATTATATTGCTAACAATCGTCTACACTTTCTTGAAGAGGTGTAATTGGGTGTTTATCAGTCACTTGAAAATTCAGTGTTGTATTTTGATGAAGTGACAAACTTTTTTTTTTAAAACAATCTGATAAAAAACTCATCCCATGAATATCAATCTTACAATAGATGTAAACTGATAGACCAAGAAGTGTGATGGTAAACTCCCTGACGTGATATTTGATTGGGAAGAACAGAAGCAAGTTCGAAAGCAGGTTCAAGGAGCAAAAAATGATGATCAAGAAGGCAAAGGGGGAATTAAAAGATGTTATTGTTTCCCTTGACAAAACTCTTGGGAGCTAACTTAGAAAATATTTCTTAGAAAGAGCCACCTTTTGAATATCAAAACCATATTAAATCTTACCATATTAGTGTTATAAGATAATGTAATTGTCTATTTGATTTGGTCTTTATGGTTTATAGATGAACTCAGGATATTCATATGTTCTAGGATGAATTGTAAAGAAACACATTTTTGTTTATAAAGTAACCTTGTTCTATAGTACATAATCCCACTCAAAAAATGTACAATTCAGACAGCACACCCCTTTCGTAAAGCTCCTCAAGCACCTTCCGGGACAACACTGATTACAAACTGTCCACAATGGACTCGAACACCCAATAACTTCAACCAAAAGCTCAAATAAATAATACTTCCATGAATACTTCCATGGTTCAGCAAGAAAAATATAAATCTGTACAGCATGAGTTTGTATGTAAAAGCATCATAATCCAACTAAACTGTGCAGTCCCGATAACCCAGCACTTCATCTGGAACTAACAAGTCTCTAGAACATGAAAACCAACATTGATTCATCAAGCATTAACAGTCTTCATTCCATCTGCAAATACAAAGCGCATTCTTATGCATGTAAACTTGTTCCAAAAACAATGAAGCAAACTGAACTTTTCAACCATAACACCATTTGATAAGGCGGTCATACAACTATTGATCAGAATCCTTTGGCAGTTGCTGCATAGTTCGTTCTCTTAATCAAATTAATTTTCCTTCAGTAAACACTTCGAAAGAAATACAAGTAAAGATAGATACCAGACCTGAAAAACACGCTCCACCAGTAGATATGCTCCAAATTACAATATTTGACCCATCTTTATGATTCACTGACATGTCTGAAAACAGTGATAGATTTACTTTGATCTTGTTCAGTAAAGGATTACATCCTTTCTTTTTCAACCTTGTTAACACATGAAAATCTATCAGGGCCCTCATAAAAGGATCCTCCTAACGGGACATACTAAGCCACAGATGTTAAGGGAGATACCTGTGCTTCTAACTCAGCTATTCTTTGTAAAGATAATTGTTCAACACATGCACGACGTTTGCGTTCTTCTTCCAGCAACCCAGTCATCTGATAGCGCAGCTCAGCCATTTCTTGAGCTAAATCCTCTGATTCTTCTTTGGCTTTTAGCTTTTCCATTCTCAGCTTTTCCTACCCATTCAAATTAATGGACCAACAGCATTAAATCACATTAAGACTTGGATGTAAATGTTTCTACGGATGTCAACTACAAAAAATACCTTAAGCTGCTTTACAAGTGATTCATAATTCTTTATTTGACCTGCCATTTTCTTCATCTTGTCAGTCAAGTCCACATCTGATAGCCCTAGAGAAGCCAGTTTGATAAGGAGTGGACCCAAAATGTCACCACAGCAGCTTAAATGAAAGGAATAGTGTGAGACACAATGTAAAAATAGTTGGAAAGATGACTTAGCTTTACTATAATTATAGGTATTTAGCACAGAAATTCTTAATACAAGCATGGTCAACTACATGACAATACACAATCACTATCTCCAACAAACTACAAAATGCATCTACCAAATGTGAAAATCATGAGACAATTTGCTTTATTAGATGAATCATATACTAAGAATTTACTCTGGAATAAGTATGGTTCTTTCACATCAACAACTTGTCACCAACATCTGATCTTATATTAATTAATTAACATTAATCATTCATCATCTTAAGCCAATAAGGTAATGGTAGACTAAGATCTGAGTATATGCTCACTGCATACCTAGAAGCACTGTCATCATCTTTACTTGAGGAGCTGTCATCATTGTTCGGTATCAAACCACGAAATAGCTCCTCTACTTTTTCAGAAAATGTTCTGGCATTCAATTCAGACGTCTGGAGTTGTTCCCTAAGATTTACATTTTCCTTTTCTAAGCTTTCGATAACTTTCTCTGCATCATAAATTTGAAGTTGGAGGTCATGAATAAGCTCGTTCATCATAGCACTATCTTGAGCCGTTTCATCCTGGGATTTCTTTGCTTTGAAATAATTCTGCTCCATGGCTTTCAAATCAAGCTTCATACTCTCTATTTCGAATTGATGCTCTAGACCTACGGATGCTACTGACTCCTCTAGTTTCTCAATGCACAAAGCTGAACCCTCTATCTCCAACTCTTTGTTTTCCAACTGCTGCAACAAATATAAGCGTTCAGCATTTGACGTTTCCAACTCTTCCCTTAACCTTGTAACCTCTTCTTCCATGTTTTCAAGGTTTGCAAGTTTCAATTGAAGGCTGCATACGCACTTACTCAGAGAATCCATCTCTTCATTCCTCAAATTCAGCTGATCCTGCAGGTAATCTACAACGAATATATTGGAAATGGTGGGACTAAAATGGGCAATCCAAGTCAACAACAAATAAAATAGATACCATTTTCACTATTGAAGAGAACCAATCTTATATGACAAGCTACAAAATATAAAGGGTATGACCGATAGAAAATTCCTAGTAAATAATGACCAGATAAAGGTGCAAGTTTGCAAAAGACTATGTTGCTCGAACTCTCCAAAAATGTTGTCGCACACGTGTCGACTCTCCAAAAATAACTGCTTTTGGAGAATGCACCCATCAACATTTTGAAGAGTCCGAGCAACAAAAGAAAAATATATAAACCAGAAAAAGACGATACGCGTCCATAAAAAGGTGATATTGCTCCAAGGAAAATGCTAAACGTTCATATGATGGCAAAAGATTACTTCAACTTGAGAATCAACAGTCAACTACCATTTTAGTCCTATCAGTGGCATAAGCTTGAATTCTCTTCCTTTTTTGAATATTTCTACGGTCTGGGGCTCCGAGCACCAGGAGTCCAGGAGGAGTATACTTTAGGTAAGAATAAGTAATGTTTACCAAGTAAAATAAAAATTAGTCACATATAATGTAATAGAAATATTTTGGAGTGATACCTATCTCTTGGGAACAGTTCTCCAGCTCACTTTTCAGCTTCTGGGTGTGATATTTGTCTTCTTCTCGGGCCTCAGATAATGTCTGCACATGCTGTTCTATTTTCTGTAAAATAGATTTAATAGAAATAGTCAAATTTTCACCTTAGTCTCCAAGATTTTCAACTAGATAGTAGAATGTTCATGATTGACAACATAAGTTGATTGTATTCATAGTGGTTATTTTCAGTCCAGTGGTCAACTACTCGAAATTAATTTGTGATGACAATAAGTTGTGTTAACACATTATATCTTTACAAGATGATATAGTTCATACTTCATAGTTGTTTTTAGAGACTACTCTATTCCATTCCCAGAACCAACATACGATAAGATTGCCAATTGCCATGCAGTCGAATTTCTGAAAAACTTTACCATCCTCTTTACATTAGTTTATGGATTATAAAAATCAACATAAGACAAATATAGCATACATAAAGATTATTAGAAGCTTTAAATAATAATAAATCTTGTTACACTAGAACATATAAAACCTCATGGTTAGCAAAAGTAAAAGAGGAAAGTGTGCCAGCTCCTCATAATTTTGATTACTAGAAACTTGATTGTGCATAGGTAAAGGGTAAGTACCGAAACATACATGAAAAAAAAGCAGTTAAATGGCATGGGTAAAGGGTAAATATTTATTGGAAGGCAAAACTAAAGTCTTGTCTTGTCTTCTTTTTATTTTTGGGTGGGGAGGGCAGGGGCTCTTCCACTTGCTAAAAGGAGACGAGGCACAAATTTGCAAAATTAGGAGGTAAGATACAAATGATATTTTACACAAAAAGGAAAAGCTATTAACCGCTCCAACCTATTCGCATGGAGACATCCAAAAGACCTTTCATATGATTCTACATTTGTATGTTCCAAGATCAACAGCAATGATCATACTTTGTGCTCCTCTAGATTTTTAAATTTATGTCAACGCTATTGTCACAGAGGAGTATAAAAGCACATCAATTTTACTAACAAGAATGCAGAACATCACCAGCTTTATAGCCAAATGAGTAGATGGTACTACTCAACTAGTAAAGGTAGTTTTGGGAGTCAAAAAACTTGTGAAGCCCCAATAATTTCTATAATTAATTCGGACTAATTTAGAGCTAAAGGATGAAATTTAATCAAATTTGAGTTATGCGGGGCCCGCGCAAGCGTAACTAAGTCATGGGAACTCTTGTAATTAATATTGGTATAGCTTGTAATAAATTATAACTCCATGGGATAAGTGGTTGAATTAATTGAATGAATCAACATTATTAGATTTTTTGGAGAATAATTATTTATCAATGAATAAGCAATGATTAATGGGGATAATCATTCAACCAATGATCACTTGGCAAGATAAGAAAGGAAATTTGGAATCGATGGATTACTTGGCAGTGACTAAGAGGGGGAAAAAGGATTACATAGAGACAAAATGAGCAAGAAAAAAATGGAAGGAAACTGGGACTAGATTACCTAGAGACAAAATGAGAAAAAAAGAAAGGGCATTGGGACTAAGAGGGTACATGTCATGAAATGAATTGGGTGCAAAAATTAAAAGAAGGGAATAATTAAAGGTACGTCTTCTTGTGATAAAAATGAGAAAGAAACAATGAAACAGGAGGCAAAGTTGGAATGCAAATTTGGAACAAAGGATATGCTGGCAGTGAAGTCCAGCTGAAACGCCACTCTTGGTGTTGAGAAACTTTAAGAAATCAATAACGCGCATGTGGCGGTGGCGCAAGGCGTCACTTGTGGCGTCCAACTTAAATAGCCTTTAGAAGGTATTTTGGGAGAGAAAATTTAATTGTTTGGAACAAGTTGTTGGAGTTAGAAAGAAGGGAGAGCTCAAACTTTATGAATGCTATAGGCAAGTATCAAATGCATTGCTTGGTAGATTTGGTTCATTAAATACATTTCCTCATGCTCAAATATCATGGAAATTATAGATCTGTGAAGAAAATATCAAGAACCTTTAAATTACACAAGTCATGAAAAATCTAGGGTCCTTCAAAGAGGCATTCCTTTCACTCATGTTCCATGGACATCATAGACTGAACTTTTGAAGGAGTTGGATTTAAACACTGATTTCATGAAACTCTAGAAAGCTAGTTTTGAAATTGAAAAGTTTGTTGATAAAGAAGATGAATATTGTTGTGTTCTCATGAACAATGTCGTTTTTAGTTTCTAAAGGAGTGACTCGGTTCCATAACACGTGTAATGGACGAATTGGAGTTAAAACTCTAGGATTTGACTTTCGAATTGAGCAATAGGGATTCTTACTGAACTAATGAAGTTATATTCAGGTGTTGGACACTAAAGTTGACTTAGTTGGTATTGTTGTGATGTGTTATTGATTTACATAAACATAAACTCGTATATGTATATTGTAAAAGATACTTTGGGGTAAAATTTGGAAAGTGATTCGACGTATGTTCAAACTTACTACCTCTCGAAGTTTTTCCTGAAATTCATATTGTTGAACTGATTTATGTAAAACATGTTTAAAGTGTTTCTTAACTTGTGGGGGCGAGCATATTGGGATTGCACCATTTCTTGCCTTGTAAATAGTTTAGGTGCTATTTGTCATAATTTTCATAAAATGTGAAGGGCAACGTTTTTGAAAACCTTTACATATTGAAATAGCACTTGTTGAATCATTAAAGATTATATTTATTTGTTAAATATTTTACCATGAATTGTCAAAGGATTTTATTTTGCTCAAACGGTTGGATTGACTATGAAGGTCAAGGTTGAGAATTTGGGACATACAAGATTCACCGAGATTGGCTTCGAACATGTTCCTTGTAATGACATGAAACTAAACATGCCGGTGTCGGCGTAGGACCTACCTTATGGTTAGGATTATGGTAGAGTGTCCCATGAGTGGGTACTATTGTGCTACTTTATTAACATGGCTGAGTCGATTCATACAACACTTTGATGAGACAACCTGAGCAAGTAGGATATATAATACTTGCTGCTACGTACCAGTGTTATCAAAAGCAAAAAGTGCAAAAAAAAATCTAAGGTCCGTTGGGACTTCAATCGCTACACAAATAAAGAGTGAGCTTTAATATAAAAAAAAGAAGCCGCCAAGAGAGGAAAAATATATATGCCTTAGAACCATGATAATGACACGAAAGCACTCAATCCGTTTTGAGACTTGCCTCACAGCCTAAGCACGCCTTTGACAATACTGTTAGGTACATAAGCTAGTTGACTTAACATTTTTTGATGGTGAAGGTATAGTACTCCAGGTAAATGATAAAATCTCACATGATTTTGATCAAGCTTTAATGCTAAAATGAGTACTTTGAAATGTGTTTATTTTGATATTTCATTTCAATGTCTAAATTGATAATTGTTATATAAATGCCTCTTGTTAATATCAATGTCTATGCACGCCAGTTGATTTCTTTAAATCTTGTGTCACATCTTGGGGAACGGTTGTATGATACAAACTAGGCATGTGAAACTTAGATTGTTATATTCTGAGTCACTGAGACCTGTCTCGGTTTCCAAGCTTAATTCTTGTCATAGAGGCTCCAAAGAAGATAGCAGTTCTTTTGGGTTGTAATTACTATTATTCACATGGAATGCATGCATGAGACTTTTTTATTTTGATGAATATTTCATTTAAAAGAAAAATGTTGTTGATTTAACGGTTGTATTCATGCATGATTTTCAATACTTAAAGGATTGGAATGTTTCAATAGTTTTGCATTCATTGTTTAAGTGCATAATTAGGGATGATTACATGGGTTGGTTCTCTCAGGTCAAGTAGAGTTCCAGATGCCAGTCACATGGATTTGGGGCATGACACAACTTTATTAGTCTACAACATCTGAAGATGACTTGATAATGGCCAAAAGATAGAAACCAAAAGATTCACAAACAAAGATAAAGATATTTGAAATTACTCTGATCAGTTCAACACTCTGACCTTGTGAACCCCTCAGCGTATCCTTTTCTTTCCTAAGCTGCCAAACAGGGAATGAAGTTAAAGGAAGTATAGAAAGCTAACTAGCAAGAAAGTTATCACATGTCAAGTCATTATCAGAAAATAATTTGTACAACAGCTATGACCATACAAGCAGGCCAAACTAAAATAAGAAGTCAGATACCCAAATTGACTCCAACTTGGTTTACTATAGAAACATTCCGACTAGTCCACAAAAAAAATGATTCCCAAATTTTTGAATCAAGCAAAGCCAGTACAGTTAAATTACTGCACATAAGATTTCTCATTTAAAAGTGTTCACCCAATTGTTTCCAGTATTAAATTCCAGATCATTTAGTTAGATGTTTGGTTGTCACTCTTAGTTTCCATATTACTCCATAATACATGCATTAGTTAAACGGTAATTCTAGTATAATTTCATGCTGAATTCAAGGTAGATTAACAGTACAGGTAATACTAATGCATGGATCAAAGCACATGTAAAGGAAAGAATGTTGTTTTATTACTTGTTAGTTAAACCATCTTTTACTGGTTATTACTTAACTAAATCCAAAAATATTTGTAGTATTGATTTTAAATAGTTTACATTCTAACGTAATTAACAAATCATCCAACAAAATGCAAATACAGCAGTGAATGCCATTCACATAATTTTGACACGTGAATTATAATCTGCATTTAACTTGTTCATGAATCAAATAATACCCTAGCGCCATAAAAAATTCCTGAAGCTAGTTCCAGCATAACTTCCATGGATATTCAACAACAACTAGGCATCAATCCAAAACAAGTGAGGTTATTACTTTCATGGATATGCTATAACAAATATTATGATATGATTGAAGAGCAGATATTACCTCTTTACATCTTGCCCTAATCTCCAATAGCTCCTTTACATCAAAAGAGTGCTCACCACTACTTGTAGACATTCTAAAAACACGCAAATTAGTGTCCACAGAAGAAAAACAGTGCATCCAACTTAATTTATCTGGACAAGATAAAAAATAAATGGCCTCACAAGCCATAGTCATATTAAGCACCATATGAGAAATCAATTTTACACCTGACTTCTAACTCCTTATACTCACATTGATCAGATATGAACAACAATATAGCAAAAACAGAAAAGTAAGGATAACCATATGCTCATAAGAACTAGAAGAGGTTAATGGATTATCCATTTGGGACACTCAGTTCCAACTAATGTCATAATACCTGTATACTAAAAAGAATATGGATTGAAATGCACACACTCCATTTTCCCCATTTCTTGATTAATGAAAATGTTCCTTCAATATAGAGGTTCAAGGAAATGATAACCACATATCTGGTAGTAGTTCAAAATTCTTCCTGCTTCTCAATAATCACATACACTAGTGCCTAGAAACAATGACTACTAATGTATATGCATATTTTAATGCTCATTTCCCAATTACTAACCAAAAAACTAACACCTAACCTTTGGCTACCCCTCAATGGCACTAATAAGCGCACATGATACATAGGTATAGGGATGCCTATTTTACTAGGCTTAATAGAATACTCAATCAAGCATTCAACTCATGGATTACTCCCGCACCAGATACTTCTCAAGGAAACTGAAAGAAAAAAAAATAGCAAATGCCCTACACCTCGAATAATGCAGAATGGATACAGAGAATCATGTTGCCCACTTCAACTAGTTGATCAAAATGCCTACACCTTATTTATCCCATTTTCAATTAAGAAAAAAAATTCTAGAGATTGACGAAATTGATTATAATCGTGTTCAATAATTCAAACTTGTTTCAGCTTCTACACAATCACAAAATACAGGAAAAATTGTTCTAAAAAATGATTACTTACAATGATAAAGTTGCAATTATTTTTACATTCAAAAACAAATGAACATAATTTATATACAGCTGCTCCAAAAATTACATGATTAACAAAACTAACACTCGAATAGAAAAGAAAAAGAAAAATAAATACCGATTCGTGGGGGTTTACGATGCCAAATTATCCCCAGAATATCTTAAGATGTCCAAATTTTGAGCTAAAAAACGATTTGACAGAGAAATTTTGAAATGCAAGAGATTATGGGAATCGGATCTAACCCATTACAAGGGTAAACGGGTTTATTAAATGAAGGGATATTAGTAAAATCTAATTTTAATGCTTATACTCCACAAAACATTAATTTTATTTTATTAAATTTGTATTTTTTTCTAATATTTAATTATTCTTTTATTTGAATTTTATACTTGTTATGTTTACAAATAAATAATTTTTTTATATATTTAGTTATTGAAAATAAAAAACAGATAATTTTAATCATTACTCTCTTTGTTCCTTTTTACTTGTCCAATTTGACTCTTTACTTGTCATTTTTTGACAAATCAAGAAAAGATTATGTTTTTTACCTAATGTACCCTCGATTTATTTAGAGAGTTAATTTTTTTGAAAAAGATAGAACATTCTTAATTAGTAAAACTGTTATTTAGTAGTTAATTTTACAATTTAAAATTTATTTAAAAAACACTGACATTTTTTAAAGAAAAGAAATAAAGTATAAAATAAAAAGGGAGCAAATGGCATGATAATGCCTTACATGAGAGGAAACCATATGAAAATTGGTTTGTTGACCCAGCAGGGGTGTTCAAGGTTTGGATAAAAATAGATCCAAATCGATAAAATAAACCGATTTTATTTGGGTTTGGTTTGGTCTTAGATTTTTGAAAACCAATAGTATTTGGTTTGGTTATGGTTTTATTCGAAAAACCTGAAGAAATAACCTAACCGAACCGATGAATTATATAAATATATTTTATTAATATACATACTTAATATATTATTTTAATAAATAATTTTAAATATCTTATATGTGTTTTCATTAAAATTTCTTTATAATTTACTTATTGAAAGCAAAATTGAACCAAGGTGAAAACATTTATCTTATTGATTTCATATATATAAGTGTCTATAAAAATTCTTGGTGGGACTGTAAATGTTATTATTTCTTCCTTCTAGGCAAAAATAGTGAATTATAAAGCTTTATTCATAGTAATTAAATTCAGTGATCAAAAGTTCAGTAATTTCAATCATTCTAACTATTTCTCGTTTTGAAATGATTGTTTTCACTTTTTGCACATTTTGAATGGATTGTTTCTTTTATTTTGTGTATGGTTAATAACCGAACCAAGCCAAACTGAAACTGATAACCACCAAACTGATAAATGTATATTATATTTGGTTTGGTTTGGTTTTGTTTTGATAATTTTAAAATCGATTAAGTTGGTTTGGTTTTGATTTTGATCAATAACCGATCCAAACCGACCCATGAACACCCCACTTGACAGTATATATGTTTCTTATTTTACTCATTTCCTCCTAATAATAATTTATATGTTTATTTATATTATATTTTTCATCATACAGTTTTACAAACTCAGTCAAAAAATGTATTGAATAACTTCAACTGTATAATAATAATAATAATAATAATAATAGTAATAATATAATAATAGTAATAATAATAATAGTAATAATAATAGTAATAATAATAATAATAATAATAATAATAATAATAATACTATGAGATTCTGATTTAGAAGTTTCTCGGTTGGTACCTTTAGAAGCATCTGGTAAATCGAACTGAGTACAAAAATCTCCCAATTGAGACTTTTCTCTAAGCTTATCCATCTTTAGCTGTCTTGAGTGTTTTAACTCATTGCACAAATTTATGCCTTCTTGCATACAAGCCCCAATAAGCTTTCCATAGGTAAAATTATTATAGGGAATAATTCCTTGCGGATCTCTAAGAGTCTTTTTCACTCTTTCTGCAAATAAAGAAGGTAAACCATCAATAAATTTGGCTTTCCAGAATTATAAGCCATTTTCAGAAAGTTCCATTACCCGACTTAAATAAATGTCTTTATACCATCTAAACTCACCTAAATGTCTACATCTAAGACCATTTAGTAACGATCTAATGGTTTCACATTGATTGGTAAATCTACCACTAAAATGTTCTGGGATGGTCAAGACTAAAGTATAAACAACGTCTTCTCTATTTTTAACTAAAGCAAATCCTAGGTTATCAACTCCTTCGGCTGTAGCCTTAGCGTTTATGACTGCTGCCATTGCATCAAGGGTCATATAATTATCCCACCAACCTCTTAATTGACCCGTAAAACTTGCAATAATCATTTTGCAAATTGTCCTGTTAGTGTTATTAACGCTCTTGCAGATTGTAGCATACGTAAGCATCCTATGACCTAAAATAGTTAACTGTCTATCAGTCAAACCATCGACATTCCATTCATAAATCTCGCTTCCACTATAAGAGGTGTTAGTTTGATTCCAATCTCTTTTCTCTATTAAAACATCTTGAGGAGTTGGTCTAGGATAATAGTAAGTTTGTATACTAGGTTTTCTAGCATACGTATTACCACTATTCTTCTTTGGATAACCATGAAGTTTATTAACTTTCATTTCCACTTGTGTCCTGAAATCGAAAGTGACTTTTATTTCATCTGCAAGATCTTCAGCGAGGCTTATCGGTTTTGCACTTGCACCAAATTCTGAAAACTTTTTATCTAAAAGGCTTTCAAGATCATGAAGAGGTCTAAGAATAAAATCCTGAATCTCAGGAGGTCTTTGAATAGGGACATCAGCCTGTTTGGACGTAGAAGCCTGTTCAGAGACTTGTTTCGCTGATTTTAACTTGTCATCAATTTGAATAATCAGATTAGTTAGATTATCTTACTTCTTATCTAGAGAACAAATATGTTCACCAATGACTTTAGCATACAAACCCAAGTAATTATTTTGAGAAATAAGTCGATTAATCTCATTAATACTTACTGCGGCCACCTCATTATCAATAAATTTATGAAAAGCAGTAAAAGTAATACCAGTATTATTTGGTAAAATAAACGGAGCTTGAGGAGGATAAATGGATTGAATAATATTACCTGATTCATCTTTGTAAGATCGTTCAAGAACGTTGATGAATAAAGGTAAATAAGTGGTTATAAACCAAGGCACAAAGAACATAATATGATTATGTAATGCACAAGTTTCATAAAATTCTTGAGAAATATTATTTAAATCTTCTCTACTGTAAGTGTCAAAAAACCAAATTTTAAACCGGTTTCATTTTTCATTTGAAATTCATTTGGAATATATTTTCTTGCCAGTGAACCTGGATTAAAATCAATTTGATGTTCTCTCATCATTAAGCATCATTAAGATTAAAATCCATCTCGGATACAAAAGGAATATATTTATCAGAAACATCAGATGATTTATCATTTGTTTGAAGAATGTTTATCCGAGGATCAATTTTTATTTTTTGTTTTTCTGCAGATATAACTGTTGATAAAGTATGCAATGAAGCAACTCGGTTTCTAGCTGGACCATTACAAGGTTCTATCGGAGAAATATGTTGAATAACCAGTCTTCTATCAGAAGCAAAAGAATGTCTAATATAAGGAATACTTTTTTCATCAAACTGCATACAAATTTTTCCATCAGAATTTTGACTAATATGAGAATATTCAGAATTGGTGACAACATCTGTCAGTTGTTCAGGGGGTATAACAGATTCTAGAATCCAAGTAGTAGGAAAATTAATTTCTTCCCATTTTATAGGTCTTCTAGTAGTGACCTTAGATCTGGCGAAATTAGTTTCTACCAAAATAGTTTGATCAGATGTATCATATAACTTACATCTAGGATTCAAAGTAGCAAGTAATTTAAAATAAATTCTATAAGACAAGCAAATTAATTCAGAACCAGCTGCATAGTTATAACCATGCATCTTAACATTCAAAGTTAAAGCATCTAAGATATTAGAATCAGTCAAAGATAACTGCAAATTTGGCTGAATATTAAAATAAACTAGGCCATAGGCCACTGTAGATTCTATCGAACCCATCAAAGACTGTCAAAAATTAAGATTTCTCGCGTCACGAAGAACAGCTAAGAAAGTCTCTGGTAACCCTTTAAGAGTCAAAGGCTTGAAGGTAATTTGAACCATGCCAATATGCAAGAATTTGTATTGAGATTTATAAAATTCAATATCACGCTTATTTAATAAACGAATAGTTTGTTATGACGAGTTTAACGCCAAAGATTGCTCAGTTGTTTTAATCAACTGTTTATTTGAGATTTTATCAAACCAACCATAATCACAAATAGTTTTTATATTCACTTTCAGAATAGTCCATTTGTTTAACAAATCAAGGCTTTGAGGTATATCTACCTCTTCTAACCGAGTACTTTTAATATCTTTTTGATACATAAAAGAGAGAATATATCTATGCCGAAATTCATCACATCAATTATATATATACCATGAAAGTTCCTAGGCTCTGATACCAATGATACAGGATCACTGACGTGGCGGTGGTCCGCCCAGTCATAGATCAAGAAAGTCAATATCCTTAGAGGTAGTCCAACTACATAAGAATCGAAATACACAAGAATTTTAACATAGTTTTTCAGACTGCATGGTTTAATTATTTTACCCAAGCAAAGGGCCTGTCAAAAAGCTAATACATAGTTTTATTGAGCCCATGTATGTGATAGTTCTAACCGGGTATCAGGCGCCCTACTTATCAAACTCTTTTTTGGGCTAAAAACCACGGCTCATCAGACGGAGTCACAAAGATAAAGCCAATAAAAGTAGTACTAGATCCAACTGTACCTCAATCTCAGAACCAAGTCGAGAAGTCATACTAAAATTCTTCTATATTTAAATAAAGCTTACATCCGTTCATGGTCTATATAAAAGAGAAGTTAGTTATCTGGCATAGATATAACTTTTTAGCCGGACATAGTCACGTCTTAGATCGGAGAATTTATAATTGGACTACCTCTAAGGATATTGACTTGCTTGATCTATGACTGGGCGGACCACCGCCAGGTCAGTGATCCTGTATCGTTGGTATCAGAGCCTAGGAACTTTCATTGTATATATAATTGATGTGAAGAATTTCGGCATAGATATATTCTCTCTTTTATGAATCAAGAAGATATTAAAAGTACTCGGTTAGAAGAGGTAGATATACCTCAAAACCTTGATTTGTTAAACAAATGGACTATTCTAAAAGTGAATTTAAAAACTATTTATGATTATGGTTGGCTTGATAAAATCTCAAATAAACAGTTGATTAAAACAACTGAGCAATCTTTGGCATTAAACTGGTCAGAACAAACTATTCGTTTATTAAATAAGCGTGATATTGAATTTTATAAATCTCGATAGAAATTCTTGCATATTGGCATGGTTCAAATTGCCTTCAAGCCGTTGACTCTTAAAGGGTTACTAGAGACTTTCTTAGCTGCTCTTCGTGATGCGAGAAATTTTAATTTTTAACAGTCTTTGATGGGTTCGATTGAATCTACAGTGGCCTATGACCCAGTTTATTTTAATGCTCAGCCAAATTTGCAGTTATCTTTGACTGATTCTAATATCTTAGATGCTTTAACTTTGAATGTTAAGATGCATGGTTATAACTATCCAGCTGGTTCTGAATTAATCTGCTTGTCTTATAGAATTTATTTTAAATTACTTGCTACTTTGAATCCTAGATGTAAGTTATATGATACATCTGATCAAACTATTTTGGTAGAAACTAATTTCGCCAGATCTAAGGTCACTACGAGAAGACTTATAAAATGGGAAGAAATTAATTTTCCTACTACTTGGAAAATCACGTCCTTGTCAGATGAATACCGAATTGGTTGAATTCTGCAAAAAGGAAATTGATAATTTATTACAAAAAGGTTTGATAAAGCCTGCCAAATCACCATGGTCGTGTACTGCTTTTTATGTTAATAACGCATCAGAAAAAGAACGAGGTGTTCCCAGGTTAGTTATAAATTATAAACCTTTAAATAAATTTTTAAAATGGATTAGATATCCTATTCCAAATAAAAGAGATTTATTAACCAGATTATATAATGCTAATATCTTTTCAAAATTAGATTTAAAATCTGGATATTGGCAAATCCAAATATTTACAGACCATTCATATAGAACGACATTTAATGTTTCGTTTAGACAGTACGAATGGAATGTAATGCCTTTTGGGTTAAATTATAATTAAAAATTAAAATTGATCCTCGGTTAAACATTGTTCAAACAAATGATAAATCATCTGATGTTTCTGATAAAGATATTCCTTCTGTATTCGTGATGGATTTTAATCTTAATGATGCTTAATGATGAGATAACATCAAATTGATTTAATACAGGTTCACTGGCAAGAAAATATATTCAAAACAAATTTTTAAATGAAAAACTGGAACCGATTTAAAACTTGATTTTTTGACACTTACAGTAGAGAAGATTTAAATAATGTTTCTCAAAAATTTTATGAAACTTGTGCATTACATAATCATATTATGTTCTTTGTGCCTTGGTTTATAACCACTTATTTACCTTTATTCATCAACGTTCTTGAACGATCTTACAAAGATGAATCAGGTAATATTATTCAATCCATTTATCCTCCTCAAGCTCCGTTTATTTTACCAAATAATACTGGTATTAATTTTACAGCCGCAGTAAGTATTAATGAGATTAATCGACTTATTTCTCAAAATAATTATTTAGGTTTTTATGTTAAAGTCATTGGTAAACATATTTGTTCTCTAGATAAGAAGTTAGATAATCTAACTAATCTTATTATTGAAATTGATGACAAGTTAAAATCAGGGAAACAAGTCTCTGAACAGGCTTCTACGTCCAAACAGCCTGATGTCCATATTCAAGGACCTCCTGAGATTCAGGTTTTTATTCTTAGACCTCTTCATGATCTTGAAAGCCTTTTAGATACAAAGTTTTCAGAATTTGGTGCAAGCGCGAAATCGATAAGCCTCGCTGAAGATTTTGCAGATGAAATGAAAGCCACTTTCGATTTCAAGACACAAGTGGAAATGGAAGTTAATAAACTTCATGGTTATCCAAAGAAGAATAGTGGTAATACATATGCTAGAAAACCTAGTATTCAAATTTACTATTATCCCAGACCAACTCCTCAAGATGTTTTAATAGAGCAAATAGATTGGAATCAAACTAACACCTCTTATAGTGGAAGCGAGATTTATGAATGGAATCACGATGGTTTGACTGATAGACAGTTAACTATTTTAGTTCATAGGATGCCTATGTATGCTACCATCTGCAAGAGCGTTAATAACACTGACAGGACTATTTGCAAAATGATTATTGCAGGTTTTACGGGTCAATTAAAAGGTTGGTGGGATAATTATATGACCCTTGATGCAAAGGCAGTAGTCATAAACGCTTAGGCAACAGCCGAAGGAATTGATAACCTAAGATTTGCTTTAGTTAAAAATAGAGAAGATACTGTTTATACTTTAGTCTTAACCATCCTAGAACATTTTAGTGGTAGATTTACAAATCAATATGAAACCATTAGATCTTTACTAAATGTTCTTAGATGTCGACATTTAGGTGAGTTTAGATGGTATAAAAACACTTATTTAAGTCGGGCAATGGAACTTCTCGAAAATGGCTTAGAATTTTGGAAAGCCAAATTTATTGATGGTTTACCTTCTTTATTTTCAGAAAGAGTGAAAAAGACTCTTAGAGATCCGCAAGAAATTATTCCCTATAGTAATTTGACCTATGGAAAGCTTATTGGTGCTTGTACGCAAGAAGGCACAAGTTTGTGAAATGAGTTAAAACTCTCAAAACAACTAAATATAGAAGAGTAAAACTGTTTGATCTAATGATATTAGCTGTTCATGGTCTTATATAGACCATGAACGGATCTTAACTTTATTTAAATATAGAAGAATTTTAGTATGGCTTCTTGACTTGGTTCTGAGATTGAGGTACAGTCGGATCTAGTACTACTTTTATTGGCTTTGTCTTTGTGACTCCGTGTGATGAGCCGTGGTTTTTAGTCCGAAAAAGAGTTTGATAAGTAGGGCGCCTGATTCCCGGTTAGGACTATCAGACATATGGGCTCAATAAAACTATGTATTATCTTCTTGACAGGTCCTTTGTTTGGGTAAATTAATTAAACCATGCGGTTTGAGAAACTATGTTAAAATTCTTATGTATTTCGATTCTTATGTAGTTGGACTACCTTTAAGGATATTGACTTGCTTGATCTATGACTGGGCGAACCACCGCCAGGTCAGTGATCCTGTATTGTTGGTATCAGAGCCTAGGAACTTTCATGGTATATATAAAAGAGAAGTTAGTTATCCAGCAAAGATATAATTTTTTAGCCGGACATAGTCACGGCTTAGATCGGAGAATTTATAAAAGTAAAAGACAGGAAGAAAGAGAAAAGAAAGTACCTTGTTATTACCAAACCGCACACTTTATTATTTCAGCCAAAATCCGGCAAGCTTACAAAACATAGTAAGAAAAGTTTACAAGAAAGAGAGAGAGTGCAAAACGGAAGAGAGGGTTTCTAAAACCTTCCCCTAATTAAAGAAAAACAAACTTATTTATAGGAAAAGAAAGCATCTTTGTACAGGATACTGGGCCCCTATCTGGGTCCTGGTAACAGTGTATTTACTGTTGAGCTACAATGTTGCTACAGTAGTCTGGGCATTTTACTCTTCCGGAAAAGTTTAACACTGCTACATCTTGTCCTTTAGTTTTGCCAAAAAATCTTCGGCTTTCTTCAGTGCATCTACTGGACATTCTTCTTCATATGGTTGAGCTTCGTGCATATCTTCACTTGTTTCACTACGCATTGATGAATCTGATTTTGCGTAATGACTTACATTTAGAAGAATCTTTTTCTTTAATTCTTCTAGATACTTCATAATCATTTCATTTTGTTCTCCTTCATCATGATTAGAAATTTTTCTAGCCATATGTTTTACGGAGGTTGAGTCATCAGTCATAATTCCTTTATTAGGAATCGATTTATAATTGTGTATGGTTTTCGTTATTAGATCCAGCCGTTCTTGTCCGTATATAGATTTTGTTTGAGGATCTTTCTTCATCAACTTGTCTAAAAAATTATTATAATAAGTTCTGTATAGGAAAGGGATTTGTTCCTCAGTGAAATCTACTTTCGGAACCCATTTATGAATCCATGGAACAGAGAATTCAATAAAAAAATATATCTGTTCAATTTGTTGAAAATAACAAATATGTTCTTGATGATATAACTTGTTGAGATCTAGAGAAATCTTGACCCATTCTTTGTATAACTTGAGAAATGGTTCAGGCAATATTTTTATGGTTGGCCCGTGGTATGACCACCAGTTTAAAAACCAATTTGGTATAGGGTTAACAAATATCTTGGCACATACTTTTATAAACCAAGTATGTTTATGCCTCTTATTGTTATAAAATAGGACTTTATTAAATGCCTGAATATAATCCCAATAGGTAAAGCTTACCATGACTTTGATCAGACTGAATTGTCTTTCAGTCATTGAGTAAATACCCCAATCTTCAATATGAATGACGTGTTTTATAATCATTTTAGAGAAGTTATAAACATTGTCACTTGTATTATATCATGAAAAATGTTGAAATTCAACACCTATGCTTATCAACAGAGTCTCATAATATTTTTGAGTTTTGTATGACTCACCCGGGAAATAAAGCCCATTAACTAAATACCTCTAGAATATCTTCCAAGGTTCTTCTTTTCTCTGTATGTCAGAGTTTTCTAAGAGAAATATCATTTCTCTTTTCTCTACCTTTTCATATGTTTTGATATCATCAACTTCTTCTTTGGCGATTGAAGCAAAAGAATCACCTTGCTTTTGAGTTAGAAACTCCTGTAGTTTAGCATATAATGGATCACTTTCTGGAATATTATCTTCCAGATGTATTGATGATGAATCTTTTTCTTGTGCTCTAGAATTTAATTTATATAAACTCATTCCTCCTTTTTTTACAATTGGAGTACTAGATGATGAAGATCCGTATGATGATCTTGATGAACTTGGGGATGATCTTCCCCTTCCGCGAGTATAACTACATTTTCCTCTAGCCTTAGTTATCCAAGGAGGATCCATCCTGCAAATATAACATTTAGTTTTAATCATTCAAGAGGTTATATTTTTAATCATTCAAGAGGTTATAAACTTTATTACAATAAAATCTTTCATAAATCTCTTGTTCAATCATGTAATCATTGACAATATCTATCACCATTCCGTCTATAATTCTCCATAATATAAGTTCCTTTAAATCTCTATTAAGAGGAACTGCCTTCAAAATCGTACCAAATATTTATCAGGAAAGTAGTCAAGAAAACCCATCAGAAGAAAGATATTCTCTTGATAAGAAGTTTGGGAGGGAATTATCACTTCCCTTTTTATAATGAATTTCGAAATTAAAAGGGGCTAATTGTACCTGCCACCTAGCAAATATTAACTTAGACGCATCATGTTTAAAATCTTTATCAAACATATACTTGATTGACTGAGCATCAGTTTTTATCAAGAATTTTTGATTATATAAATCAACTTGAAATTTTGATACGCACTTAACGATAGTTAACATTTCACGAGCTACCGTCGCATATTTTTTCTTAGCATCGCTCCATTTTCCTGAATGAAATCGAATAAGATATTCATTTTTATCATGCTGATTAATTTGTTTCAATATACCTTCATACCCAATATTAGACGCATCCGTCTCTACAATCTTTGGTCAAGCAGGATTAGCAAGGGTTAAACAAGGTAAAAATTTAACTCTTTCTTTAATAGTCTTTACAAGATCTGTGAGACTATTAGTCCAAGGCTTCTTATGATCCTTTTTAGCCTGTCATATAACGAAACTAAATCTCGAGACAAATTCTTGTAGAATGGGGAAATGTAGTTTAAACTTCTCAGAAACCGCTGCAATTGCATCTTATCTGTAATAATATCAGGGAATTTCGATGCAAATTCAATAGATCGCTGAATAGGAGTCATTTTCCCTTGACAAATCAAATGACCCAAAAATCTAACTTCTGTTTGAAAAAGACTCATTTTAGGTTTAAATATGACCAAACCATTTTGAATAACCATTTTCTTAAAAATGTCAAAATGCTTAATATGCATTTCAAGAGTCTTTGAGTATACCAAAATATCATCAATATAAACTATGATGAAATCCAAATAGGGATTAAAAATATCATTCATTATCTTTTGAAATTCTGAGGGAGCATTTTTTAACCCAAAAGGCATTACATTCCATTCGTACTGTCCAAAAGGAACATTAAACGCCGTTCTATATGAATGGTCTCTAAATATTTGGATTTGCCAATATCCAGATTTTAAATCAAATTTTGAAAAGATATTAGCATCATATAATCTGGTTAATTGATATACCGTGAGTTTACGGTATTTCTAATACATTTCACTTACAAGTTGTGTGTGTCTAGGGCCTTTTTATATTGGTTTTTATGTGTTTTTATCATGTTTTGCAGGAAAGATGTTCAGGCGCGGAAGTATAGAGACAGCTGAAAGAAATGCAGAAACAGGGCATTCACGGAGGTGATCTACGGACCGTAGGTCCATTCACGGTCCGTAGGTGATAACTGTAGATCAACAGGCATGGTATTGAGGACAAATCAAGGAAATCTGACCAAGTGTGGAACCACGGTGTCCATTGACGGTCCGTAGATTGATCTACGGACCGTACTGTTGATCCGTAGAGTGATACTGCGAGGGTTCCAGTACCTAATCTTTGAAGATTCTGAGTGTGGAGCTACGGAGGGGATTGACGGACCATAGATCAATCTACGGTCCATACTGCTAGTCCGTCGTTTGCTTCAGAGAAGCTGATTTTTGGAAGCGAAAATATTTTCTAAGTCCTGGCTGACGGAAGGGACTTACGGACCGTTGATCCATTGACGGTCCGTAAGTCATTCTCGTGGATTGAAGACGCGTACCTGAACAAACTTTCCTTAATTTTTTTCCCTTTTAATTTAGGATTTGTTTTCTATAAATAGGGCATGTAAACCTCGTTTTTGGAGGTTAGACATTATTATTATTCTAGTTTTACTTTGTGACTTTGGAGATTAAGTTGCAACCCTAGCAATTATTGATTTCCTACATTCGTTTTGAAGATTTTGGCTTTGCAATTCAAGTTGAAAATCTGGGTTTATTATTATCGTTACGTAAGTTCATGATTTCTTTATCTAATATTATGAATTGTGTTCTTGCTAATATGGGTAACTAAATCCACAACTAGGGTTGTGGGAACTATGAGCGATTAACAAAGTATGAATAGTAAATAAGTAATTCTTGAATAGTGTTTTGCATGCATTGATAATTCTTTCGTTTAAAAGTCTTTTTAATGAGTGCACGCGTTAGAACTCACCTTGTTGCTACTTGCCGGATCAAGGAGGTAATCAACAAGAAAAGAATTATCAACATAGATTTAGTGGGATACTATCTAATAGGCTAGTATCGATTGGTGCGAAGTAATAACTAAGCCAAACATCGATTATGATGTCTAATATGAGGTAAAGGTAAGGGTTAGTAAATTATACACACGTAGCCGGATCAAGGTGCGGGGTGAAATTCTCTAGATGCCGGATCAAGGATTTAGAGATACCTAACTTATCACTTTGCATGTAATACACTAGGAAAGGATTGCGATTGCTAGGATTACTGCGTTATGAGCTTGTGGGGAACACATATACGCTAGTTGATTTTCTCATCTTGATAACAACCGAAATTGTCTTTTGTTTATTGATTACTTACTGAATTCTTCCAATTTGTTTCACAAACCCCCGCTTTTTATTTCTTGTTTCTGGAAGTACTTTGGCTAATTGAATATAATTGTTGGTTAAAGAAAAGTCCAAACCATTTTCCTCGTGGGATCAACCCCAACCTACAAGTTGGGTTCTTTACTTGATAACGATCGCTTATACTTCTTTAGGGAGGTGTAATTTGAGCGTATCAAATTTTGGCGCCGCTGCCGGGGAAATTTGGCTTTGAGATTTATTTTTAACTACATTATTGAACGTTAGTCAAATATTTCCTAATTTTACTTTTTCCCTTTGTTTTTGTCTCTCTCAGGTTCCGACTCTAGTGTATGCCAAGTACACGGAGCCAAGGTGAACCACTTACTCCGTACGATCCAGAGTTGAGCAGAACGTTGCGAAGAATGAACAATCAAGGACTTCCAGTTAATCCTATTGGAGGAAATCTAGATGAAGCAGTTGAGTTACAACAGCCAAGAGTAGTTGGTGGGGAAAACTAGGGTCTAGCTGAAAATCAATTGGGAGATGCAGTGAGGCTGCATGGTCCACCAGGCCCACAACAACATGACAACTATCGGGGCAACATCGATATAGCAGACTCTGATGGACCCATTGTCCTACCACCTCTACCTCCAGGGCACACATTTGTGGTGACTAGTAGTTTGATGCAGATGTTTACAGCAAGAGGCTTATTTTCAGGATCGCCATCGAAGGATCCACATGCTCACTTGGCAAACTAAGGGTGGTTGCAAAAGTTGTGTAGGTAGACCAGACTTGGATATGGATGTTATTGGATTACGAGTGTTCCCTCTGTCACTGACAGGCGATGCTGCAGTATGGTTCACTGAGCTTCCGTATAACTCAATATTCACATGGGACCAACTGGCAGAGGTGTTCCGAGCAAAGTACTATCTAGTGTCTAAAAAGCTCAATCACAAAGATAGGGTCAACAATTTTGTGGCATTACCTGGAGAGTCTGTGAGTAGCTCGTGGGACAGATTCACTGCCTTCGTAAGAAGTGTCCCAAAGCACCGTATTGATGATGAGTCACTGAAGGAATATTTCTATCGAGGACAGGATGATAACAATAAAGCAGTACTTGACACTATTGCCGGAGGTTCATATGGTGATTGTACATATGCACAGATTGCTGAAAAATTGGAGAGGATCTCTCGCAATAATAAAGCATGGAGCACTCGGAGGTCAGATATTGGGAGAAAAACATTTGCCGTTCATAATACAAATAACAACTCTGCGGATGATATTTGTGAAGAGATGGCCCAGATGAGGACCGAGTTGGGGTTGGTATTGAAGCATGTGAGCGGTCCTGAAAAGTAAATGATGTGAATTATTTAACTAGAACTCCACTACCAGTGGAAGAGTGTTACTATGAAGAGGATGCTTATCCTGTGAATGATCAGACGGGAGGTTTCTGACCAAATGCCCAAGGATCCAACACGGAAAATTGGCGCCAAGGTCAAGGAAACCAAGGTCGAAACTATGGAAATTACAACCGAGAGGGTCACTATGTCCGGGATGGGAACTTCAATCGCGATAACAACTATAACATGAACAACTATGGCAACAGAAACGATCGGGTTGGACCTTATGTTCCCCCTCAAAATAGGGAATCTGGTGCTAGGGAAACTGGAGGCAATATGGCGCGTACTGAAGATATGATGCAGAAGATGATGAGAAGGTTTAATGCAACTGATGAGAATGTGAAGGAGATGAGAAGCGACTTGTCTGGTATTGGACAAAAGGTTGATGCTCATACAGTGCCAATAAAGCATCTAGAGCAGCAGATGACTCAGTTGTCTACTACAGTGAACCCACGTCAACCTGGCACTCTTCCTAGCAACACCATCCAAAATCCAAAGAATGATGGTCATTGTATGACAGTTACTACTCGAGGGGGTAAGCAAACTATAGATCCACGTAGGCCGTCTGTGGTGGAAGTTGAGATTATACAAGAAGATGATGTGATAGAGGTTAGACCAGAGTCTGAGAAAGCAACAGAGCAAGAAGTGGAGATATCTCAGAAAGTGGTCCCCATACCTAGACCTCCACCACCTTTTCCACAGAGTTTAGTGATGAAGGCCGAGGATGGTAAATATCGCAGGTTTATTACTATGTTGAAGCAACTCTCTATCAATGTTCCTTTGATAGAAGCCTTGGAGCAAATGCCTGGGTGTGCGAAGTTTATGAAAGATATGGTGACAAAGAAAATGTCTGTGAGTTTTAAAGATGATGATAGATTGCAGCATTGTAGCGCTATTGCTACAAGATCTCTTGTGCAGAAGAAGGAAGACCCTGGTGCTTTCACTATCCCATGTACTATAGGGTTGTTACACTTTGCTAAGGCTTTGTGTGATCTTGGTGCTAGCATCAACCTCATGCCCTTGTCTATTTACAAGAAGTTGGGTTTAGGGGACCCAAAGCCCACTGCAATGCGGTTACTAATGGCCAATCGAACTGTGAAAAGGCCCATTGGTGTACTCCATGATGTGCTAGTGAAAGTGGAGTCTTTCATTTTTTTGGCAGATTTTGTGATTCTTGACTGTGAGGTTGATTTTGAGGTTCCCATCATCCTTGGGAGACCATTTCTTGCCACAGGGCGTGCGTTGGTTGATATGGAAAAGGGACAGATGAAGTTCAGACTGAATAATGAAGAAGCAACTTTCAATATTTGTAGGTCCATGAAGTAGAGTGGTGAGCTCCAAACAGTATCTGCCATAACTTACAGAGTGGAGACTGGGACAGAAGTGCAAATTGAAGAGCGACTAGGTGTTGAGGCACTAGCAGCAGTTATTATGAACTTCGATAGTGATGTCATTGAAGAGTATGATGAATTGGTAGCCACGCTCGATAGGTGTGAATACCGGCCAAAACCAAAGAAGTATGAATTAGACATGAATGTATAATTCTTCTGGGCCACATTTAGAGCTTTGCTAGCATAGTAAATAGGGTGAAGAATTTTCTCTCGCCTTTGACCTAATACTACACCAAGCGCCACTCCACTCGCATCGCACATTACCTCAAACGGTTGTCCCCAATCCGGTGAAATAATGATAGGTGCTGTAACCAACTTCTCCTTCAGCTCTCCAAATGCTCTAAGACAAGCATCATCAAAATAGAACTTACTCTCCTTCTTGAGCAGTTTGCACAAAGGATGTGCAATTTTTGAGAAATCTTTGATGAATCGCCTATAAAAACCTGCATGTCCAAGAAAACTTCTAACACCTTTTATTGAAATGGGTGGTGGAAGCTTTTCTATTACCTCAACTTTAGCTCTATCAACCTCAATACCTTTCTCTGAAATTTGATGTCCCAACACTATACCTTCTTTAACCATGAAGTGACACTTCTCCCAATTAAGCACCAGGTTGCAGTCTTCNTCCCAACACTATACCTTCTTTAACCATGAAGTGACACTTCTCCCAATTAAGCACCAGGTTGCAGTCTTCACACCATTTAAGGTTTAAAATTTATAACTAACATGGGAACACCTCGTTCTTTTTCTACTGCATTATTAACATAAAAAGCAGTACACGACCATGGTGATTTAGAAGGCTTTATCAAACCTTTTTGTAATAAATTATCAATTTCCTTTTTGTAGAATTCAACCAATTTGGTATTCATATGACAAGGACGTGATTTGGTAGGGATATTTTCCTCAGAGAAATCATCTTCATATGGAAGAGTTACAATATGCTTTTTCCGATTCCAAAAGGCACTAGGATGATCTGCACAAATATCAATGGCCATTTTTTCAGAAATGAATTTAATCTTTTCCTGTACTTTAGAAGATTTTAAAGTATCAAATATATTCATAATAAATATCTCAAGTTGTAAATAATCAACATGCTTTTGTTTCATTTCAATTAGAGCATTAATATCTCTAGAAATAGGCTCGGTGATAAAAGTATAACTAATATCTTGATTTTTATAAGTAGCAGAAAATCCTTTAGCATTTATATTAGTAAAAGGATAAATTGCATTTACAAAAGGAGTTCCTAGAATAATAGGAGGGTATAACTAATTTTTTACTAAGAAAAAGAAGTGAGGAATACAAACTTTATTCTGGAAAATACGAGTATTATATAATTTATACTTTATATTTAAAGCATGACCAGATGCAGATTTAACCATATGAGTTGTTTTTTCAAAATATTTAGTAGGTACTAGACCTTTTTGAATGCAACTCACATCAGCGCCACTATCAATCATAACAATGTTAGTTATAGAAAAAGTATTATCAATTAATATAGTACATTTAACATACCATTTATAAGCTGTAACAATTTGCATCATTCCTAAGAACATATTTTGTTTCGGATCAATATTCAAAGTGTTGGCAAGAGTATTTTCTTCAGCAGTAGATTCATCAACCTTAATTTTTCCTTTGCTATTAGAAGACTCAATCTGAGTAAGACGGTGATCATAAATAATATGATTTTTTTTAAGAAATTAAACTTCTTCCTTCAAATGTTCAATTACTCCTTTTAAATCATCAAAAGAGGTATCACGAATAACCATGGTTTGTTTAGAAGAGAGTCTATTATGAACTTCAAACAAGGAGTAAGGAGCAGAATAATTAAATTCATCTTTAACCTTTTTATCACTAGGAATACTAGTTGAAGAGCTAGTTTTACTAGCAGCCAATTGAATGATCTTTTCACGAAGAGTATTATTGGTAACTTCTTTTAAAAGTTCTATCACATTGTCTGCAGTGATAGTGAACATATTCATGTCTTCGAACTGAGATTGCAACTTGTAGAATTCATCATGTTCGCAGTGACAAATATCACCATGACATTTACAAGCATCATTCGAATCTTGATGAACCTTAGAAGACTCAGGTTGCTCATCCTCTGTTGCATAACTTGCTTCAGAATCATCATAATCTGATTCGGAACCAGAAGTATATAGAAAACTATAAATCTTCTCTTGAATATCATCATCAAGTTCTAGAGTCTTAAGCTTTTCTAGCTTACAATTTGGCGCTATATGCCCAAATTTTCCACATTTATAACACTTAATCTTATCACGATGTCGCCTTGATCTATTCTTGGTATATCTATGAGATTTACGATGAGCCCTACACTCATCTCTTTCTTCTCTAGTCCTTCTCCTAAATCTTCTTTTCTTATGATGAGATCTATGAGATTCTGATTTAGAAGTTTCTCGGTTGGTACCTTTAGAAGCATCTGGTAAACCGAACTGAGTACAAAAATCTCCCAATTGAGACTTTTCTCTAAGCTTATCCATCATTAGCTGTCTTGAGAGTTTTAACTCATTGCACAAATTTATGCCTTCTTGCGTACAAGCCCCAATAAGCTTTCCATAGGTAAAATTACTATAGGGAATAATTCCTTGCGGATCTCTAAGAGTCTCTTTTACTCTTTCTGCAAATAAAGAAGGTAAACCATCAATAAATTTGGCTTTCCAGAATTCTAAGCCATTTTTGGGAAGTTTCACTACCCGACTTAAATAAGTGTCTTTATACCATCTAAACTCACCTAAATGTCTACATCTAAGACCATTTAGTAAAGATCTAATGGTTTCATATTGATTGGTAAATCTACCACGAAAATGTTCTAGGATGGTCAAGACTAAAGTATAAACAACGTCTTCTCTATTTTTAACTAAAGCAAATCCTAGGTTATCAACTCCTTCGGCTGTAGCCTTAGTGTTTATGACTGTTGCCTTTGCATCAAGGGTCATATAATTATCCCACCAACCTCTTAATTGACCCGTAAAACCTGCAATAATCATTTTGCAAATAGTCCTGTCAGTGTTATTAACGTTTTTGCAGATGGTAGCATACATAAGCATCCTATGAACTAAAATAGTTAACTGTCTATCAGTCAAACCATCGAGATTCCATTCATAAATCTCGCTTCCACTATAAGAGGTGTTAGTTTGATTCCAATCTCTTTCCTCTATTAAAACATCTTGAGGGGTTGGTCTGGGATAATAGTAAGTTTGCATACTAGGTTTTCTAGCATACGTATTACCACTATTCTTCTTTGGATAACCATAAAGTTTATTAACTTCCATTTCAACTTTTGTCTTGAAATCGAAAGTGGCTTCCATTTCATCTGCAAAATCTTCAGTGAGGCTTATCGGTTTCGCACTTGCACCAAATTCTGAAAACTTTTTATCTAAAAGGCTTTCAAGATCATGAAGAGGTCTAAGAATAAAATCCTGAATCTCAGGAGGTCTTTGAATAGGGACATTAGGCTGTTTGGACGTAGAAACCTGTTCAGAGACTTGTTTCACTGATTTTAACTTGTTATCAATTTGAATAATCAGATTAGTTACATTATCTAACTACTTATCTAGAGAACAAATATGTTCACCAATGACTTTAACATACAAACCCAAATAATTATTTTGAGAAATAAGTCGATTAATCTCTTTAATACTTACTGCGGCCACCTCATTATCAATAAATTTATGAAAATCAGTAAAAGTAATACCAGTATTATTTGATAAAATAAACGGAGCTTGAGGAGGATAAATGGATTGAATAATATTACCTGATTCATCTTTGTAAGATCGTTCAAGAACGTTGATGAATAAAGGTAAATAAGTGGTTATAAACCAAGGCGCAAAGAACATAATATGATTATGTAATGCACAAGTTTAATAAAATTCTTGAGAAATATTATTTAAATCTTCTCTACTTTAAGTGTCAAAAAACCAAGTTTTAAACCGGTTCCATTTTTCATTTAAAAATTTGTTTTGAATATATTTTCTTGCCAGTGAACCTGGACTAAAATCAATTTGATGTCTCTCATCATTAAGCATCATTAAGATTAATATCCATCTCGGATACAAAAGGAATATCTTTATCAGAAACATCAGATGATTTATCATTTGTTTGAACAATGTTTAACCGAGGATCAATTTTAATTTTTTTGTTTTTCTGCAGATATAACTGTTGATAAAGTATGCAATGAAGCAACTCGATTTCTAGCTGGACCATAACAAGGTTCTATCGGAGAAATATGTTGAATAGTCAGTCTTCTATCAGAAGCAAAAGAATGTCAACATCTAAGACCATAAACGATCTAATGGGTTGATCTATTATGGTCTTAAACAGACCATAATAGATATTAGATGTTCTTATAATAATAATAATAATAATAATAATAATAATAATGGAATAATAATAATAATAATAATAATAATAATAATAAGAATGGAATAATAATAATAATAATAATAATAATAATAACAAGAATAACAATAATAATAATAATAATAATAATAAAAATAATAATAATAGTCAATCCAAATTGGGCTAAAACAGTCGAAACAGATGCTTCAGATGTAGGATATGGCGGAGTATTGACTCAATATTGTCCGGATAATAAACGTCATTACATAGTTCAATTTTACTCGGGCAAATGGAATACAACCTAGAAAAATTATGCCACTGTAGCTAAAGAAATTTTGGCTATATCCAGAACACAAAGTTGAAGTAAAGTATAATTATTGGGACTATATTGATGGCTTTAATAAAGCCTTATTATATGAAAATGCTAATAGAAAGCATTCATGGTTTATCAAGATATGTTCTAATATATTTGACAGGAATATTCCCAATGAGTAAGTGAAAAAATATCAGTTATAAAAGGGACACCCAAAATAATTTGATTGGTAATATTTTTTACCAAAACAAAGCTCTGAGGAACACAATCTTTTTCTTTACAAATAAAAGCTTTGGGTAATTTAAATTTAATTTTCATCTTGCTACCATTAGCAGAACGAAGACTATGAGTAGTTTTATGAAAATACCTTGAAGGTATAAGTCCTTCTTGAATACAGTTTAAATCTGCTGCACTATCAATAAGAGCAATAAACTCTTTTTTATAATTATAATCTATTAAAAGAGTCATTTTGGTATAAAACTTTTGTGAAGTAAAAGCTTTAAGACTGTATAAGAAATCTGATTTATTATTTTTCAAATAAAGATTTTTCACGAAATTAAGACTGTCAATTTCCCCTTCAATAGAGGAAGATGATTCAAAAGCATTTTCTAAGTCTTGACGAGTTTGGATAACATCCAGTCTAACCTCTATCACCACATTCTTTTCTTTTAACTGTATAATATCTTCTTTGAGACTATCAATCTCTTTTTTAAAATCACTAATAGTAGTATGAGAGCTTATTAATTTTCTCCTTTTAAGTAAGAGATTTTTAACCTCTGCCATGGTATATGAACCTTCCTTAGTACGGATTTCCTGAGGAATATGATCCTTATTCTTACTAGTAGAAGTACTACTATTTTTATCAATAATTTGAGCTCTTATGTCTGGATCTTTAATACGTTGTAAAAGCTCCAAAACTTGATCATTATCAATGACATTGAGACTTAATTCTTTAAATTGATCATTGATCTTATAAAGATTATCTTCATCGTCGTCTTTTTCACATGCCATTCCTTGTTGGCAAGGTGAACATTCATCTTCAGAAGTCATAAAATTTTCTTGTTGAAGGGCTTTAAGATCTTCACCTATTGAAGATCCACAACTATTATCTTCCGATTCTGATTTGTCTGAACCAGAATTAAGCATAATCTTATAAAGAGAATCCTTTATATTATCATCTATGTCGAGGCTCTTAATCTTTTCCTTGACTCGACAATCTTTGGCATAATGGCCAATTCTCCCACATTTGTAGCAAGTATCGGATTTGTGATACTTTTTCTTTCTCTTGGAAGAGTCTCCTTTTCCTTCTTCAGCTCTTCTAAGCTTCTTCTCAATTCTCTTTTTCTTCCATTTTTCGTTATCTTTTTTGGAAGGTGCTCTTTTCCTAGGAGTATAATCCTTTTATTTAGATTTTTGCTTAGGAACTTAAAATGCGAATTGCTCGCAAAATTCCCCTAATTGCTCTCTTTCATTTAAGTGATGTCGCTTAATCTGCTGGTTTAGCTTAATTTCGTTGCACAAGGAAAGTCCTTCCTATACACAAGCACTCATAATCTTTCCATAAGTAAAGTTATCATAATTGATATTGGGACTATCTCCTCCTATAATATTCAGTACTAGAGTATACACTGCATTCTGGGTAACATTATCTCCTTCTTGTTTTATTGCCAATAAAACCTTATCTTTTTGATCTTGGTTAAGATAATTATCCCACCAACCTTTTAATTGGCCAGTAAAACCAGGAGTTATCATGTCTGCAATAGTCTTATCACTATTTTTATTAGCATTACAGATAGTACTGTACACAGGCATTCGATGGACTGTTGAATAAATTTGTCAGTCGGTATAACCATCAATATTCCATTCATATATTTTTTACCATTCTAACTATTAGTTATAATGTGTTCATGTTCTTCCAGCAAAACATCTTGTGGTGTGGGCCTAGGATAGTAAAACTTTATTTGGACTGGTTTTCTAGCATATTTTTCTGATATTATATTAATATCATCAGAAAAGTCGTTATTAATGTAACTAGGTTTTCCTTCGGAGAAGTTGTTAGCATTTATTGGCTGTACTCCTCCTGTGAACCTTTTTTCTAAGAACTTTTCAAGATCTGAATAATCCTTGATCTTAAAATCTTCACTTTCTGGCGGGTGTTGCAAGCTACTATGAGCTATCTTTTCTTTACCCTTGATATTTGTAGGCAATAAAGATATTATTTTATCCACCTTATCATGTAAAGAAATAATATGTTCACCCAAAATACTCATATAAATATCGGCGTAATTATTTTGCTTAATCATGACATTAACATGTTGTGTAGTAACTAAAGTAGTATAATTTTCAAATAATTTTGAAAAAGCATTAAAATTAACAATCTTATCATTTTTACTAATTTGAAAAGATTGTAATGGAGGGAAAACAAATTTAGTAATTTCTCCGTTACTTAACATAAAATCTCTTTCTAACATAGAGATATAGTTACGAACATGTTTACACATAAACCAAGGTACGAATGGAAATAATTTATTAATCTTTGAATCAAAAATATCTTTATAGAATTCTTCTTGGAATTCATATTGCTCATTTTTATTAAAATTCTAGAAAAACCATTTTCTAAATAGTTTCCATTTTTTCGCTGAAAATCTTTGGCGATTCTTGCTCTTGCAAGGGAACCCAGGCTAAAATCAATTTGCTTGTCAGACATCATAAATAAATTTTTAAGTCATTAATCCATCTGGAAAATAAGAGTCTTACACCTTAAGTTTTGGAGTAGAGTCATGATGGTGTCACTATTATCCGACCATCTTCTTGAAAAATGTTCTATAATATTCAGGACTAGTGTATACACTGCATTGTGGTAAAATTTTCACTGAGGGGCCATATAATGTCCACTATCTACAAAACCAATTGGGAATATTCCTGTCAAATATATTAGAACATATCTTGGTAAACCATGAATACTTTCTATTATCATTTCCATATAATAAGGCTTTATTAAAACCATCAATATAGTCTCAATAATTATACTTTACTGCAACTTTGTGTTCTTGATGGATATAGTCCATTTCTTTCAAAGGGCTTAAACCCCATTCCTCTGGTGCCAAGACCTTTTTTATGATAAATTTAGAGAAGTTATAAACTTTCTTCATATTGGCTGGGTAAATATGTTGAAATTCACATGACCCAGTAACCGAGAGTATAATCTCTGAATGCATCCTGTATTTGTATGCCAGAGTGGAATAACTTACCATATCTAGGTACCAGGACATTACTTGCCAAGGTTCATCTTTCCATCTTAAGTCACTGTTTTCCAATAGAAGTATAACTTCTTTCTTATCATTTAAATCAAATAATTCTGTATTCTCATCATCAATAAGGATAGCAGGATAGGATGGTGTAGCATTTTCCCCTTCTTTTTGGATTTTATAAAATCCAAAAATTCCTTATACATGGGGTGGTTAATATCAATACCACTGGATCCACAAGAACTTGACGATCCACTACTAATATTAGTGGTTATCAGTTGCTTATTTCGATGTTGAATGAGGACATGACCTCTTCCGCCTCTTGCCACACTACGTCCTCTTCCCCTTTGTGGAGGGGGCCATGATGGTCTCATTCTACAAGAATACGTAATTAAATATTAGTTTAAATATTCTCTACTAAGGAAATCTGGAAGACAATTATCTTCACCCTTTTTATATTGTATTTCTGAATTAAAAGGAGCTAATAATGCTTACCATCTTGCAAACATCTATTTAGACACATTATGTTTACAATCTTTATTAAACATAAACTTAGCTGCTTGGCAATCAGTTTTTATTAATAACTTTTGATTATAAAGATCTCCTTGGAATTTAAGCACACATTTTACTATAGCCAAAATTTCTTTAGCTACAGTGGCATAATTTTTCTGGGCTGTATTCCATTTGTCAGAGTAAAATTGAACTATGTAATGACGTTTATTATCCGGATAATATTGAGTCAATACTCCGCCATATCCTACATTTGAATCATCTGTTTCGACTGTTTTAGCCCAATTTGGATTGGCTAGGGTTAAACAAGAAAGGGTTTTAGCCTTTTCCTTTATTCGTTTCACTACTTCAGTATGATCATCTGACCATGCCTTAGGATTATTTTTTAGCCTGTCATATAAAGTAGCTGTATCTTTTGCTAAATCCTTTACAAAAGGAGCAATATAATTAAGATTTCCAAGAAATCTCTGCAATTGAGTCTTGTTTGTGATAATATTAGGAAATTTAGAAGCAAATTCAATACTTCTATTTATAGGACTAATATTTCCTCTTTCTATATTATATCCAAGAAACCTAACATTTGTTTTAAACAAAGCCATCTTCGATTGAGATAAAACTAAACCGTTTTGAATAATTATTTTTTTAAATAATTCAAGATGTTTAAAATGAGTTTCCACATTTTTGGAGAATACCAGAATATCTTCTATATAGACTATTATGAAATTACTATAAGGGATGAATATATCATTCATTATTTTCTGAAATTCTGATGGAGCATTTTTTAAACCAAATGGCATGACATTCCATTCAAATTGTCCCATTGGTACATTAAAAGCGGTCTTAAGCCTATCTGATTCAGCTATTTGAATCTGCCAATAACCTGATTTCAAATCAAATTTAGAGAATATAATAGCATCATAAACTCTATCCAATAAATCCTTCTTATTAGGGATGGGATACCTGATTCATCTTAAAGCTTTATTAAGTGGTTTGTAATTTATTACCAAACGAGGCGCTCGTCTTTGCTGTTCTGCATGTTTATTAACATAGAATGTTGTACAAGACCATGGTGACTTTGATTGCCTTATCAGGCCTTTTTGAAGTAAAGAACTTATCTCTTTTTTATACAACTCCAAGTATTCTGAGTTCATTTGGCAAGGCCTGGCTATAGTAGGAATATTATTTTCATCAAATTCATCTTCATATGGAAGACTAACTACATGCTTTTTCCTATTCCAAAAAGCATTAGGATGATCTCCGCAAATATCAATAGAGAACTGATTATTCAAAATATCAATCTTTTCTTGTAATTTTGGATTTTGTAAAATATTATCAACTTCGATACAGTTAATTTCTTGCTTTATAATATTGACTTGCTTATTTTTTGAAATCAATAATTTTTTAGTTAAATCATTTATCATTCTAGTATATGGTTTTGTCACAAACTCGAGTATCAAGGGTTTGTTATTCCAAGTTCCTATAACTTTATTATTATCCCAATGAGTAAGTGGAAAAATATCATTTATAAAAGGGACACCCAAAATAATTTGATTGGTAATATTTTTTACCAAAACAAAGCGCTGAGGAACACAATCTTTTCCTTTACAAATAAAAGCTTTGGGTAATTTAAATTCGATGTTCATCTTACAACCATTAGCAGAATGAAGACTATAAGTAGCTTTATGAAAATACCTTGAATGTATAAGTCCTTCTTGAATACAGTTTAAATTTGTTGCACTATCAATAAGAGCAATAAACTATTTTTTATAATTATAATCTATTAAAAGAGTAATTTTGGTATAAAACTTTTGTGAAGTAAAAGCTTTAAGACTGTATAAGAAATCTGATTTATTATTTTTCAAATAAAGATTTTTCATGAAATTTAGACTATCATTTTCCCCTTCAATAGAGGAAGATGATTCAGAAGCATTTTCTAAGTCTTGACTAGTTTGGATAGCATCTAGTCTAACCTCTATCACCACATTCTTTTCTTTTAACTGTATAATATCTTCTTTGAGACAATCAATCTCTTTTTTAAAATCACTAATAGTATAGTAGTAGGAGAGCTTAGTAATTTTCTACTTTTAAGTAAGAGATTTTTAACCTCTGCCATGGTATATGAACCTTCCTTAGTAGGGATTTCCTGAGGAATATGATCCTTATTCTTACTAGTAGAAGTACTACTATTTTTATCAATAATTTGAGCTCTTATGTCTGGATCTTTAAACTTTGTAAAAGCTCAAAAACTTGATCATTATCAATGACATTAAGACTTAATTCCTTAAATTGATCATAGATCTTAAAAAGATCATCTTCATCGTCATCTTTTTCACATGTCATTCCTTGTTGGCAAGGTGAACATTCATCTTCAGAAGTCATAAAATTTTCTTGTTAAAGGGCTTTAAGATCTTCACTTGTTCAAGATCCACTACTATTATCTTCCGATTCTGATTTGTCTGAACCAGAGTTAAGCATAATCTTATAAAGAGAATCCTTTATATTATCATCTATGTCAAGGCTCCTAATCTTTTCCTTGACTCGACAATCTTTGGCCTTAGGGACAAATCTCCCACATTTGTAGCAAGTATCGAATTTGCGATACTTTTTCTTACTCTTGGAAGAGTCTCCTTTTCCTTCTTCAGCTCTTCTAAGCTTCTTGTCAATTCTCTTTTTCTTCCATTTTTCGTTATCTTTTTTGGAAGATGCTTTTTTCCTAGGAATATAATCCTTTTCTTTAGATTTTTGCTTAGGAACATCCAATGCGAATTGCTCGCAAAATTCCCCTAATTGCTTTCTTTCATTTAAGCGATATCGCATAATCTGCTGGTTTAGCTTAATTTCATTGCACAAGGAAAGTCCTTCCTGTACACAAGAACTTATAAGCTTTCCATCAGTAAAGTTATCATAATTGATACTGGGACTATCTCCTCCTATAATATTCAGGACTAGTGTATACACTGCATTCTGGGTAACATTATCTCATTCTTGTTTTACTGCCAATAAGACCTTATCTCTTTGATCTTGGTTAAGATAATTATCCCACCAACCTTTTAATTGGCAGTAAAACCAGCAGTTATCATGTCTGCAATAGTCTTATCACTATTTTTATTAGCTTTACAGATAGTATTGTACATAAGCATTCGATGGACTGTTGTATAAATCTTTCGGTCGGTATACCCATCAATATCCATTGATATATTTCTTTATCATTATAACTATCAGTTATAATGTGTTCATGTTCTTCCAGCAAAACATCTTATGGAGTGGGCCTAGGATAGTAAAACATCATTTGGACAGGATTTCTAGCATATTTATCTGATATTTTATTAATATCATCAGAAAAGTTGTTATTAACGTAACTAGGTTTTCCTTCGGAGAAGTTGTCAGCATTTATTGGCTGTACTCCTCCTGTGAACCTTTTTTCTAAGAACTTTTCCAGATCTGAATAATCGTTGATCTTAAAATCTTCACTTTCTGGCGGTGGTTGCAAGCTACTATGAGCTATCTTTTCTTTACCCTTGATTTTTGTAGGCAATAGAGATATTATTTTATCCACCTTATCATGTAAAGAAATAATATGTTCACACCCAAAATACTCATATAAATATTGGCGTAATTAATTTGCTTAATCATGACATTAACATGTTGTGTAGTAACTAAAGCAGTATCATTTTCAAATAATTTTGAAAGAGCATTAAAACTAACAATGTTATCATTTTTATTAATTTGGAAAGATTGTAATGGAGGGAAAACAGATTTAGTAATTTCTTCGTAACTTAACATAAAATCTCTTTCTAACATAGAGATATAGTTATGAACATGTTTACACATAAATCAAGGTACGAATGGAACTAATTTATTAATCTTTGAATCAACAATATCATTATAGAATTCTTCTTGGAATTCATATTGCTCATTTTTATTAAAATTCTGGAAAAATCATTTTCTAAATAGTTATCATTTTTTTCGCTAAAAATCTTTAGCGATTCTTGCTCTTGCCGGGGAACCCAGGCAAAAATCAATTTGTTTGTCAGACATCATAAAAAAATTTTAAGTCGTTAATCCATCTGAAAAATAAGAGTCTTACACCTTAAGTTTTGGAGTAGAATTCTAATGGTGTCACTATTATCCGACCATCTTCCTGAAAAATGTTCTATAATAATCAGGACTAGTGTATACACTGCATTGTGGTAAAATTTTCACTGAGGGGCCATATAATGTCCACTATCTACAAAACCAATTGGGAATATTCCTGTCAAATATGTTAGAACATATCTTGATAAACCATGAATGCTTTCGATTAGCATTTCATATAATAAGGCTTAATTAAAGCCATCAATATAGTCCCAATAATTATACTTTACTGCAACTTTGTGTTATGGATGGATATAATTGATTTCTTTCAAAGTGCTTAAACCCCATTCCTCTGGTGCCAAGACCCTTTTTATGATAAATTTAGAGAAGTTATAAATTTTCTTTAAATTGGCTGGGTAAAAGATGTTGAAATTCACATGACCCAGTAGCTAAGAGTATAATCCCATAATGCATCCTGTATTTGTATGCCGGAGTGGAATAACTTACCGTATCTTGGTACCTGGACATTATTTGCCAAGGTTCATCTTTCCATCTTAAGTCATTGTTTTCCAATAGAAGTATAACCTCTTTCTTATCATTTAAATCAAATACTTCTGTATTCTCATCATCAGTAAGGATAGCAGATTAGGATGGTGTAGAATTTTCCCTCTCTTTTTTGGATTTCTAAAATTCAAAAGTTCCATATACATGGGGTGGTTAATATCAATACCACTGGTTCCACTGGAACTTGTCGATCCACCACTAATATTAGCGGTTATCAGTTGCTTATTTCCATGTTGAATGAGGATATGACCTCTTCCGCCTCTTGCCACGCTACGTCCTCTTCCCCTTTGTGGAGGGGGCCATGATGGTCTCATTCTGGAAGAATACATAATTAAATATTAGTTCAAATATTCTCAAGTAAGGAAATCTGGAAGACTATTATCTTCACCCTTTTTATATTGTATTTCAAAATCAAAAGGAGCTACTAATGCTTGCCATCTTGCAAACATCTGTTAGACACATTATGTTTACAATCTTTATTAAACATAAACTTAGTTGCTTGGCAATCAATTTTTATTAATAACTTTTGATTATAAAGATCACCTTGGAATTTAAGCACATATTTTACTATAGCCAAAATTTCTTTTGTTACAGTGGCATAATTTTTCTGGGCTGTATTCCATTTGCCCTAGTAAAATTGAACTACGTAATGACGTTTATTATCCGGACAATATTGAGTCAATACTCCACCATATCCTACGTCTGAAGCATCTGTTTCGACCCTTTTAGCCTAATTTGGATTGGTTAGGGTTAAACAGGGAAGGGTTTTAACCTTTTCCTTTATTCGTTTGACTGCTTTATTATGATCATCTGACCATGCCTTATGATTATTTTTTAGCATGTTATATAAAATAATTGTATCTTTTGCTAAATCCTTTACAAAAGATGCAATATAATTAAGATTTCCAAGAAATCTCTGCAATTGAGTCTTGTTAGTAATAATATCAGAAAATTTAGAAGCAAATTCAATACTTCTATTTATAGGACTAATATTTTCTCTTTCTATATTATGCCCAAGAAACCTAACATTTGTTTTAAACAAAGCCATGTTCGGTTGAGATAAAACCAAACCATTTTGTATAATTATTTTTTTAAATAATTCAAGATGTTTAAAATTAGTTTCCACATTTTTGGAGAATACCAGAATATCATCTATATAGACTATTATGAAATTACTATAAGGGATGAATATATCATTCATTATTTATTGAAATTCTATTGAAGCATTATTTAAACCAAATGGCATGACATTCCATTCAAATTGTCCCATTGGTACATTAAAAGCGGTCTTAAACCTATCTGATTCAGCTATTTGAATGTGCCAATAACCTGATTTCAAATAAAATTTAGAGAATATTATAGCATCATAAACTCTATCCAATAAATCCTTCTTACTAGGGATGGGATACCTGATCCATCTTAATGCTTTATTAAGTGGTTTGTAATTTATTACCAAACGAGGCGCTCCTCTTTCCTGTTCTGCATGTTTATTAACATAGAACGTCGTACAAGACTATGGTGACTTTGATTGCCTTATCAGGCCTTTTTGAAGTAAAGAACTTATCCCTTTTTTACACAACTTCAACTATTCTGAGTTCATTTGGCAAGGCCTCGCTTTAGTAGGAATATTATTTTCATCAAAATCATCTTCATATGGAAGACTAACTACATGCTTTTTCCTATTCCAAAAAGCATTAGGATGATCTCCGCAAATATCAAGAGAGAACTGATTATTCAAAATATCAATCTTTTCTTGTAATTTATTATTTTGTGAAATATTATCAACTTCAATACTGTTAATTTCCTGCTTTATAAAATTGACTTGCTTATTTTGTGAAATCAATAATTTTTTAGTTAAATCATTTATCATTCTAGTAAATGGTTTTGTCATAAACTCGAGTATCAAGGGTTTGTTATTCCAAGTTCCTATAACTTTATTATTATCACAATGAGTAAGTGGAAAAATATAGTTTATAAAAGGGACACCCAAAATAATTTGATTGGTAATATTTCCAAAACAAAGCTCTGAGGAACACAATCTTTTCCTTTACAAATAAAAGCTTTAGGTAATTTAAATTTGATGTTCATCTTGCTACCATTAGCAGAACGAAGACTATGAGTAGTTTTATGAAAATACCTTGAAGGTATAAGTCCTTCTTGAATACAGTTTAAATCTACTGCACTATCAATAATAGTAATAAACTCTTTTTTATAATTATAATCTAGTAAAAGAGTAATTTTGGTATAATACTTTTGTGAAGTAAAACCTTTAAGACTGTATAAGAAATCTGATTTATTATTTTTCAAATAAAGATTTTTCACGAAATTAAGACTGTCAATTTCCCCTTCAATAGAGGAAGATGATTCAGAAGCATTTTCTAAGTCTTGACGAGTTTGGATAACATCCAGTCTAACCTCTATCACCACATTCTTTTCTTTTAACTGTATAATATCTTCTTTGAGACTATCAATCTCTTTTTTAAAATCACTAATAGTAGTAGGAGAGCTTATTAATTTTCTCCTTTTAAGTAAGAGATTTTTAACCTCTACCATGGTATATGAACCTTCCTTAGTACGGATTTCCTGAGGAATATGATCCTTATTCTTACTAGTAGAAGTACTACTATTTTTATCAATAATTTGAGCTCTTATGTCTGGATCTTTAAACTTTGTAAAAGCTCCAAAACTTGATCATTATCAATGACATTGAGACTTAATTCGTTAAATTGATCTTAGATCCTATAAAGATCATCTTCATCGTCATCTTTTTCACATGTCATTCCTTGTTGGCAAGGTGAACATTCATCTTCAGAAGTCAAAAAATTTCTTGTTGAAGGGCTTTAAGACCTTCACTTGTTCAAGATCCACTACTATTATCTTCTGATTCTGATTTGTCTGAACTAGAATTAAGCATAATCTTATAAAGAGAATCCTTTATATTATCATCTATATCGAGGCTCTTAAATCTTTTCCTTGACTCGACAATCTTTGGGATAATGGCCAAATCTCTCAGATTTGTAGCTAGTATAGGATTTGCGATACTTTTTCTTAGTCTTGGAAGAGTCTCCTTTTCCTTCTTCAGCTTTTCTAAGCTTCTTCTCAATTCTCTTTTTCTTCCATTTTTCGTAATCTTTTTTGGAAGAAGATTTTTTCCTAGGAGTATAATCCTTTTCTTTAGATTATTGATTAGGAACATCAAATTCGAATTGCTCGCAAAATTTCCCTAATTGCTTTCTTTCATTTAAGCTATGTCACTTAATCTGCTGGTTTAGCTTAATTTCGTTGCACAAGGAAAGTCCTTCCTGTACACAAGCACTTAAAAGCTTTCCATCAGTAAAGTTATCATAATTGATATTGGGACTATCTCCTCCTATAATATTCAGGACTAGTGTATACACTACATTCTGGGTAACATTATCTCCGTCTTATTTTACTGCCAATAAGACCTTATCTCTTTGATCTTGGTTAAGATAATTATCCCACCAACCTTTTAATTGGCCGTAAAACTAGCAGTTATCATGTCTGCAATAGTCTTATCACTATTTTTATTAGTTTTACAGATAGTATTGTACATAAGCATTCGATGGACTGTTATATAAATCTGTCGATCGGTATAACCATTAATATTCCATTCCTATATTATTTTACCATTATAACTACTAATTATAATGTGTTCATGTTCTTCCAGAAATGTGTTTATGTTGTTCTAGCAAAACATCTTGTGGAGTGTGCATAGGATAGTAAAACATCATCTGGACCGATTTTCTAGCATATTTTTCTGATATTTTATTAATATCATCAGAAAAGTTGTTATTAACGTAACTAGGTTCTCCTTCTGAGAAGTTGTCAGCATTTATTGGCTGTACTCCTCCTTTGAACCTTTTTTCCAAGAACTTTTCCAAATGTGAATAATCCTTGATCTTAAAATCTTCACTTTCTAGCGGGGGTTGCAAGCGACTATGAGCTATCTTTTCTTTACCCTTGATTTTTGTAGGCAATAAAGATATTATTTTATCCACCTTATCATGTAAAGAAATAATATGTTCACCCAAAATACTCATTAAATATTGGCGTAATTATTTTGCTTAATCATGACATTAAAATGTTGTGTAGTAACTAAAGCAGTATAATTTTCAAATAATTTTGAAAAAGCATTAAAATTAACAATCTTATCATTTTTATTAATTTGGAAAGATTGTACTGGAGGGAAAACAAATTTAGTAATTTCTCCGTTACTTAAAATAAAATCTCTTTCTAACATAAATATATAGTTATGAACATGTTTACACATAAACCAAGGTACAAATGGAACTAATTTATTAATCTTTGAATCAACAATATCTTTATCGAATTCTTCTTGGAATTCATATTGCTCATTTTTATTAAAATACTGAAAAACCCAATTTCTAAATAGTTTCCATTTTTTTTGCTGAAAATTTTTAGCGATTCTTGCTCTTGCCGGGGAACCCATGCTAAAATCAATTTGCTTGTCAGACATCATAAACAAATTTTTAAGTCGTTAATCCATCTGGAAAATAAGAGTTTTACACCTTAAGTTTTGGAGTAGAGTCCTGAAGTTGTCACTATTATCCAACCATCTTCCTATAAATGTTCTATAATATTCAAGACTAGTGTATAGACTGCATTCTGGTAAAATTTTCACTGAGGGGCCATATAATGTTCACTATCTACAAAATCAATCGGGAATATTCCTGCCAAATATATAAGAACATATCTTGATAAACCATGAATGCTTTCTATTAGCATTTTCATATAATAAGGCTTTATTAAAGCTATCAATATAGTCCCAATAGTTATACTTTACTGCAACTTTGTGTTCTGGATGGATATAATCCATTTCTTTCAAAGGGCTTAAACCCCATTCCTCTAGTACCAAGACCTTTTTTATGATAAATTTAGAGAAGTTATAAACTTTCTTCGTATTGGCTTGGTGAAAATGTTGAAATTCACATGACCCAGTAGCTGAGAGATTAATCTCATAATGCATCCTGTATTTGTATGCCGGAGTGGAATAACTTACCGTATCTAGGTACCTAGACATTATTTGCCAAGGTTCATCTTTCCATCTTAAATCTCTGTTTTCCAATAGAAGTATAACTTCTTTCTTATCGTTTAAATCAAATACTTCTGTATTCTCATCATCAGTAAGGATAGCAGAATAGGATGGTGTAGCATTTTCCCCTTCTTAATTTTTTGGATTTTATAAAATCCAAAAATTTCTTATACATGGGGTGGTTAATATCAATACCACTGGTTCCACTAGAACTTGACGATCCACCACTAATATTAGCAGTTATCAATTGCTTATTTCCATGTTGAATGAGGATATGGCCTCTTTCTCCTCTTGCCACGTTACGTCCTCTTCCCCTTCGTGGAGGGGGCGATGATGGTCTCATTCTGGAAGAATACATAATTAAATATTAGTTTAAATATTCTCTAGTAAGGAAATCTGGAAGACTATTATCTTCTCGCTTTTTATATTGTATTTGAAAATCAAACGGAGCTAATAATGCTTGCCATCTTGCAAACATCTGTTTAGACACATTATGTTTACAATCTTTATTAAACATAAACTTATCTGCTTGGCAATCAGTTTTTATTAAAAACTTTTGATTACAAAGATCACCTTGGAATTTAAGCACACATTTTACTATAGCCAAAATTTATTTAGTTACAGTGGCATAATTTTTCTGGGTTGTATTTCATTTGCCCGAGGAAAATTGAACTATGTAATGACGTTTATTATCCGGACAATATTGAGTCAATATTCCGCCATTATCTACAACTGAAGCATATGTTTCGACTTTTTTAGCCCAATTTGGATTTGCTAAGGTTAAACAGGGAAGGGTTTTAACCTTTTCCTTTATTCATTTGACTGCTTCAGTATGATCATCTGACCATGCCTTAGAATTATTTTTTAGCCAATCATATAAAATAGTTGCATCTTGTAATGACCCTCTTGGTCATTTCTGTGTCTTGCCTTCTGTGTGTCGTTTAGAGCGTTCCTATAGCGACCCCAAGTCATTTATGACTTGCTGGGACTGATAGTTCGGTCACCTGGTCGTTCGTTTGGTCTTGGTGTGAGTTTTTGTGTTTTGGAGCTTATGAACCTTGAACGATCATTTTCGATCAAAAGTTCGAGAAGATGACATCGGAATCCAATTCTGACGATTCCATCAGCTCCGGAAGGGTTATTTTAGGCTAGTAGCAAGGTCGTCATGACTCCCGAGGTTTTCAGT
>NC_064285.1:26910058-26955506 GCF_019186545.1 Solanum stenotomum | reverse complement strand
AGGCTTGGGTCGTGACAGTAAGCAACACCATATTCACTTCCTTTTGGTATTGAAGTAGTCTTACCACTTGAGCGTCAAATACCTTCCTTAAGACTTGCTATTCAAGAAAGGCTCACTAAAGAACAAAATTCTCGACTACGTCTTGCAGAGTTAGAAGCACTTGATGAAAAGAGGCTAGATGCTAAAAAAACCATGAATTTTATCAAGCTCGTCTATCTCATGCTTTCAATAAGAAGGTTCGCTTGAGGTGCTTCCATGTTGGAGACCAAGTTCTCGTGGTAACAAGACCCATCATTACTTCAAATAAGTCTGGGGGAAAATTTACCTCAAAGTGGGATAGACCATATGTCATACAAGAAGCATATTCAAATGCTGCTTACAAGCTTGTTGACGCAGATGGTGTAAGGATTGGTCATACTAATGCAAAATTCCTGAAGAGGTACTACTCTTAAAATAAGATGATGCTCCTTAAGGCACGAGCCTAAACTGCATGTAACTCTTGGCCCGCAAGTATAAATTGTGTATGGCACACCAAAAAAACACTCTCCCAGAACTACGTTGTGACTTGATCCTCTTCACTGAGGTACGTAGGCGCTTAGAATATATTCTAAGTTCAGTTGCATGAGTGTAAAACAACCACATGTTCCCGCTTGATCCTCCACATGAAAGTTAAGGTGATAAGTATTTTATTTTTATTTTATTTCATCAAAACTTTAAACTTGCACTAAGTATTGATGGGTAAATGGAGGGGGCAAACCCTTATAAAATATGATCTTCTTTAATAGTATGCTTGAAGTCTTTAAATTTAGCCAAGTATGCAAGTTGAAGTCTTTAAATTCTTCGAGTTTGCAAGTTCATGTATTTGAATCCTCTAAGTATGCAAGTTGAAGTATTCAAATCATTAAAGTATGCAAGTTGAAGTCTTCAAATTCTTCAAGTATGCAAGTAGAAGTCTTCAAATCCTCTAAGTATGCAAGTTGAAGTCTTTAAATTCTTCAAGTTTGCAAGTTGAAGTCTTCAAATATGCAAGTTGAAGTGTTCAAATCCTCCAAGTATGTAAATTGAAATCTTCAAATCCTTCGAGTATGCAAGTTGACGTCTTCAAATTCTTCAATTATGCAAGTAGAAGTCTTCAAATCCTCCAAGTATGCAAGTTGAAGCTGTAAATTCTTCAAGTTTGCAAGTTGAAGCCCTCAAGTTTCAAGTTGAAGTCTTCAAATCCTCCAAATATGCAAGTTGAAGTCTTCAAATCCTCTACGTATGCAAGTTGAAGTCTTCAAATCCTTCAAGTATGCAAGTTGAAGTCTTCAAATTCTTGAAGTATGTAAGTAGAAGTCTTCAAATCCTCCAAGTATGCAAGTTGAAGTCTTCAAATCCTTCAAGTATATAAGTAGAAGTCTTCAAATCCTCCAAATGAGCATGTTGTCGAATTTTCATGCCTTAAGGTGGATATATTTGTCCTTTTGCACCTTTAGCTGGCCTTTTCACGGATTAATCCTTAAATGGATCATTAAATTCCCATGTCTTAAGGTGGACGAGGTTTGTCCCTTTGAACCTTAAGCTAGCCTTTTCGCGGATTTATCCTTAAATGGGTCTTTAAATTTTCATGCCTTAAGGTGGACATATTTGTCCCTTTGCACCTTAAGCTAGCCATTTCGCAGATTTATCCTTAAATGTATCATTAAATTTCCATGCCTTAAGGTGGACAATATTTATCCCATCGCACCTTAAGCTAGCCTTTTCGCAGATTAATCCTTAAATGGATCTTTGAATTTCAATGCCTTAAGGTGGACATATTTGTCCCTTTTCACCTTAAGCTGACCATTTAATAGATTTATCCTTAAATGGATTATTAAATTTCCTTGCCTCAAGATGGACGATATTTATCCCTTTGCACCTTGAGCTTGCCTTTTCACGGGTTCATCCTTAAAAGGATCTTTAAATTTTCATGCCTTAAGGTGGACAAGATTTGTCCCTTTGCACCTTAAACTGACCTTTTCACGGATTTATCCTTAAATAGATCTTATAAAGCCTCAAGTTAGTGATATCAAGGTGGGGATGTTCAACACATCCTTACACATCTCAAGATCAAATTCTTGTGTAGTATTCAGGATCTTATAAAGCCTCAAGTTGTTGGTCTCAATGCGGGGATGTTCAACACATTCTTAGACACCTCAAGATCAAATTCTCGTGTAGTATTCGGGATCTTATAAAGCCTCAAGTTGTTGATCTCAAGGTGGAGATGTTCAACACATCCTTACACACCTCAAGATGAAATTCTTGTGTAGTATTCGAAATATTATAAAGCCTTAAGTTAGTGATCTCAAGGCAGCTAGAATGTTCAAAACATCCTTGCATACCTCAAGATCAAACTCTTGTGTGAGACAAAACTCTCCATTATTGTGTAGCCTCCGCAAGATACAAATATTGCTTATGTTGTTGATCTCAAGGCGGGGACTTTAAACACATCCCTTCACAGCTCAAGATCAAATTTTTGTGTGATAAAGCTCTCCATTGTGTAGCCTCAGCAAGAAACAAATATTGCTTATGTTGTTGATCTCAAGGCGGGGACGTTAAACACATCCCTTCACACCTCAAGATTAAATTCTTGTGTGATAAAGTTCTCCATTGTGTAGCCTCTGTAAAATACAAATATTTCTTATGTTGTTGATCTCAAGGCGGGGACGTTAAACACATTGTTTCACACCTCAAGATCAAATTATTGTGTGATAAAGCTCCCATTGTGTAGCCTCTACAAGAAACAAACATTTATTATGTTGTTGATCTCAAGGCGAAGACGTTAAACACATCCCTTCACACCTCAATATCAAATTCTTGTGTGATAAAACTCTCCATTGTGTAGCCTCCGCAAAATGCAAATATTGCTTTTGTTGTTTATCTCAAGGCGGGGACATTAAACACATCCCTTCACACCTCGAGATCAAATTCTTGTGTGATAAAGCTTTCCATTGTGTAGCTTCTGAAATAAATACATATATTTCTTATGTTGATCTACAAAAAAAAAACACACACACAAAAAAAAGAGACAATACAAATATAATACAAGTAAAGGAGAGATTGTTACTTGTCAAGACGTTTGAGACTTGGAAGTTATGCTAAGCTAACCAGGTTAGACTTGAGACAATATTTTCTTGGTAATAATAAAACTCTTGAAGTATAGTTTCCAGCGATCACAAACTTTCTTGGTGATGACGTTCGAACATCAAGATATACAATATTTTGTGAGGCAACAAAAATCTGCAATCAACTATGTGACAGAATTTAAAGTTAACTACAAAATATTGTCTAGAAAAATATTTAAGAAGTTTACTCCTAAATTATGGATACGTTGTGGCCTTCTGTGTCTAGTTTCTTTAGAATCAAGCGGATCGCAGTTTCGATGCTTCTATCTCGAGATACAATTTTTTTGGTATCATCGCACAAATCTGAAACTTTTGGTTGTTTGAAGATCTTCCGAAACCTTCGACTATAGATGCTCAATAGCATTGATATGGAGTCCTTCGACTATAGATGCTCAATAGCATTGATTTGGAGTCCTTCTCCTAAACTAATAATACCTCCTTTTGACTAAATTGGAACAATTGAAAACTAACGGAAATACATTACTTCCATGTTCTAATTGGTTTCTGCTTGGTTTTGTAACAAGTATTTACTTGTTTCTATTCTTAATTCTAATTGGTCAGAGGTGGCAAATTATCCTCGTGGGATTGTATCTCTTCCCACTTAATTATATTACTTTAATTTTATATATTAAAGTGGTATACTAAATTATACACTCTAGTGTGTGCCCGGTAACTAATTATTATTTAATTAAAAATACTTCAAGTCTAGTCTTCAAAAGATAAAATAGTTTGACAAGACTGGAAACATGAGGCATTTATAATCATTTAAAATTTATTAAATATAAATATATAAAATGATTTGGATTATGTTAAATTCATGAATATATTAGTCCAAATAAATTATGGATTGATATAATGGGGCTAATTATTCAAATCCAATAAATATGGATTTAATTAAAGTAAAAATTAATTGATTTGGGCGACAATAGATGAGCCGAATTTGCTAAGTCCAATTGCCCATTTCTTTGGTGCCACATGGCAAATGACGTGGCATGCCAAGTCAAACAAGAAGTCAATAGGATCATGACATGTGTCAAAGATGACAAGCCCGCTCCATAAAGCTCATATGCCATCTCACTTAAATTTGATCTGCCGAAGAGAATCCTGTTCCAATCACAACTTCGCTATTCTAAAACTATAATTAGGGTCCTCATAATTCAGAAAGGGGACCGAAAATTCTAAACAAGAAGCTAGAGAAAGTTCGTGGTACAAACGCCATAAAATTCTCTATAAGCAACAAGTTCAAGAATTCAAGCATTCAAGTTCAAGAATGATCAAGATCAAGACCATCGGATTCAACAACAAGCTCGAAGCCCTTGAATTCAAGTAAGAAACAAGATCAAGATAAAGTTTAAGTTCAAGTTCATCATAGATTCACGAACAAGCTTTAAAGCCCTTGAATCCAAGATCAAGTTCAAGACGAATTCAAGATTAAGCTCAAGAGCCCTTGAATTTATATTTGAAAAAGTGAATTCAGAGGAATCATAGAGATTATAACACTCACACTTTAAATCAATAAAATGATTGTTGCATAATTTATCGTTCTTGATTATTGTTTTTCTCGACGCAAATTTTATTATCTACAACGATGGCGATAAATATCAATCCAATAGGTTAATCATTCATCAATTCGTCCTTGTATTTTTTTCTAAGGGTTCTCATCACATACATACTTCAATGTTGTTTATATCATTTTAAAATGTTAATACTAATTAGCAAACGATACATGTGCAATGCACATGTTCGAAAACTAGTAACTTCACAAAATCCACTGTATTTGTTAGCAACTTGGAAAATTAAAAACATAGTTAACACTAATGTTTTCCTATTTGGTAATCTCTCTATTTCAATTTGTTTGTCTTACTTTCCGTTTTAGTTATTTTTAAAAAGGATTCATTTTTTCTTTTTGAAACTATTTGATTTCAATTTACATATGACATGTTTAAACCACAAGATTTTAAAATCCTCATGAGTTTCTTAAATAATATATCAAATTAAAATAGAGAAAATATTATATAGTGCACGTGCTCCAATATTTTACAGTTACATCTGTATGGATGAAATCCGTGATTAAACTAACGCAGAAATAGACAATAAGGATCTGTGTTTTGAGTATAAAAACAGATGAAAGGATAAAGTAACAAGAGCATCAAATTCGACACTCATGGTCCGTGACGCGGACCTGGTACCTAGATTCACCCGACTTTTACCTTCTTCGTTTTCCAGCCCCAATTCGCCTAAACTTGGTTCTTTTTCCCAAATTCTATTTAGATTCAGATACCAGTAAATGTACCTAAGAACCTAACTCAAAACAACTCCATAATTCGACGCAATAATCTCAAAAACTTCTCAATCTCAGCCCAATTCAAGAACGAAAACAAATTCATGAACACATATCAAGAACATCAAACTTTCAACCCTTTTTGGACAAATTCACGTTGAAATAAACATGCTTGGCACGTGGGTGAATGAAACCAACGTTATGAAAGTCTCATATACTCGAAGGGATCACTCCTTGACGAAATCCATAAGCGATTCTTGAAGAACTTGACGATTCTTTCTCCTTCTCCTCTTTTTTTCTCTTCTCTCAAAACCCTAACTTAGTTTTCAAAAGCGTAAACTGACCAAGTTCAGTTTAGACCGCAATTAAACTCCTAAAAATGAAGTAAAGTAATTTAATAAGGAAAAGACCAAACTACCCTTCCAAAATCTAGATTACACTTTCCTTATTTGAATAACCCAACTTCCAATGGGCATATCTCACTCATACAAACTCGGAATCGCGCAAACTCAACGGCGTTGGAAAGATAATTCCAAGATATTTCCTACAGTATCTAGAAGCACACCTAACTCATCCTGAGCTAGGAGTTATGGTCGTTTGAAGTTGAGCAAAACCCAAGGTTAGCATAACTTAACAAATTTCCAGTTTTTTCATTCTTTCCTAAAATGACTATTTCCAATTCTAACTCTTTCTAGTTCTTTCATTTAGCGAGATGTTACACATGGCTTGCATCAAAAGAGGATCTTTAGAAGCTTGAGCAAAGGATATAGTTTCAAATAAAATGTTACTAGTCGAAGCTATCAAAGAAGGAAGAAGACGTGGTTTAAGTGAACCAGTTTGGGAATGAGTAAACATGTGATGAGAATGTGATTTTACAGAGGTTGGAGTGGAGTTAGGCACACTAATATTGCCTGAGAAAGATTGATTTTGTGGTGGTTGTTTCTGGGGGTGAAGCAACTCGTTCAGAAGAAGATTTTAAGGTATTTATTGGAGATTGATTTGAAGGGGAGCACACAAGGTGTAAAGGAGAAGTTGGAGAAATTGGATTAGAAGCTTTAAGGCAAGAATCAGGTGATTGAATGTAGAACTCCGAGGACTTCTACTATGTGTGATTTGCCGCATCTTTTCAGGGATATGAGTTATTAAATTAACTAAATTAATATTAGGTGAAGCTCCTCCAAGAACGTGTGATATGGATTGAGAAGTGAGAATGCTTCGATGAGTTATCTAAAATACTTGCCGATGGAATAAATTTGGGTGAGATTGGTGGCCTAGTAGGAAAGAGTCTTCAACAAAATGAACATGTCGAGAGATAATAACTCTATTTGAACTAGGATGCATACATTTAAAGCCTTCGTGTTTATCAGATGAACCAAGGAATAAACAAGTCTTTGAACGTGGTAGGAACTTGGAGAAGGAACCAACTGCCACAAAGGGATAATAGAGACATCCAAATACACGAATAAAATTACAATCAGGCATATGACCATAAAGTTGTTCAAAGGGGGATTTGAAACGCAGAAATGGAAGAGGAATAACATTAATAAGGGCAACAACATACAAACAAGCATCAATCCAAAATTTGAAGGACGTAGATGTTTGAAGAGTAATACAACGTAGGACATTTGCAATGTGTCTATGTTTCCACTTAGCCCTACCATTTTTAGAATATGTGTGAGGACATGAAAAACGATGGAATATGCTATTTTGTTTGAAGAACGAACTAAAATTGTTGTTGATATATTCACCACCTCTATCAGGCTTGAAATAAGAAGTAGAGGAGTGAAAAACATTTTTAACAATTGTATAAAACTATTTGAATTTGTCAATGGATTCAGATTTTTCGTGCATCAAGTTAACCCAAGAGAACTTGGTGTGATCATCAAGGAATAAAATGTAATAACGATAACAAGAATTGAGACAATATGAGCATGCCATACATTATAATGAATTAAGACGAATGGACAACTTACATTATTACTTGATAACGGAAAATGCATTCAAGTTTGTTTTCCAAAATGAAAAACATTACAAGAACTATTTCTAATAGAATAAGTACTACTAATAAATTTTCTAGAAACTAAAGATCTAAGAGACTCTCGGCCAGGATGTTCAAGACACTTGTGACCTAGAAGAAGGAATTTTTTTAGAAAAGAAACTAAAGTTGGAGGAGCGAGATGGAGCAAAACGTAAGGGATAGAGAGATCCAAAATTGTTACAATGGAGCACTGTTAGTCCGGCCTTCATATCCTTGACAAAAAACCAGAGTCACTAAAATGAATAAAACAGTCATTATCAGCACATAACCATGGAACAGAGAGTAGATTTTTTATAAAGGAAGGTACAAATAAATTTTTCTTTAAGAGAAGAGGCTTAGAAGTCGTTGGAAGAGTACATTAACCAATGTATTTATTAATATATCGATGAGTACCATCTCAAACCATAAATTGAGAAGAACAGAATAAAGATTGTGAGCAATAAGAGTGGAAGGATCATGTGTCATGTGCGCAGATGCCCCAGAGTTTGTGTACCAAACTGTTGATTGAAACTCCTCCAACTCATGGAAGCAAATGATTCATGAATATTGTTAGCCAAAAAGGAATGATTGAACCTGTTTTTACACTCCAATGTAGTGTGATTAAAGTGAAATCAAATTTGACATTGTTTAATAGGAGTGAAAGGGGCTTTACCTAAAATATCAGTACCTGGGGGAGGAGTTTGAGATTAATGTTGAAAACCAAACCATGAAGAGTTGTGGTAACCTCGGATTGTACCATTATGACCCTGTTATTTATGTAGGAAAAAGATAGAGTATTCAACTAGAAGAGTTATAGTTGCACAATGAAGATGAAGGAAATATTTGATCGTACTTTATTAACTAGAAGTTAACTGCCTTTTATAGGCTTACAAACTCACAACGATCATAGACTCCACTTGACTAAAACCTAGGAAACATACTAGAAAAGTAGTAACCTAGACTCTTTCAACTCTAGTAAAAAACTTATTCAACCTACAGTAAAACTTATTCTAAGTAGTAAACTTTTAAAAATTAGATTTTAAATCAGTTCTCCATACTCCCCCTTGATTCAAAATCACATATGCCAGACATAACATAAAGTAATTGTGCTTTGCTGGAGGAAGTGCTTTAGTAATAATATCTACAACTCGTTCTTCCCTACTACAACCCTTCAACTCAATCAGCCCATCTGCAACGAGTTCACGGATGAAATAGTGTTGAATATCTATTTGCTTCGATCTTCCATGACAATTTGGATTTTTGGCCATTGCAATTCCTAATAAATTATTACAGAAAATATTTTTTGCCCCCATTTGTTCTTGGTGGAGATTAGCAAGTATTTTCCTGATCCACAACGCTTGGCATGTTAAAGATGTTGTAGCAACATATTCAGCTTCAAAAGTAGAGAACGATGTTGTTGGTTATTTCTTTGAGCTCCACGTAATAGCTGCAGAACCAAGAGTGAAAATGTTACCAAAAACACTCTTCCTATCATCCAAACAGAAGTTGAATAACCATAGAGATTAAAATTGGAATTTAGGAAGTACCATAGTCCAAATCCCCTAGTTACAGAAACATAATGCAGGACTCTCTTTGCCGCTCCAAGATGATCCTTTGAAGGCATGTGCATAAACCTTTAAATCATTCCCACAGAAAATGATATATCAGGACGAGTGTGCATCAAATAAATTAAGCCTTCAACTAAGCTTCTAAAATAAATTCCATCAGCTTTTTCAATATCATTATCAAGCTGCAGATGCTCATTTATATTCATAGGAGTTGTCACTATTATGCAATTAAGCAAATTAAATCTTTTGAGAAGATCAACAACATACTTCCTTTGAAAATGAAAATTACATCTTCTTCTTGTTTCACTTCAAGTCCAACAAAATAGTACAACAATTCCACATCAGTCATTTCAAACTTATTCAACATAGAAGATTTGAAATTACATAGAAGAGAGTGAGATGAACTGATGTGAGGCTAAAAATACATATTTTTAATTATTATTTTCTCATATTTATTATTTATATTTGTCCTTTTTGAGCATGAATTTTATGGATTGTACTAAATAGTGTATTTTATGTGTAGGAGTAAATTGATGGAAAAATGAAGAAGTTTGGAGCTAAAACGAATTAAAGATGGAAGGTTGAAGAAGGAAATCAAACAGATAGCTTAATGAATTAAATTTATTAAAATAATATATTTATACATATGAGGCCAATGTAAACGAATTGAAAATTGAATTTGGCTCACTGCTGCCACGTGTCTATAGCTAACCGCCCCTCTGCCGCCAACAATTTGAAGAAATCCAGTGAGCAATTGGAAACCCAATTTAATTGGGTTTCGTTTTCCTAATTTGTCTTTAACTTAATTATTTTATTTAGGGTTTTTATGTCTATAAATAGGGCATGAAAAATTATTCTTTAGGGAGGCCAAGAACCAATATACAAGACACAATATAAATTTTCTTCTAGCTTAGGAACTTTGGAAGAGCCGCCGTGGAGGCCGGAGAATTGTGGTTTATTCTTTATTCTCCTTTATTATTTATTTGTATTCGTGCTTAATAAAAGATAGTTTAGCTATTGTTCTTAACTTTTTATGATTAACACAAACATATTTATTTTAATGAATTTTGATTGTGTTTTTGAGATAATGAGTAGCTAACTTTCATAACTAGGGTTGTGGGAACCATAAGCGATTAACAAAGTATGAATAATAACTAAGCAATTCTTGAATAGTGTCTTGCATGCATTGATAATTCTTTCGTTTAGAAGTCTTTTTAACAAGTGCACGCGTTAGAACTCGCCTTGTTGCTACTTGNTCTAATAGGCTAGTGTCGATTGGTACGAAGTAATAACTAAGCCAAACATCGATTATGATGTCTAATATGAGGTAAAGGTAAGAGTTAGTAAATTATACACACGTAGCCGGACCAAGGTGCGGGGTGAAATTCTATAGATGCCGGACCAAGGATTTAGAGAGATACCTAACTTATCATTTTGCATGTAATACACTAGAAAAGAGTTACTATTATTAGGATTACCGCGTTATGAGCTTATGGGGAACACATTCCTAGTTACTTTTAATAATCTGATTATAAATAAATACTTAGTTCAAAGCTATCTTTTTATTGTTTTTATTTTATTTCAATTTAAATCCCCCCATTTTTATATAACGACTATTGAGTTAAATATTTGCTATTGGCAATATTCTTCCTTAGTTTCTGTGGGATCGACCCCGACTCATAGCTGGGTATATATATTGCATACGATCGTTTATATTTCTTTTCAAGAGGTATATTTGAATGTTATCATGAACCCATATAGATCATATCATCAGCATACAACCACACCACCAAGAGATCAATTTTTCCATATTTCTTCACATATAAAGCTGGTTCATTCTAACTTATTTCAAATCCATTTTCCCTAAAATGTGAGTCGATTTTGCTATACCATGTACGAGGAGCTTGTTTGAGCCAGTAGAGTGTTTTCTTCAACTTGTATACTTTGTTCTCCTTTCGTTTCTCCACATAACCATCTGGTTGTGTCACATACACTTCTTTTTTCAATAGATATTTAGGAATGCAAACTTAACATCAAATTGATAAACCTTCCATTTTAATTGCACAGCCAAAGCTAAAAGGATTCTTACTGTTTCAAAGTGAACAACTAGAGAGAAAGTCTCATCAAAGTTAATACCTTGTTGATGTGAATATCCCTTTGCAACCAATCCAACTTTATGTTTTTGCACGCTCCTGTCAACATTGTATTTTGTCTTGAACACCTATTTTAATCCGATAACATTTTTTCCATCCGGAAGGTCCACCAAGTCCCATGTCCCATTATTCTTCATTGCCATTAATTCTTCTTCCATTACATCCCTCCATTCCCTTTTTGTTGAAGCTTCCTCACAGCTCGTTGCGTCTACATCAAATAAAGAAAAGGTACATGTTTCATAAGTATCTGACATCAACATAAAATTCTGTGGAGGAGTTTCATAAGAATCTTCCAAGTCAGGCACCATCAATGTTGGGTTGCTACCACTTGGACTGATGTTGGCTGAATTTTCTGAAGAGTGGCTTGGTGTCTCAGTAAAAAGTTGACTTACTACTTCACTAGGAAATGCTTCATCTCCCACTACAACTTGTGAACTTCGATTGCTGCTTTCCCATTTCCAGCAAGCATTTTCATCAAATACAACATCTCTCCTGATAATAACTTTACCATTTGTGGGATTATACAATCTAAAAGCCATGGATTCAGAGCAATATCTAAAGAAAATGCATTTTTTAGACCTTTCACCAAGCTTCATATGGTGTTGGGAATTTAACAAAGCATACACAATACAATCAAAACTTCTCAAATGACTTACCCACTGTTTTCTACCTTTCCAGATTTCAAATGGTGTTTGACCCATGACTGCCTTAGTCGGAAAAATATTTATTAGATAAATTGCAGTATCAACAACCTCAGCCCAAAACTATTTTGGGATATCCTTACTCTTGAACATGCTCCTTGTCATCTCCATTACAGTTCGGTTCTTCCGCTCAACAATCCCATTTTTCTCCAGAGTATAAGGTGCAGTCAATTCTTTATGAATACCATTTTATTCACAACAAAGTGTAACTACACCACCTATGTCGGTACAAAGAACCTTAATTTTGTTACCGACTTTGTTTTCCACGAGCACCTTGAATATTTTGAAAACATTCTGATTTGATCTTCAAAAAATTATATCCAACTTACCTTACTTTAATCATTAGTTAATAACAAAAAATATCAAGAACCAACTAGTGATTCTATTTTCATAGGACCACATAAATCTGTATGAATGATTTCAAGACAACTAGAAACTCTGAAAGATCTTCCACCATGAAAAGATTTTCTATATTGCTTGCCATATACACAACCTTCACATACATTTTCAACAGATCCTATATTTGACAAGCCATGAACTATCTTATTTTGACTTAGCAATCTCAATCCACCCATTTTTAAGTGTCCATAACACAAACGCCACAACTTAGAATCGTCAAGATTTTTCTCACTAACAACCAACGCTTGTTCGATTTTTGAAACTTCAAGTGGAAACATTTTATTCTTTGTCATACGAGTAGTTTCTAAGATTTGACCAAACGTTTTATTCTTAATAACACATTAGTCATCATCAAATAAGATAGACAATCCACTATTCAACAATTGCCCAACACTTAGCAGATTATGGGCTAATCTAGGAGCAAATACAATATTTTGAATAAGTTTCACTTTACCTTTGACTAGTTTGGATAGAAACAATACCTTCACCTTCGACTTGAATTTCCTAATTATCTCGAAGCAAAATTAGCCTCTTTTTAGACTCATCTAACTCTTTAAACTCTTTTCTTTCACCATTCATGTGATGGGAGCAGCCACTATCAAAAAACCAAACATCAATTTTATGATCTATGGTGCTAGAGCGAGCCATGAAAAACATGCTTTCTTCTTCCTCTTCCTCGACATAACCAGCTTGATCATTTTTGTACCAGCAGTTAGCTTGTATATGGCCAAACCTATGACAATTGTAACATTGCACACCACTTTTGTGGCTATTTGTCCACCTGGATTGGCTTCTACCTCCACCACACCATGTGCCTCTAAAAGATCCTTTGCTACGTCCCTGTACGCCTTGTTCCAGTGACATCTCATTCTGAATTTGAGGCTCTTCCTTCACTTAAAAATCTTGTTCTTTAGTCCTCTCTATTGACTTATTGATTTATGACTCATGAGATTGCAAAGAACCCATTAGTTGATCAAATGAAAACACAGATAAGTCTTTTGATTCCTATATGGCTATAACCACATGATCAAACTTCAAAGATAAACTTCTTAAAACTTTTGAGACTACAATTTCATCACCTACCCCTTCACCATATGATTTCATTTGACTTAGAATTTCGCTAACTCTTGATAAAAAATCTTGCTTCATTATTTTTCATGAGAAATGTTTCAAAATCACGACAAAGAGAATATAGTTTCGTAGTGATTACCTTTGAGGAACCTTGAAACTCTATTTTCAAAATCATCTAAACATCTCTTGAGTTATTAGGTGCTGCAATTCTTGAGAAAATTGTCTCATGAATAGCAAGCTAAATAAACAACAGAGCTTTGGCATTCTTTTTCTAATGTCTTTTAATCTTCTTTCATCCTCTTCATCCGGTTCTTTTACATCAATGAAGAGTGATATTTCTCATCATTGAAGATGGATATGACATGCTGTGAAGAAGAGGACATGCCATTTGTTGCCATAACTCTTTTTTTCTTGTATTTCACTCCTTTACTGTTTCTTAGTCTCTTATCGCCCAGTCAGAGACCGAATGCAGGCTCTGATACCACAATCTAGGAAAAAGAGAGAACATTCAACTAGAAATATTAGAGTTGCACAGCAAAGATGAAGGAAATATTTGAGTGTACTTTACTAACTAGAAGTCTTTGCCTTTTATAGGCTTACAAACTCAGAAATATCATAGACTCCACTTGACTTAAAACTAGGAAATGTACCAGAAAAATAGTAACCTAATAAAGACTCTTTCAACTCTAGTAAAAGATATATTCAACCAACAGAAAAACTTATCCTAAGCAGTAAACTTTAAAATTTTTTTTTTTTTATATCAATTCTCAACAATTTCTGCCACGGTCACGTCCATTGGAGTGTCATTTTGTAGTCTTATTTCCATTAACGGATGTCGAGAAATTAGAAATGATCTTCCCTTGAGTGAACGCCAACAAAGTAGTTTGAGGATTTGACTCATCAGAATTATGTACATTAATGTGAGCTTCTTTTGTTAGAAGAAGTGGTTGTAATGCAATGAAGTAAGGAAGCATGTCAATAGCATTTAATCCACACACAATGGTCCGATAGGATGGAGGTAATCCTTGCAAAACTTGAGTGACTAAATCATCATCACTAATAGGTTTACCAATTTCCCTAAAAGAGTAGGCATTTGAGTGAAGTTTTTGAAGATAATATTCCATAGAAAGGGAACCTTTTTTGAAATTTTGGAATTTGGACTTGAAGTGAATGAAAGAGGAAGACACTTGATCTAAACATAGGGTGTTTTTGAGATGAGGAACTTTTGAGTCCCATGGAAAAGATCATTTAGGGGTCTTGATACCAAGATGAAAGAGATAAGGTGAATGCTAAATCGTGAGCCTTGCACATTATGTATTCTTGAATTTATAAGGGGAATATACAACATATATCTACATAAAAGATAAGTACAATAGTAAACACAAAATAGACTTCTCTACAAGTAGTTTATAATAAGTTAACTCCAACAAAAACAACTCACTTTTTGGTTCTATTTTTTATCAAATGCAAATAAAAGAGAAACCAAAACTTGGGGTGGGTCATGGAGCTTATAATTAATAATAAAAAATTTTCCGCTTTTAATAATAAGCTTTCGATTAAGTTTTTGAAATTAAAATGATCGATAGAAAGTATTTATTTTTTTCTTGTAGTGACCAGATATACATGTATTATTTATGGTATTTATTTAGCAGAATCAATAAGTTAACTCAAATCTTTACTTAATATATTCGGATTATAAATTTAGAATGCATCAACTCCGAAATAATTAGAATTCGAAAATCAGATGTTTCAAGTCTTGAATAGTGAACCTATTCAAATTCAATTGAATTTTGAGTACCGGGTACAAAATTTGATATGAAAATGATGTCTCTACTCATGGGGTTGATCAATAGGTTGAATTCGTCCACTTATCTAATTTTCATTAACCAATTTTGAATACCGGGTACATAATTTGATATGAAAAATATGTCTCTAATTTTGGGGTTGATCAGTAAATTGAATTAGTCCACTTATATAATTTAATTAACCACATAATTAGGGGTCTCAAATACGCGGGTTGGGTTAAAATTGGAGATATTAAAATGTGTTGAAATAGAAATTGGGTTGGGTCCTGACCCCCCCAAGTTTACTTCGGGCTCAAATGGGTTGGGCTCCAATGGGCTTAAAACGGGTTGGGTCTTGACCCGCCCAATTTGACTCGCTTAATTCAATAATTTTAATATATTGTTATTTAAGTTTTATAACCACAATTTGAATTTCAACTAAAGAATTTTTTTAAAAAGAAGTTACAAATGGATAGATAAATTCTAGAAGATATAAAATAGATAGTAATTCTTGCCTTTAATATAGGAACATTCATTACATTAATGAAAATAAAGAATCTTAAAACGAGTTGAAATTGGAGATTAAATTATGCTCAATTGAGGATTCTCTGAAATGGGTTATGACTTGAATGTGTTGAAATTGAACCCAAATCAAATTATCTTGAGCCCAACCCTTGAAATTATGGACGGGTTGGGCTAGTTACCTACAATTGGGCTCAATTTTGAGACCTCTACACATAATCTTCAGATAAGCTTTTATCCCTAGTTGATTTATCTTTGTTCTATAATTTTAATAGAATGTATGCGCCCCTCTAGCTCTATCAAGTTTACCTTGCTAGAATATTTATATGGCTTTTTTTTTTTTAATTTCCTACCCGATGTTTGGTACCTATATTGGAGTTTGACTAAAATCAAATTCACACCGGAAATTTCCACATTGGGGGGGGGGGGGGGNGGGGGTAAAGTGCTCTCTAACAAAGGTGGCTCTGTACTCATGGAAACTCAAACCCGGGACATCTTATTAAGGATGAATGAGTAATTATCACTCTACTGTAACCCTATTGGTTTGACTTTTTTTCCTTTATAATGTTCATTTGAACAAATAAATTACTTTAAGTTACATCTCATTTCTCACAATTTAATTTCTCACATATGATGCAAATCATCATATAGAACAAAAATAAAATTGTAGACAAACTTCAAAAGAAAATTATTACTCTTTTTATTAGATAATACTAATATACGTATCTGCGCATTGCATGGATATTTTAAAATATAATAATTTAAAAATTTAAAAATAAATAATACGAATTATTGAATAACAGAAGTACATGTACAATCATATATAATGTTTTGATTTATATATTATACATATACTCAATGCTAACAAAATTTTACCCTAATCTATGTGCAATGAGAATATGTTCTTCAATACACCAAACATTATTCTAACAACTTCTTCTTCTAAGTATATTGAAAGATTAATAAAATATGTGGTGTGCAATGAATTGATTTTGTGCTAATTAAAAAGAGGAAAGAAATTGTTGCTAGTGAGATTTGAACACACAAGCATTGACTCATTCAAGGCGTCTGGAACCCATCTAAGGGGTCTAACTACACTAGGCTACAACAACCTATTGTGTTATGGGTGTCCAAAATATATTATTTAATCACTTTGTGTATCATTTTACTTGTATATATGACATTTTTTCCGATGAAGGGTGTCCAATTATGCACATGGCTACACCCCTATATATATATATACACACACACACACAACCTAAAATAAACTATTTATAGTGCAAAAGCCCCAATTTCATACAGATCATCACACCCACATTTCTAGCCATTAAGAACAATGAAATGAAGGAAGAGGAAGATATTACAAAAATAGAACACAATCTTCAAATCCACAACTGATATGTTAGGCAACTCCCCTTCAACGTCTCAACTCCAAAGCAAGAACAATAAGACATCTACTTTTTGGATGTGTTTTTCTCTCTACAATGTTCTCTCTCTCTTAAACTCTTGTATTATGAATAATTCCAATCTCTAACCTTATTTTGCTTAATTTTGGGTCCAAAGCTTGAAAATTTCCCATTCTTCCCCTGTCTGAAAAGGCGGGCTTCGCAAACGCGGTAAGAGGTTTGCAAAAACGACCTTTGCAAAAGTGAACTGAAGTTCGCTTAAGCAATAATTTCCCTTTTGTCCTAGTTTGCAAAAGCGAACCCCGTGTCCTCGCTTAAGCATATAACTGACTTCGTTGACTGGTTCTCTTTAGCGACCAATGCTCCGCATATGCGATACCTAGAACTTATTTTTCTACCAGTTTTGCTATCTTTAAGCTTTGATTCCACTTTTGATTATAATTTTCTTTCCCAATATCAAAAGACCTAAAATAACACAATTCAAAGCATAATTAGCCTCTTTATCTACTTTGAGTGTCATTAAATCATAATAAAAGAGTTCTAAATGAATGCAAATCCACGACTCATCACTTCGGGGATACGCCCCGGATAACTCTTTCTAGTTGGGTGGCTTAAAACCCTAGGAGTGGATTGGTTGGATGGGCAGCCTTGATATCTGAGATCCTCAATAGTGTTGACACACCCATGCGACACTCTAACTAGCTTTGCGTTTTATGCCCTGGAGTGGACTGCTTGGCTGGGTGACCTCAGTTGATTGTCACTCTTGCTAGTTGGGCTGGGAGTTGACAGGTTCTTGGTTACTTGGTGTCAAGACCCAATTTCTCAGGTCATGATGGCGCCTACTATATGACCCATCAGTAGGCAAGCCGACCCATATCCCGGAACTCGAAGTAATGGGATGTTAGGGTTGAAAACCAACCAATCAACCTAAAATAGTAATAAATATAACAAGAACATGCAATGAACGGGCGGAAGCAACTAGACATATATACACAAAATGAATTCCTCCTAAAACCTGGAAGTCACAAGTACAAAGCTGCTAACAAAAGTACAAGTCCTAAAAGTGGTCTAAAAAGGCAAAAGACAAGCAAAAGTAAGTATAGAAGGAGACGGGCAAATCTAGGACGTTGTGTGCTCACCCTTGCCTGCGATCACGACCGCAGCTGGCTCGAATCAACGTCGGTAGCTAGTAGTTGGACCTGCATCATGAAAATGGATGCAGAGTGTAATACGAGTACCAAAACAACAGGTACCCAGTAGGTATCAGGCCGACTGAGCAAGATAAGCAAAAGTGAACTGAAATGCGAATAAAGGGTCACAATCAAGGGCAAAAGAGTAGGAAATGTGGGTATGTACACGAGCGTACGGGCAACAAAGACAAGGAATCTAACTAACTCCGTCGGCCTCCCATAAACCCGACGGGTACGCTCTTGCACAATAAAAGAAACCACCTGCACGGACCCCTATAAGCCCGGCAGATGCATTGGCAGTTGAAGTAAAAGAATGGAGCTAGAAGGTCTATCACAATATTACCAATTTTCAGACTTTAATTGGGCATTCCAAATTATATTCCAAGATCTCATTACGTCCCGGACTTTAATCGGAACATCTCCAACCTCCAAAACCTCAACCTACAGATGAGAGTAATCAAGATTAAACTGAAGCTTCAGTAAGGAATTGGGAATGCACCACGTGCAAGCTGGACCACAGACTCGAACCGGGTACTATAGCTAATGAGTTAACCTATATGGGCTGGACCACGGACTCGAACCGGGTGGTGAAGCCAAAGGTTGGGCATGGGTGGGCTGGACCACGGACTAGAACTGGGTACTCTAGCCAAAATCAGATCATAGGTAAGCTGGACCACGGACTCTAACCGGGTATCTGTAGCCGATAGAAAAGCAGGGCATTATGGATAAAAGGTCATAATCTGAGTTACCGCCTAGCTAAGGCTCAGACTATCAGACTCAAGTCTGCTATATCAGTCTACAAGAAGCTGACCGTCCGAAATGACGTCGGAAAAAGTTCTACTCCCAAACGACATCTGAAACCTCGCAAGTCTATGACAACACTAGTCTAAGCCTTGACTAAGGCCAAACATACTTCAAATCAATATTATCATATACACCACAAGGTATGGATGTTCAACAGTAGGACCTTCTCAACTAACATCTCTAACATAAGCTAAATAAGCTAAACACCTGCTAGCCATCAACCTTTGGGCCCGAACAAAAGATATCACCCCATCTGGCGTGCGACTTCAAGAGCCCTGCCATACCACTGGTGGAATACCAGGCATGGCTAAAGTAACGGTCTTGGCATAGCAATCCAAGACAGCACGGTGGGAGGATAACCAATCCATACCCAAAATCAAATCAAAATCCACCATGTCAAGCAAAATGAGATCAACCCTAGTGTCTCGCCCCTAAATAGTCACCACACAGGATCTAAATACCTGATCCACTACTAAAGAATCACCTACCAGGGTCGAAACACGCAACGACTCAACTAATAGCTCTGGGCTCATACTCAATCGAGGAGCACAATAAACAGATATATAAGAATAAGCAGAGCTTGGATCAAATAAGGCGGATGCGGGCTGATGGCATAATAACACTGTACCTGTGATCACAGCGTCCGAGGTTTTAGCATCTGCTCTAACTGGAGCTGCATAAAAGTGAGTCTGGGCGCTTCTACCCTGTGCATCGGCTCTGCCCCCAACCTGCGTCCTCGGGGACCACCCCGTATACCCTGGTGACCACTCCTGTGGTCCTGTCCCTGGCCTTCGCCTCTAGCTGGAGCTGCTGGCGCTGGTGCATGCCTAGCTGCCTATGGAGCGGGTAAGGCTAACGTGCGATGGGGACACTCGCTGGCCCAATGATCTAACTCCCCACACTCATAGCACCCCTGGGACTGTCGACTGAGAGCTGGAGATTGGCTACCCCGGCCTAAAGAACCCATCTATGAACTACCTCGGCCTCGACTAGGATCGGCACTAAAACCAATATGGTGGTGCTGATCACCCTCCGATTTCTGGAGAGAGGCCTGGAAGGGGCGACAAGACTGATCCGACTGAAACCTCTGCTCAGATCTATCATAAGACTCTCGGGGTCTGAAATGGCGCCTATCATGGCTATCCTCCTGTCTAGCTCTATTGCCGCTTTCCCCTTGGGCCTCACGATGGAGCTGCTCAATAGTGTGGACATGGTCTACTACATCCAGAAATGAGCGGCCCGCTGAGACTAAAGACTGAGTCTCAATCCACAACTGTAGTCCCAAACCCCGAACAAAACAACGAACCCTCTTCTCCTCATAGGTATTATCATGGCGGCATGCCTGGAGAGCTCGTGGAATCGGGCCTCATATTCTGATACTGTCATGAAGCCCTTCTCTAAGCGAGAAAACTGATCTCTGATGCTCCTGGAAATAAATCGGGCTAACAAGACCTCTGAAAACCCAGTCCATGTGACCGGTGGAGACCCAACTGGCCTGGTATCTAAGTATGTACGCCACCACTGCCGGGCGGGACCGTCTAGCTGGTAAGCGGTGAAGTCTGCTCCTCTCGACACCACTAAACCCAAAGTTTGTAGCCGCTCGCGGCAAGTAAGTAGAAACTCGTGGGCATCCTCACCCACAATCCCAGAAAACCTCGGCGGTGATAGTCTAAGGAACACCCCGAGCATCTTCTGCTCCCGAAGTGGCATGACGCCCTCCAAATTTTTAGGCTGAACAACCGGTGCCGCTAGCTGCTGAACAACCGGTGCCGCTTGTGCAGGCTGGCCCTGCGGTACTGAAGCGGCTGGAGCTGGGGCCTGCTACATACCCCTAATGGCAGCTAGTATCTGTACGAGCATCCCCTGTATACCTGGAGCTGCCCCAGGCTCGGGCGGTGGCTGGGTTGGTCCCGGGCCCATTGGTTGTTGCTGTGCTGGAGCAGCTGGTGGCTTTATCACCGGCTCCGGAGTTTACTCTCGGCCCTGGGCTGGTGCTGTAGCTCTGGCACGACCTCGAGGTTGGCCAATACCCCTAGCAGGGGCCCTACCATGCGTGCGAGCCATCCCTGTAAAAGAGTGGAACAAGTAACATTTTCAAAACCGCTAGGACACATAATGCACGACAGTGATACAAAAGTGACACGTTCTAAAGACATCCTATAGCCTCTCGAAGGTAAGTAACGGACGTCTCCGTACCGATCTGCAGGACTCTACTAGACGTTAGCTTTGTACAAGTGAGATCGACGAACCTGGGGATCTGATACCAATTTGTCAAGACCCAATTTCTCAGGTCATGATGGCGCCTACTATATGACCCACCAGTAGGCAAGCCGACCCATATCCCGGAACTTGAAGTAATGGGATGTTAGGGTAGAAAACCAACCAATCAACCTAAACTAGTAATAAATATAACAAGAACTCAAGTCTGCTATATCAGTCTACAAGGAGCTGACCGTCTGTAACGACGTCGGAAAAAGTTCTACTACCTAACGACATCCGAAACCACGCAAGTCTATGGGAACACTAATCTAAGACTAGACTAAGGCCAAACATACTTCAAATCAATATTATCATATACACCACAAGGTATGGATGTTCAATAATATCAAGAGTCATGCTTTCATAATCCAACAATTTCCCGAAATAAGGTTTAAGGCAGAAATTATAGAAATTTAGAATTCTCGACACCCGAACCCCTCCATACTCAAGCATATCAATAAATAATTTCCTAAACATGCTCAATCTCACGAGGGGAAAGCCATAGCCTACCTGAAAGCCGATCACTCGTGCTCTAACTCACGGTACCGGAGCTTTTCCCCTCCCAACGGTCTCCAAATACTTCCCCACTATCAAAAAGTAAATCACCTCTTCATTACGAATATGTTGACACTAATTTTTCGGACTGACGACTTGGCAGCCCCTTGATCACCAAATTCTGGAAAAATGAGACCCTTCCAACCTAAATAGATTATACCACGACGATCCTTGCAAAAAACTCTACAAGTTAGCCTCAAGAATGACTCAAAACAGACCTAAGATGATCAAGATCTAACCTTTCAAAGTTCAACAAAAATTCATTTCGAAAATCACTCTAGCAGTAGCTAAATTAGATTCCTTACCTCAAACGAAGCCTCCCCTCGCGTTTCTGAGCTCACCTATAGACTCCCCACGAATTTCTCTTGAAATTAGCCTTTTGAATCACCTAATTTGAGCTGAAAATGGAGGAGATATCTATGTTTGAAGATGAGGAAAAAAAAATGGACGAGAATTGTCCTTAAATCTGGAAATTTCCAGATTTCAACACGCTGCCACGTGGCGTCGCGTGGCTCTGCCACGTCACCAACGCGTTAGAATTCAACAACTCTTCAAACATAAATTTCGATGTTCCGTACACATTCGGAGTTGGAAAAACACAAACCATATATCGAATCTGATTGGAAATGATATTTTAGACTCAACGATGAAGTCGGAATTTCCATTGAAGATCGTTTCGATGAAAAGTGGGTCCCACACCCAGTATCATTTTGAGCCAGACTCCATAACGGGAATCTAAAGCGTCGGGAAGTGAACAAAGGGTCGTTCTAGACCAAAATAGATATTCTGAAGCTAAGCTAGCTGTTAGAATTTTCATTTGAGCACGTCTTCCAAGAAGGTTGACCAAAGTCAACTATAGGCCAAATTGCAAGGGCAAAAACGTCAAATGGCCCTAAACTCGTACCGATTGCCTCGATAGTCGTGTTGACCATGCTACTAACCAAATTTGGCCATTCCAGAGCTGATGGAATCGTCAGAATTTTATTCTGAGGTCTTTTACCTGAATTTATGATCGAAGTCAACTTTTCAAGTTAGAAAATCTCCAAAACAGGGAAACGGGTATAAAACCCAAGTGAACAACCAGGCGACCGAACAGTTAGTGCCAGCAAGTGATAAATGGCATGGGGTCGCTACAGGAACGCTCTAAACGATGGAATGAATGCTTTAATTTAAAAATTACCTAGAGGGTCATTACAATATCCACTACTAAAAAAACTTTCGTCTGCGAAAGTAAGAGTCAAGAAGTACCTGAAGGCTCAAATAAGCCGGGGAACTGCGCCCGCATCTCATGCTCGATCTCCCAGGTAGCCTCCTCAACTGGACGATGTCTCAACACAACCGTCTGACATCTCTGACCAAAATAGCAACTTGCTCATCAATGTATCTCAAACCGTCATCTAAGTCAACTGCATCATACTGAATCACATGGGACTCATCTGGAACATACCGGCGCAACATCGAAACATGAAAAATTGGGTGAATAGTTGAAAAGGCCGGGGGCAAAGCTAACTCATATGCGACCTCCCCAACTATCCTCAATATCTCAAAAGGACCTATATACCTCGGGCTAAGCTTGCCCCGCCTCCCAAATCTCATTACACCTTTCATGGGCGACACACGAAGGAATACTCTATCACCAACAACAAATTTCAATGGTCGACGCCTACTGTCTGCATAACTCTGATGTCTACTCTGGGTTGTCCTGAGCCTATCCTGAATCACCATCACATGATCTAAAGCCTCTCGCATCAAGTCTGTACCGCGCGGCCTAGGCTCTGTAGACTCAAACCAACCAACTGGGGAGCGACAACGCCTACCATATAAGGCCTCGAATGGGGCCATCTGAATACTCGAGTGGTAGCTGTTGTTGTACGCAAACTCTACCAAAGGCTAATACTGGTCCCACTAACCCCCAAAATCTATAACACAAGCCCGCAACATGTCCTCAAGAACCTGAATCGTGCGCTCCGACTGACCATCAGTCTGCGGGTGGAAAGCTGTGCTAAGGTCAACACGGGTACCCAACTCATCCTAGAAGGTCCTCCAGAAGCTAGATGTGAACTGTGGGCCCCGGTCTGAGATGATGGAAACAGGCACACCATGAAGATGAACCACCTCTCGAATGTAGATATGGGCTAACCTATCAGCACTGTAGGAAGTATGGACAGGAATGAAGTGTGCTGACTTGGTCAATCGATCCACGATGACCCAAATACTATCACGACCACGGGAAATGCAGGGTAATCCTACAACGAAGTCCATGGGGATCCTCTCCCATTTCCACTCAGGAATGGGTAATCTCTGAAGCTCGCCACCAGGCCTCAAATGCTCGGCCTTTACCTGCTGACAACTCAAGCAACGCGATACATAATTCGCAATATCTCTCCTCATGCCTGATACACTCAAATTACACCTCCTTTCAGAAGCATAAGCGATCGTTATCAAGTAAAGAACCCAACTCGTAGGTTGAGATCGATCCCACGAGGAAAATGGTTTAGACTTTACTTTTTACCAACAATTATATTCGATTAGTCAAATTATTTCCAAAAACAGGTAATAAAAAGGGGGGTTGTGCTTGTGTGAAACAAATAGTAAGAACTTAATAAGTAGTCAATATTTAAACTCAACTTTGGTTGTTATCAAGATAAGAGAAATAACTAGGGTATACGTGTTCCCCATAATCTCATAACGCAGTAATCCTAGTAATAGCAATCCTTTTTTGGTGTATTACATGCAAAGTGATAAGTTAGGTATCTCTAAATCCTTGGTCCGGCATCTAGAGAATTTCACCCCGCACCTTGGTCCGGCTACGTGTGTATAATTTACTAAACCTTACCTTTACCTCATATTAGATATCATAATCGATGTTTGGCTTAGTTATTACTTCGCACCAATCGACACTAGCCTATTAGATAGTATCACACTAAATATATGTTGATAATTCTTTTCTTGTTAATTACCTCCTTGGTCCGGCACGTAGTAACAAGGCGAGTTCTAACGTTGGCCACCGTTAAAAAGACTTCTAAACGAAAGAATTATCAATGCATGCAAAATGCTAGTCAAGAATTGCTGATTTACTATTCATACTTTGTTGTTCGATCATGGTTCCCACAACCCTTGTTGTGGATTTAGTTACTCATATTGGCAAGAACACAATTCATAATTGTAGATGAAGAAATCATGAACTTACGTAAAGAGAATAATAAACCCAAAAAATTAACTTGAATCGCAAAGCCAAAATCTTCATAACGAACTTGGGAAATCAATAATTGCTAGGGTTGCAAATTAATCTCCAAAGTTACAAAGTAAAAATAGAATAATAGTGTCTAACCCCCAAAAAACGAGGTTTACATGTCCTATTTATAGAAAACAAATCCTAAATAAAAAAGGAAACAAATTAAGGAAAGTTTTGTTCAGGTACGCGTCATCGATCCACGAGACTGACTTATGGACCGTCGATTGATCTACGGTCCATAAGTCCCTTCCGTCACTCGGGACTTAGAAAATATTTCAGCATCCAACAATCAGCTTCTCTGAAGCAAACGACGGACCAGCAGCACGGACCGTAGATCGACCTACGGTCCGTCAATCCCTTCCGTAGCTCCATACTTAGAATCTACATAAATCAGGTACTGGAACCCTCGCAGTCTCACTCTACGGACCGTCACTAGGCACCGTGGTTCCACACTTGGTCAGATTTCCCTGATTTGTCCTTAACACCATGCCTGCTGATCTACGGACATCACCTACGGACCATGAATGGACCTACGGTCCGTAGATGACCTCCGTGGATGCCTTTTTCTGCATTTCCTTCAGCTTTCTCTAAACTTCCGCGCTTGAACACCTTTCCTGCAAAACATGATAAAACATATAAAAACCAATATAAAAAGGCCCTAGACACACACAACTTGTAACTGAAATGTATTAGAAATACCGTAAACTCACGGTATATCAACACCCTCAACTTAAATTCGTTGTTTGTCCTCAAGCGACGCACTAGAACTCTAAACGACACTTGTATAGAAACAAGCATTTCTAACTCAAGCGATCACATGGCTCTCTACCTCCTCATTGTTCGGGTGCACATTCGTTCTCTTAGACTCGACAAGCCAACTCATGTGGATCACATCATGACACAGATCAACTAACTGACACACAACAGACACCTTCTCACTGTCACCCAGGTACCAACTTTCCAACGATGCAACCAGTGCCCTTACTTCAAACGAAATTCTCTTTTCGCAAAAATTTAATCTCATTCATGGTACAAGGATTTATTCAACACTCACACTCAAAAATGATTTCAACTACAGTTATTGCTTATTGCCATAAGCTTGCCCTTATTTTCACTGCTCAGACTCTTCAAACTAGACTCCAGGACACAATAGGACTTTATTGGCTTGTAACGTAGGATCAGGGTCAGGTGTGGTACATTTGGGTACTGTTTAGTGACTTTCTGCCCTCCTTGTCATTACACTAGGCTTTTAACCTCTTTTTGCCCTATTTTTTTCATATTATTGCTTTACCGCTTTCCCTTGATTTTCTTGAACCACGAATGTGACTTTAAACTTTGTAGCTCAATTTCTTTTTATTTTATTACTCCTTTTTCTTTTAATAATTCACATCCTTTCCTTCCGTTTCCCCCAATTTTTTCTTTTTTTTTGTTTTCACTTTTTTCATCCCCATTTTTCTTTCAGTTTCCTCTTTCATAGCCACCCTTAACTTATGGATTTTCCATTAGTTGAGGTGCACAATACCTGATGTCAGGTCACGGCCAAGATTGAAGTTACTATTTTTTTTACATTAGCCACCCTCAACTTGGGCTTTTGGCCTAAGTCAAAGTGCACATGTCCAAGGAGGGACCGGGGCCAACATAGTAGATTATGGGAAAGTGAGTTCGGGGTTTTAGAAAGAAATGGTTTATTATTAGGCTCAAAGTTGGATCAAAGGGAACAGTTATTTCATTTGGTTGAATCCTTCTAGGCAATTTATGGATTTTTCCGAACAACGGCCTATGATCACTTCCTATCCTCTAGATTGAATTGTCTTAGCAGGACTAACCGGACAAGTTCTAGTTTTGCACAAAACTGTTTGAACAGTCAATGATTCTCACCCACTCTTGGCACATAGTTTCATTATCAGATTATCAGATTACCCAGTTCAAGTTTCAGGTTTAACCATGCAATCAGGTCGATTGTTACTATGTCATATTCAAATCCAACACAATCAACAAATCGTAGCCTACTTCTAGCATACAACCTAGAATCTGACGGGTATCATTTCTCGTAAGCCATTATGCTTCATTCTGTATCATGCGTATACACACACAATCCTGAGACATGCCGGTTCAACAAAAATTAAACAGTCTCTTCGGGCAAAAGAACATAGGCAAGAAAACCCCAAGAAAGGATTCATGAGTTGGGTTACTTAGACTTCACCCTATCACTCACGATCCATTTACCCCAACCCCAACAAAAAATAGATGCAATTGTCCACAATGCATACATAGACAGTAAAAGTGAATGGATTTGAGGGAAGCAAACTTGTGGCGCAAAGCGCCGGCGAATTATCAACAAGCAAGGGGGTCCTGTTTCCCGGAGCCCTCTGGAACATCAGTGGGGGCACCCTCAGTAGTGCCCACCTCAGCAATCCTAGCACCCTCAGTAGTGCTCTCTATCAAATGCTCCGCACCATCAGTGGTGCGCGCAACGCCTCTCAAAATAGGCTGATCCTCTGCAACTGGGCAGAACTCGATGCCCCTGCAGCTCTCTCACGCACCCTCTGCTGGCGCAACTCTTCATCTGCAATCGAAGCCCTCCTAGCCTCCTTCTCCTACCGACGTTGTCTTTTCTGAGCTTTCTCTTCCTCTGTGCGATGAGAGCGGTGCCACTTGCCCTTGGCATGTGTCGGTGCAGGCCCCTCCTCGGCGATGCCACTGAACAGAGCATCTAACACTGTATCATCAGCCAGCGCAGTAGGGGCAGCCGGAGTCTCAACTGAAGGTGCAGCAAGAATGGGATCAACATCAGTCCGGAGGCTGGCTATGTCAGCCTGCAAAGCAGATAAGTCTGTCGCCGGAACTGATCGCTCGAGGACTCACAACTCAAAGCTGTCAAGCCGCTTATTAACCGCCAGGACCTTACGGTCCATCATCCCCTCCATCCTGCGCTCCATTCTAGCCACGGACTCGGCAATCGACTTTTGCATCCAAGGCTGGATGTGATGCAGCAGTGTGGCCATCTACGCCTCTAACTTTTGTACTCTGGCCATCGGGACAACCGTCGCTCCTAACTGTGGTGTGGACCGGGAAGAACTAGGAGCAGCACTAGCTGCCTGAGAATATGAGCCTGGGACAGTGTCGGTGTGGTCTGGGATAATGGGGTCATCGCCCTGTGCCTGCCCCACAGTGTCTGCAAGATCGGAGCCCAAGGGGGGTACCTCAATCTGGGGCTCTCTGCGAGGTGCTGCCACATTTGCATCATCTCGGATAAGGCTGATGTCCAATGCCCCTGTAGGGTGGACTAGCCTGTCACAATGCCAGAACGGCACTCCAGAGTCCCTGCACAAGTGAAAGATTAGACAGGGGAAAGGGTAAGTAGTGGAGGTCCTGAAAGCTCTCTCGTGGATCTCTGCCAGCAGCATTTGGGCAAAGTCGATCTCTACTCCTGGCACCAATGCAGCAACCATCACCGCTCTATCCCAAGTGACTTGATTGTCAGCTTTTGTAGGCGACACTCTGTTGCGTACCAACAACCAGAAGAACTTAGCTACAAAATTCAATGTTGCTTTCCGGATGCCCAACCGAGGAGCAGCGACCCATTCCGCTCGCTCGCCATCTGCAGTAATGTACCGAGCCAGCCATAGTATCACAACCTCTAGCTGCTCAGCATTTCTCTGGAAAGCGCCACTCCGCACGATGTCCCAGCGGTAATCAAACTCTGACGTGTTAGGAGACCAAGAGTGGCCCGTGGTAGGACCATAGAGAAAACGGCTAATGGTGGCGGGTGATATGTCCACCGGACACCCTCGAACCAAGGTGGAAGTGAGCGGGGCCTGAGCTAGCGGCTTTGACCTCTTGGAAATGGACCCGCGGAGAGTGGCAGCATAGGACGCATAGAACTCCCGGACAATCTCCTCGCTATACGTCCCTGGGTCTCGAGCCATCCAGTCACACTTGTGAAGTTTGAATAGCCGGTGAATATCTGGTACAGTATGCAAGCTCCCCGTGAGGACTTTGCGCTCCTCTTGAATTAATCGGGCCATTTTTTGTTTGTCATTTACCATCTTTGCATCCCGATAGATTTGCCATTGACCCTCTACACACCACCTATTCAGCTCCCCTGCTATCGGAGCGGGTTCATCTTTCCTTGGTGCAGGAATGGCCTCTGAACTAGTTGCCTCATCAGACGAGGCTGCTTGGTCATTCTCTCCAGACCCTGTGGATGATTTGGCGTTGGACCCTGTAGCATGGACAGACTTTGAGTGTGAAGAGTGGGTAGACTGGGAGCCTGAGGCAAGGGTAGACTCGGATCCGGACATAGATCCCTCTTAACTGGAAGCAGCCCCAGTTGGTGACCCGATCAATGTGTGCTCCTCATCAGACTGGGAGACAGTGACTACGTCGGGGATCACCTTCTGGGAGGTGCTTCTGGGTGCTGTGCGAGAGGCCCTAGGGTTGAGGGGCACATATGCTAGGTTAGAGTCGTTCTCGGTGTCCTCATCAATCAACCGGAAGCTAGGGGCAACCAATTTGGACTTGCCCCGTTTTGAGTAGGTGACCATCTTCTTGGGTGCCATCGTACCTACAGGAAGGATATTAGTGCCAAAACATACCATATGGAGCAAAAGAAACTATTTAGAGTTGGTAACGACCCTAAACTAAGTCCACAAAATTTTTTGACAAAAGCTACTGTGGTCATCCACGGAGGAGACCTACGGTCCGTAGACTGATCTACGGTCCGTGGATCTCTTTCGTGGATCAGGGTGCCTGAATTATAGGTTGCAGATGGAAACCACGGAAGTGCAGAACGGTTCGTAGATGGATCTATGGACCATAGTCCACCTCCGTGGTTTTACACTTGGTGAAAATTTGCAGGTGCATCTAATGATGAACCCCATCTATGGTCCGTAGATGGATCTACGAACCGTAGACGGGGTATCGTGGAAGCCATCAGTGCTAGGTATGATACATTTTTGGCTTTTGGTTTCAACATTAACACAACCTAATCATGCATATACACACTTAAAATATGCTAGTTCGACATTCTTAAGATTCCGACCGATTATTATACCCACCAATTTAGAGTAGATATGGAACCCTAAGTCGAAACTAGCATATAGAATTTACGATCACAAAAACTCACATTACAATTAATGCTATACAATCACTATTTATCGTTCCAAGGGCATTGTACTATTCAAGTTTATCATGCAATTTCATCTAACAATTACCCAAGGTCAAGACCCACTCCCGACCCTCTATATTCAATCTATGAATAAAAATTCAAAGTGAAGAGAAAGTCTATTACCTTACAAGCAACAAGGAGTGGGGTGATTGCGTGATGATACTATGATTTAGCAAGACCAAGGAGTCACCTTTTCGTCACTGACCAAACACCGGACCCTTTTTGTCAGATTATGGAGTGGGTTGATTATGGTATGGAAGGGGTTTTGGGAATATATAGAAGGGAGGATATTATGTGGTGGTTATGGAGTGATTTAGGGAGTTGAAAGAGTGGGTGAAACGGTTTTGGGAGTAATGGGGGGAAGGGAAATGATTTGAAACAATGGGGGTTTTAAGTAATGGGGGTTCGGGTCGGGTCAGTCAACTGTAGGGTTTGGACTCACGAGACCCCGTCTACGGTCCGTGAGTCTATCTACGGTCCGTAGATCAGGACCGTAGATCACAATTATACTAGGACAATTTTAGGGACTTACCTGGGATCTACGGACACTATTGATGGTCCGTGGATCAATCGACGGACCGTCGATGGGGTCCGTAGACCTCTGCACCAGACCATTTTCTGCAGATTTCTTGCATGGTGTACCTGCACATGAAGCAACCAATAGGATTGTTTTTTTTTTACGTTTTCTGGACACTTTTTAGACACGGACCCTATATTACTTCTAGCCAACACTAAGAACTAAAATACTGAAACCCCTACCTACATTGATACAAAGACGCAAGTAATCAAAGAAAGCTAATGCTATATAATGGAAAACAGAACCCTATTGTTGGCTAGATTTTACATCTTGGGTTGCCTCCCAAGCAGCGCTTGATTTAACGTCGCGGCACGACGCAGGTATCTTGATTACTCAGACTTCATCAAGATTGCAGGCCTCGATCACTTCTTGCACAGTTTCAGCACTTCCCAGATAGATCTTGATCCTTTGCCCGTTCACCACAAACCTTGTTCCATCCTTATTTTCAAGCTCAACCGCTCCATGCGAGAGCACTTTTGTGAGCAAAAATGGCCCAGTCCACTTGGACTTGAGTTTGCCTGGAAACAAGCGCAACCTAGAGTTGAATAGCAGCACACGATCACCAACCACAAATTCTCGCTTTTCAATTCTTTGATCATGATACCTCTTCATCTTCTCTTTGTATAAGGCTGAACTTTCATAAGCTTTTAGGAGAAACTCATCAAGCACGTTCAAGTCATTCATCCTTTGATTAGATGCAGTGCCCCAATCCAAATTTAACTTCTTCATTGCCCACATAGCCTTGTGCTCTAGCTCTACTGGTAAATGACAAGACTTCCCATATACAAGTTGGTAAGGCGACATACCTATGGGGGTCTTGTATGCAGTGCGATATGCCCATAGAGCATCATCAAGCTTCCTTGACCAATCCGTTCGATTGGCGTTCACAGTCTTCGCCAATATCTGCTTTATTTCTCTGTTGGACACCTCAACTTGACCGCTAGTCTGTGGATGATAAGGAGTGGCTACATTGTGACGGACACCATATTTCTCAAGTAGTGTTTTGAACAACTTATTACAAAAGTGAGAGCCTCCATCGCTAATAATAGCCCTTGGTGTACCAAATCTGGAGAAGATATTCTTTTTCAAGAATGCGGTGACACTTTTACCTTCGTTGTTGGGGAGTGCTACTGCTTCCACCCACTTCGATACATAATCAACCGCGACCAGAATATACTTCATCCCATATGAACTCACAAATGGGCCCATGAAATCAATGCCCCATACATCAAACAATTCGATCACCAATATGGGATTCATAGGGAGCTCTTGCCTCTTTGAAATCCCTCCATCTCTTTGGCACCGATCACAAGACTTGGCGAAATCATGAGCATCTTGGTGGATGGTAGGCCAATAGTATCCACACTGCAAAATCTTATGTGCAGTCCGAATACCACTATGATGCCCACCAACGGGTGATGAATGGCATGCTTCAAGTACACTCAGCATTTCAACCTCAGGCACACAGCGACGAATAATCCCATCAGCACAACTACGATACAAATAAGGTTCATCCCAAAAGAATTTCTTCACATCATGCATAAATTTCTTTCTTTGGTGAAAAGACAAATCGGGTGGCACAATGTCGCTTGCCAAATAATTAGCAAAGTCTGCGAACCAAGGAATCAAATCATTAGAAGCAGCCAATACCTGTTCATCTGGAAACGCATCATTAATTTCAGCCCTATCTCCAAGCTTTAGCATGGCCTCTTCCTCTAATCTGGACAAGTGGTCGGCAACTTGATTTTCGGTTCCCTTTCTATCTTTTACCACAAAATCAAACTCTTGCAGCAACAATACCCATCTGATCAATCGTGGTTTTGCATCCTTTTTCGCCATCAAATACCTCAATGCAGAATGGTCAGTATGCACGATGACCTTAGTACCAAGCAAGTAGGAACGAAATTTTTCGAATGCAAAAACCACCGCAAGAAGTTCTTGTTCGGTCACTGTATAATTCTTCTGGGCCACATTCAGAGCTTTGCTAGCATAGTAAATAGGGTGAAGAATTTTCTCACGCCTTTGACCCAATACTACACCAAGCGCCACTCCACTCGCATCACACATTACCTCAAACGGTTGTTCCCAATCTGGTGAAATAATGATAGGTGTTGTAACCAACTTTTCCTTCAACTCTCCAAATGCTCTAAGACAAGCATCATCAAAGCAGAACTTATTCTCCTTCTCGAGCAGTTTGCACAAGGGATGTGCAATTTTTGAGAAATCTTTGATGAATCTCCTATAAAAACCTGCATGCCCAAGAAAACTTCTAACACCTTTTACAGAGATAGGTGGTGGAAGCTTTTCTATTACCTCGACTTTAGCTCTATCAACCTCAATACCTTTCTCTGAAATTCGATGACCCAACACTATACCTTCTTTTACCATGAAATGACATTTCTCCCAATTCAGCACCAAGTTGCAGTCTTCACATCTTTTGAGCACCTCGGCCAGATGTTTTAGACAGTGATCAAACGAATCACCTACCACTGAAAAATCATCCATGAACACCTCAATAGTGTCCTCCACCATATCAGAAAATATCGACATCATACATCTCTGGAAGGTCGCTGGAGCATTGCACAATCCGAATGGCATTCGTTTGAACGCAAAAGTCCCATATGGGCAAGTGAAGGTGGTCTTCTCTTGGTCTTCTGGAGCTATAGAAATTTGATTGTAGCCCGAATACCCATCAAGAAAACAATACCAACCCTTGCCTGCAAGTCTATCTAACATCTGATCCATGAATGGCATAGGGAAGTGGTCTTTCTCAGTCCACGCATTCAACTTCCGGTAATCCATGCAAACTCTCCATCCAGTGACAGGCCTCATTGGAACAAGCTCATTTCTTTCATTTGGAACCACAGTCATACCACCTTTTTTAGGTACACATTGCACAGGACACACCCAATTACTATCTGAGATGGGATAAATAACTCCCGCATCCAGCCACTTGATGATCTCCTTTTTGACTACCTCTTGCATAGGTGGATTTAATCTTCTCTGGTGCTCAACACTGGGCTTATGATCTGGTATGAGTTGGATTTTGTGAGAACAGATACCGGGGGGAATCCCAATAATATCTGCAATAGTCCACCCAATCGCTCGCTTGAACTTCTTTAATACAGTCACCAAACACTCTACTTGCCTTGCATTCAAATCTGCTGCAATGATGACCGGCAAAGTATTCTCTTCGCCTAAATATACATACCTCAAGTGTGGTGGTAGAGCTTTAAGCTCCAATTTCGGTGCCTCCACAATAGATGGTCTTGTGGGTGGGGACTCGCGATTCTTCATGTCTAGCTCATACTTCTTTGGTTTGGACCGGTATTCACACTTATCAAGTGCGGCTACCAACTCATCATATTCTTCAATACCATCACTACCAAAATTCATCATGACTGCTGCTAGTGCCTCAACACCTAATCGCTCTTCAATTTGCACTTCTGACCCACTCTCCACTCTGTAAGTTATAGCAGATACTGTTTGTAGCTCACCATTCTGCTTCATGGATCTACAGATATTGAAAGTTGCTTCTTCATTGTTCAGTCTGAACTTCATCTGTCCCTTTTCCATATCAACCAACGCACGCCCTGTGGCAAGAAATGGTCTCCCAAGGATGATGGGAACCTCAAAATCAACCTCACAGTCAAGGATCACAAAATCCGCCGGAAAGATGAAAGACTCTACTTTCACTAGCACATCATGGAGCACACCTATGGGCCTCTTCACAGTCCGATCAGCCATCAGTAACCGCATTGCAGTGGGCTTTGGATCCCCTAAACCCAACTTCTTGTAAATAGATAAAGGCATGAGGTTGATGCTAGCACCAAGATCACACAATGCCTTAGCAAAGTGTAATAACCCTATAGTACATGGGATCGTGAAAGCACCAGGGTCTTCCTTCTTCTGCACCAGAGATCTTGTAGCAATAGCACTACAATGCTGCAATCTATCATCATCTTCAAAACTCACAGACCTTTTCTTTGTCACCATATCTTTCATGAATTTTGCATATCCAGGCATTTGCTCCAAGGCTTCTATCAAAGGGACATTGATAGAAAGCTGCTTCAACATAGTGATAAACCTGCGATATTTCCCATCTTCAGTCTTCTTCACTAACCTTTGAGGAAAAGGTGGTGGAGGTCTAGGTATGGGAACCACTTTCTGAGGTACCTCCACTTCTTGTTCTGTCACAACCTCTGACTCCTCTCTAACTTTCACCACATCATCTTCTTTTCTATTCTCAACTTCTACCATAGACGGCATAGGTGGATCTACGGTTTGCTTGCCTCCTCGAGTGGTAATTGCCATACAATGCCCATCATTCTTCGGATTCTGGATGGTGTTGCTAGGAAGAGTGCCAGGTTGACGCGGGTTCACTGTAGTAGACAACTGCGTCATCTGTTGCTCTAGATGCTTTATTGACACTGCATGGGCATCAACCTTTTGACCAATACCGGATAAGTCGTTTCTCATCTCCTTCACATTCTCATCAGTGGCATCAAACCTTCTCATCATCTTCTGCAGCATATCTTCAATACGCGTCATATTACCTCCAACTTCCCTAGCACCAGATTCCCGATTTTGAGGGGGAACATAGGGTCCAACCCGATCGTTTCTGTTGCCAAAGTTGTTCCTGTTGTAGTTGTTGTCACGATTGAAGTTCCCATCTCGGACATAGTGACCTTCTCGGTTGTAATTTCCATAGTTCCGACCTTGGCTCCCTTGACCTTGGCGCCAATTTTCCGTGTTGGATCCTTGGGCGTTTGGTCGGAAACCCCCCGTCTGATCATTCACCGCATAAGTGTCCTCTTCATAGTAACACTCCTCAACTGGTGGTGGAGTTCTAGTTAAGTAATTTACAGCATTTACCTTCTCTGCTCCTCCACTCACATGCTTCAATACTAACCCCAACTCTGTCCTCATCTGAGCCATCTCCTCACGAATATCATCTGCAGAGTTAACAGTAGCATTATGAACAGCAAATGTGTTTCTCCCAGTATCTGACCTTCTAGTGCTCCACGCTTTATTATTGCGAGAGATCCTCTCCAATTTTTCAGCAATCTGTGCGTATGTACAATCACCATATGAACCTCCAGCAATAGTGTCAAGTACTGCTTTATTGTTATCATCCTGACCTCGATAGAAATATTCCTTCAGTGACTCATCATCAATACGGTGATTTGGGACACTTCTTACGAAGGCAGTGAATCTGTCCCACGAGCTACTCACAGACTCTCCAGGTAATGCCACAAAATTATTGACCCGATCTTTGTGATTGAGCTTCTTAGATACTGGATAGTACTTTGCTTTAAATACCTCTGCTAGTTGGTCCCATGTGAAAATTGAGTTATAAGGAAGCTCAGTGAACCATACTGCAGCATCGCCTGTCAGTGACAGAGGGAACACTCGTAACCCAATGACGTTCATATCCAAGTCTGGTCTGCCTACACAACTTTTGCAAACCACCCTGAGCTTGGCTAAGTGAGCATGTGGATCCTCCGATGGCGATCCTGAAAATAAGCCTCTTGCTGTAAGCATCTGCATCAAACTACTAGTCACCACAAATGTGTGCCCTGGAGGTAGAGGAGGTAGGACGATGGGTCCATCGGAATCTGCTATGTCGACGTTGCCCCGATAGTTGTCATGGTGTTGTGGGCCTGGTGGACCATGCACTCTCATTGCATCTCCCAATTGATTTTCAGCTAGACCCCGGTTTTCCCCACCAACTACTCTTGGCTGCTGTAACTCAACTGCTTCATCTAGATTTCCTCCGATAGGATGAACTGGAAGTCCTTGATTGTTCATTCTTCGCAAAGTTCTGTTCAACTCTGGATCGTACGGAGTAAGTGGTTCGCCTTGGCTCCGTGTACTTGGCATACACTAGAGTCTGAACCTGAGAGAGACAAAAACAAAGAAAAAAAAAAAAATAAGGAAATATTTGACTAACGTTCAATATTGTAGTTAAAACTAAATCTAAAAGCCAGTTTCCCCGGCAGCGGCGCCAAAATTTGATACGCTCAAATTACACCTCCTTTCAGAAGCATAAGCGATCGTTATCAAGTAAAGAACCCAACTTGTAGGTTGGGATCGATCCCACGAGGAAAATGGTTTAGACTTTACTTTTAACCGACAACTATATTCGATTAGTCAAATTATTTCCAGAAACAGGTAATAAAAAGGGGGGTTTGTGCTTGTGTAAAACAAATAGTAATAAGTAATATTGTAATCAATAATTAAACTCAACTTTGGTTGTTATCAAGATAAGAGAAATAACTAGGGTATACGTGTTCCCCATAATCTCTTAACGTAGTAATCCTAGTAATAGCAATCCTTTTTTAGTGTATTACATGCAAAGTGGTAAGTTAGGTATCTCTAAATCCTTGGTCCGGCATCTAGAGAATTTCACCCCGCACCTTGGTCTGGCTACGTGTGTATAATTTACTAACCCTTACCTTTACCTCATATTAGACATCATAATCGATGTTTGGCTTAGTTATTACTTCGCACCAATCGACACTAGCCAATAGGATAGTATCATACTAAAACTATGTTGATAATTCTTTTCTTGTTAATTACCTCCTTGGTCCGGCAAGTAGTAACAAGGCAAGTTCTAACGTTAGCCACCGTTAAAAAGACTTCTAAACGAAAGAATTATCAATGCATGCAAAATGCTAGTCAAGAATTGCTGATTTACTATTCATACTTTGTTATTCTATCATGGTTCCCACAACCCTAGTTGTGGATTTAGTTACTCATATTGGCAAGAACACAATTCATAATTGTAGATGAAGAAATCATGAACTTACGTAAAAAGAATAATAAACCCAGAAAATTAACTTGTATTGAAAAGCCAAAATCTTCAAAACGAACTTGGGAAATCAATAATTGCTAGGGTTGCAAATTAATCTCCAAAGTTACAAAGTAAAAATAGAATAATAGTGTCTAACCCCCAAAAACGAGGTTTACATGTCCTATTCATAGAAAACAAATCCTACATAAAAAAGGAAACAAATTAAGCATAGTTTTGTTCAGGTACGCGTCTTCGATCCGCAAGACTGACTTACGGACCGTCGATTGATCTACGGTCCGTAAGTCCCTTCCGTCACTCGGGACTTAGAAAATATTTCAGCATCCAACAATCAGCTTCCCTGAAGCAAACGACGGACCAACAGTACGGACCGTAGATCGACCTACGGTCCGTCAATCCCTTCCGTAGCTCCATACTTAGAATCTTCAGAAATCAGGTACCGAAACTCTCGCAGTCTCACTCTACGGATCAACAGTACAGTCCGTAGATCAATCTACGGACCGTCACTGGGCACCGTGGTTCCACACTTGGTCAGATTTCCCTGATTTGTCCTCAACACCATGCTTGCTGATCTACGGTTATCACCTACGGACCGTGAATGGACCTACTGTCCGTAGATGACCTCCGTGGATGTCTTTTTCTGCATTTCCTTTAGCTGTCTCTAAAGTTCCGCGCCTGAACACCTTTCTTGGAAAACATGATAAAACACATAAAAACCAATATATAAAGGCCCTAGACACACACAACTTGTAAGTGAAATGTATTAGAAATACCGTAAACCTACGGTATATCAATGCTGCTCCACCAGTAGTGCTGCCTCAAGTCCCAATACATCTTAGCTGTGCCCAGATGAATAGAATAGTTGGAGTCATGGGCCTTGGTAAGAGTCATCTGAATCAAACCCCCAACTCTTGGAACACAAAGTCGATCACCAAATCTTAAAACCCCATCTAAATCTAAGTTAGCTAGGCCAGTGTCACCTCCCAAAACTCGATCTCAAAGTACCACTAAGTCCTCATCCTCAAACTGACGGTTGTGAATCTGATCCAGCAGAGATGACTGAGCTAGTACACACCGGGAATTAGAGATATCAAGCTGTATAATCCGGTTAGCTAAGGACTGGATGTCCAAACCTAATGGTCGCCCCGTAGTAGAAAGAAAGGCTAGACTACCCGTACTCACTGCCTTCCGACTCAAGGTGTCCGCTATTACATTCGCCTTGCCCGGATGGTAGAGAATAGAGAGGTCATAGTCCTTTAGGAGCTCAATCCAATGGCGCTTCTTCGAATTAAGATCCCTTAGGCTCATAATGTACTAAAGGCTAATGTGATAAGTATAGATCTCGCATCGAACTCCATACAGGTAATGCCTCCAAATCTTAAGCGCAAAAACTACCGCCGCCAACTCTAAGTCATGAGTGGGGTAGTTGCGCTCGTGTGGCTTAAGCTGCCTCGACGCATAAGAAATAACGCGGCCCTGCTGCATCAGTACACAATCCAAACCAATGCCGGATGCGTCACAATAAACAGTAAACTCCTCGCCCTCAACTGGAAATGTCAATATAGGAGCGGTGGTAAGCAACTCCTTAAGCCTCAGAAAGCTCCTCTCACACTCATCCGACCACAAAAACGAAACATCCGGGCGAGTCAACCGAGTCAAAGGCGCTGCTATAGTAGAAAATCCCTAAACAAAATGCCTGTAGTAGCCTGCCAATCCGACGAAGCTATGAATCTCAGTCACAGAGGTGGGCCTGTGCCAATCACGAATAGCCTCAATCTTCGCCGGATCAACCCTAATACCCTCCTTGGACACCACGTGCCCCAAGAAGGCTACGGACTCAAGCCAAAACTCGCACTTTGAGAACTTGGCATAAAGTCGCTAGCTTCTCAGAGTCTGGAGCACTATGCTCAAAAGCTGCTCATGCTCCTCCTGGCTCCGCGAGTATACTAGAATGTCATCTATGAAGACTATGATAAACGAATCCAAGTACGAGCTAAACATCCTAGTCATCAAGTGCTTGAACGCGGCAGGGGCGTTAGTCAACGCAAAAGACATCACTAGGAACTCATAGTGGCCGTAACGAGTCCTAAATGCAGTTTTAGGGACGTCTGCTGCCCTAATCCTCAACTGGTGGTAGCCGGATCTTAAATCAATCTTAGAAAATACCATGGCACCCTGAATTTCGTCAAATAGATCATCAATCCTAGGCATATGGTAACGGTTCTTCATCGTCACCTTGTTCAACTGCCTGTAGTCGATCCACAATCGAATAGTACCATCCTTCATCTTCACAAAGTGGACCTTGCACCCCAAGGTGATACAGTAAGCCGAATGAATCCCTTATCTAAGAGATCCTGAATCTGAACACTGATCTCCTTGATCTCTATGGGGGCCATATGGTACGGTGGTATAGATATGGGCTTAGTTCCCAGCTCTACTTCAATAGAAAAGTCAATGTCACGATCAGGATGGAGACCAGGCAGATCGACAGGAAACACATCTGTAAACTCTCAAACAATAGGTACTGAATCAATGGTAGGACCCTCCCTACTAACATCTCTAACATAAGCTAAATAAGCCAAATACCCGCTAGCCATCAACCTCTGGGCCCGAACAAAAGATATCACCCCAACTGGCGTGCGACTACAAGAGCCCTGCCACACGACTGGTGGAATACCAGGCATAGCTAAAGTAACGGTCTTGGCATAGCAATCCAAGACCGCACGGTTAGGGGATAACCAATCCATACCCAAAATGAAATCAAAATCCACCATGTCAAGCAAAATGAGATCAACCCTAGTGTATCGCCTCTGAATAGTCACCACACAGGATCTAAATAGCTGATCCACTACTAAAGAATCACCTACCGGGGTCAAAACACGTAACGGCTCAACCAATAGCTCTGGCTCACACTCAATCTAGGAGCACAATAAACAGATATATAAGAAAAAGTAGAGCCTGGATCAAATACAGTGGATGCGGGATGATGGCATAATAACACTGTACCTCTGATCACAGTGTCTGAGGTCTCATCATCTTCTCTAACTGGAGATGCATAAAAGTGGGCCTGGGCTCCCTTACCCTGTGCATCGGCTCTGCCCCCTAACCTGCCTTCTCGGGGACCACCCCTTATACCCTGGTGACCACCCTTGCTGTCCTGTCCCTGGCCTCCCCCTCTAGGTGGAGGTGCTGGCACTGGCGCATGTCTAGCTACCTGTGGAGCGGGTAAGGCTAACGTGCGATGCACGGGCAAAAGCGACTAGACATATATACACAAAATGAATTCCTCCCAAAACCTGGAAGTCACAAGTACAGAGCTGCTAACAAAAGTACAAGTCCTAAAAGTGGACTATAGAAACAAGCTGCCTAAAAAGGCAAAAGACAAGCAAAAGTAAGTACAGAAGGAGACGGGCAAATTCAGGACGTTACGTGCTCACCCTTCCCTCCGATCACGACCGCAGCTAGCTCGAATCAACGTCGGTAGCTATACTCGGACCTGCATCATGAAAATAGATGCAGAGTGTAGTATAAGTACCAAAACAACAGGTACCCAGTAGGCATCAGGCCGATTGAGCAACATAACCAAAAGTGAATTAAAATGCGAATAAAGGGTCACAATCAAGGGCAAAAGAGTAGTAAATGTGGGTATGTACACGAGCGTACGGGCTCTTAGCATTCATTCATCGCATAGACATTAAAACCATAAGGAATTAAAAACTTTCTTTACCAAGAAAACATTTCAGAAAAATAAACAATAGCAAGCGGAAGACTTTCTAGACTTTATACATGATGTCTCAAAACCATCTAATACTTTAGAGTATAAAATTCGGGACCAATCCCATACACAACTTAAACAATAGTAAAAAGACATAAAAGAACATATAGGTATTGTCCTCGAATTAATGAGGACTTACCAAGTCTTCATCTTCAACACTTAGAAACCTTTCAAATACCCATGACATGTCATCATCTCCAAATCTCTACACTTTAGTCCAAAAAGGGAAAGAAAGGGGTTAGCACAATTAAGTACTAAATATGGAGACCATGCAAAAACATGCCGAAAAGGACATTTTCAAGGAAGTAAATGCTTTCATACCATTTGATAAAACCTTTCCTTTATAAGTATAAGAGACATAATACAAGTCAACATTAACATATAAAACCATAGCCAACCATACATATACTCAAAATATGTCCATATACAACTCATACTTAACTTTAAAAGAACACATGTCATTTCATTACCATAGGACCTCTACCTAATATAATCTTAAAACACACTTGAGTGAGATAAGAAGTGACCGCCCATACAACCTCTTCAAGCACACTTAAGTGTTCCCCAAGATTACCTTAGATAAGGACATTTCCTTTACTACATAACATCAATAGACCAACATTCTTTAAGAAACCATTTTGGAGACATTCATGTATTTAGAGGACTTTCATACATAGCCATTAAGGCTTAGGGAACTCACTTTAGCATCTTCAAAGCCTACTCGTGCCATGTGTAGATAGCATCACATACTACTACCTACACGTTGTAGGACCTTTCCAATAACTTGAGTGCACATCCCACATGATGGGAATAGGCATTAACCGACATAGACCATGCGAGCTAGACATGGAATCCGGTGTCATAAAAACCTACACCGTGGAAGGTGTTCTACTTGCCAAGGGTAGAACTAGGACACATCCTATGTAGGCACATGGTTTAGGGGATATCCAAAGATGTTCATTGTACTCTTGCCTCATACTCGGGAGAGCTACCATCTTAACCATATCCACTCGGTGCTTAGCTTTAGTTCCCATGGAGTAATTTCATTCACATGTTTGTGCTAGAGAGGGCACCATCATTGGGTCTACTGACCCATAGCACACCTACCAAGAAGGGCACTACAAGGATCTACCGATCAAGGTTCATTAAGGATAGCTTATTAAATCCCCCTGGAAGGGTGCCTTAGGCCTACCGATTTTTCATTAAGGGTGCCTTAAGCCTACCGGTCCAAGGTTCATCATTTCACACATGAGAAGGGCTACTACCATTAGGTCTACCGATTTCATGGTTTTAAATTTACTTAGGAAAGCTAGACTTATGAAAGGGCACCATTTCTTAGTTTTGCCAATTCAAGTCTTGGCCTAGAATTCCTCTTTTAGCATTTATAGAAAGGGCACCATTTCTTAGTTTTGCCCACTTCACACATTTATGCATTCAAGACTTTAAGTAAGAAGGAGGGACACTTTAGTCTACCAACCAAGTCACAACATTTTCATTTAAGGATACTTCATAATCCAACATCATTTCATATATACATCATGAGAAGTCATACATCAACTCACAATGCTATCCACTTTACATAGGATCATCACAAGATCACATAAAACTCATTCACATCATATCTTCACATATAGCTTCACATAAAACTCATTCACATCATACCTTCACATATAGCTTCACATAAAGCTCATTCTCATCATACCTTCACATATAGCTTCACATAAAACTCATTCACATCATACCTTCACATATAGCTTCATATAGGACTTTACATATAGCCTCATATGTATATAATAATACAACAATATAATAACATTTATATAATGCCCTTCATGGCCTCAATTCACAATAATACAACAAATAACCACCTCCACCAAAGGTGGATCAAACCAATCAATAACAATTATATCAATACTAAGAGATTAAGCCATCTTACCATTCTCCAAAGCCATAACCAACATTACTCAATTCCCTACTAATTCAACATTATTCATAAAGTAGGTCAACTTACCATCCTTTCCAAGCCACCTTCACCATTCTCATGATCAAACAATTCACAATAGAAAGCATAGGTAATCATGGTATTCAACTATACCATTTAAGCTAAGCATAAGCCCATAATCAACATGAAGACAAATTCACAATTTTTGCCCATTCAAGGCCAACATCCCACATCCTTCAATTCAATAAAGATTCTTAACAATTCACATATATAATACCATATATGAACAGCCCATACCATACTAAACACAATTTTTATAATCATCTACTCAAAATCAATACACCCACTTTATGGTGAAATTTAGAGAATTTGAGAAAACATGGGTTCATGGGGATATCTTTCTAAACACCATTAATAATCATTAATAACAATGTAAATCATCATTTAAAACCCTTTTTATGCAAGAACCCATGCTAGAATCGAAATTAGGACTTTAGGATTTTTGAAGAACTTTGAAAATACTTTGAATTAGCTCTTTGATTGAAAAGGGATCAGAGATAAAGAGTCCCCATACCTTAATATTGAGAAAGCCCACAAAAATCGATGAAAGAAGCCTCCAATTGAAACAGTAGTTCTTCACCCTTCTTCTTCCTTAAACTTGAAAGAAATATATGAAAGGAGATGGGTTTCTTTTTAATTCTAAGAGGAGTGACTTAAATGAAAGGAATTAAGTCATAAAAAAGTCTTATAGTTGCTAGGAAAAGAATAAAATAGCATAGAGTCAATTTTGGAAAAGGACTAAGGACCCATAAAGTCTTAACTTAAAAATTCACTAAACCCGTCTAAACTCGTCCTTCTGGACAGTGCTTCACTATTTCGGGCATAACTTTTTACTCCAAGGTTGGAATTGGGAAAACTCGGTGGCGTTGGAAAAAGGACTCAGAGACCTTTAACTGAATAGGTAAAAGTTCACCTAATTCATTTTGAGCTAAAAGATATGACCATTTAAAGTTGACCCTCACTCCTAACTTAAAACTAAAAACTATTTTTAGGGGACTGTTTTGAGGGTCTAGGTTCTAATTGATTTCATGACTTAGCTTAAGGTCTTGCTAGCTTATAAAGGTGATAAATCAACTAGCTAATCAACCTCTTAAGCCCTTTTACATAATTTAATCAAGTTACCAACTTCAAAATACACATGTGAAGCTCTAGTTTTACTAGATTGTTTTCAGGGTCGTTACATTATCCCCCACTTGGGAACATTCGTCCTCGAATGACAATTTAAGCATATAAGGGGTAACGACTCACGTAAATAGCCTATCAACATGCATACAACATCAATACAAATGCATAAATATAGGAGGAAACATCAACTCATCAATGACGCTCAAACAATTTCATGCAATTCAAGAAAGTAGGCACAACATCTACTAACTCCTTATGCATCATCTTTACCTGTTCTCATTTCTTATTTCATTTCATTGGAGGTACTTCCATCTCCAAATCATCTCATGCTCATCATAACATCAAAGGACAGAATATGCAATTTTCTCATTAAATCACATCATGCAACCTTCTCCAAAACTCAAGTAAGCATGCTCACATTACCACCTCATAAAGCAAATAGACAACTTATGCTAAATGCACATTATGCAACTTTCTCATAGGAGCAGTTTAGGCAACATCATCAAAACACTTTTAAACATGCTCATAAGTCAACTCATGCAACGTTTAGGCAAATCATTATAGATGCACATCAACATGAGGAACATAAATTTATGAAAACTCATTTTCTCATTTAACCAGAATTCATTTAAAACATGCATGACATAAGGAAACCATGAAAAACTTTTTTTCACATAAGACTCCTAAACATAACCCAAGCTTCTAGGAACTCTTTGGTTTAGGCTTGAGTAAGCACATATAGAAGTAGGTAAGGATATCAACACTTCTCAACAACTTCACTACTCAACATACCATCAATCTTACCAAAACTATTCTTACCCAATTCTTTAATTCACTAAACCTCTTGTAATAAAAACATCCTTCAAGCCTAACTCATAGACATCAACCACACTTAAA
>NC_064285.1:26878401-26908779 GCF_019186545.1 Solanum stenotomum | reverse complement strand
TTTACAACATAACATCAATAGACCAACATTCTTTAAGAAACCATTTTGGAGACATTCATGTATTTAGAGGACTTTCATACATAGCCATTACGGCTTAGGGAACTCACTTTAGCATCTTCAAAGCCTACTCGTGCCATGTGTAGATAGCATCCCATACTACTACCTACACGTTGTAGAACCTATCCAATAACTAGAGTGCACATCCCACATGATGGGAATAGGCATTAACCGACATAGACCATGCGAGCTAGACATGGAATCCGGTGTCATAAAACCCTACATTGTGGAAGGTGTTCTACTTGCCAAGGGTAGAACTAGGACACATCCCATGTAGGCACATGGTTTAGGGGATATCCAAAGATGTTCATTGTACTCTTGCCTCATACTCGGGAGAGCTACCATCTTAACCATATCCATTTAGTGCTTAGCCTTAGTTCCCATGGAGTAATTTCATTCACATGTATGTGCTAGAGAGGGCACCATCATTGGGTCTACCGACCCATAGCACATCTACCAAGAAGGGCACCACAAAGATCTACCGATCAGGTTCATTAAGGATAGCTCATTAAATCCCCCTGGAAGGGTGCCTTAGGCCTACCGATTTTTCATTAAGGGTGCCTTAAGCCTACCGGTCCAAGGTTCATCATTTAAAACATAAAAAGGGCTACCACCATTAGGTCTACCGATTTCATGGTTTTACATTTACTTAGGAAAGCTAGACTTATGAAAGGGCACCATTTCTTAGTTTTGCCCACTTCACACATTTATGCATTCAAGACTTTAAGAAAGAAGGAGGGACACTTTAGTCTACCAACCAAGTCACAACATTTTCATTTAAGGATACTTCATAATCCAACATCATTTCATATATACATCATGAGAAGTCATACTTCTACTCACAATGCTATCCACTTTACATAGGATCATCACAAGATCACATAAAACTCATTCACATCAAACCTTCACATATAGCTTCACATAAAACTCATTCAAATCATACCTTCACATATAGCTTCACATAAAGCTCATTCTCGTCATACCTTCACATATAGCTTCACATAAAACTCATTCACATCATACCTTCATATATAGCTTCACATAAAACTCATTCACTTCCTACCTTCACATATAGCTTCATATAGGACTTTACATATAGCCTCATATGTATGTAATAATACAACAATATAATAACATTTATATAATGCCCTTCATGGCCTCAATTCACAATAATACAACAAATAACCACCTCCACCAAAGGTGGATCAAACCAATCAATAACAATTATATCAATACTAAGAGATTAAGCCATCTTACCATTCTCCAAAGCCATAACTAACATTACTCAATTCCCTACTAATTCAACATTATTCATAAAGTAGGTCAACTTACTATCCTTTCCAAGCCACCTTCACCATTCTCATGATCAAACAATTCACAATAGAAAGCATAGGTAATCATGGTATACAACTGTACTATTTAAGCTAAGCGTAAACCCATAATCAACATGAAGACAAATTCACAATTTTTGCGCATTCAAGGCCAACATCCCACATCCATCAATTCAATAAAATTTCTTAACAATTCACATATATAATACCATATATGAACAGCCCATACCATACTAAACACAATTTTTATAATCATCTACTCAAAATCAATACATCCACTTTATGGTGAAATTTAGAGAATTTGAGAAAACATGGGTTCATGGGGATATCTTTCTAAACACCATTAATAATCATTAATAACAATGTAAATCATCATTTAAAACCCTTTTTATGCAAGAACCCATGCTAAAATCGAAATTAGGACTTTAGGATTTTTGAAGAACTTTGAAAATACTTTGAATTAGCTCTTTGATTGAAAAGGGATCAAAGATAAAGAGTCCCCATACCTTAATATTGAGAAAGCCCACAAAAATCGATGAAAGAAGCCTCCAATTGAAACCCTAGTTCTTCACCCTTCTTCTTCCTTGAACTTGAAAGAAATATATGAAAGGAGATGGGTTTCTTTTTAATTCGAAGAGGAGTGACTTAAATGAAAGGAATTAAGTCATAAAAAGGTCTTATAGTTGCTAGGAAGAGAATAAAATAGTATAGGGTCAATTTTGGAAAAGGACTAAGGACCCATAAAGTCTTAACTTAAAAATTCACTAAATCCGTCTAAACTCGTCCTTTTGGACAGTGCTTCACTATTTCGGGCATAACTTTTTACTCCAAGGTCGGAATTGGTCAAACTCGGTGGCGTTGGAAAGAGGACTCAGAGACCTTTAACTAAATAGGTAAAAGTTCACCTAATTCATTTTGAGCTAAAAGATATGACCATTTAAAGTTGACCCTCACTCCTAACTTAAAACTAAAAACTACTTTTAGGGGACTGTTTTGAGGGTCTAGGTTCTAATTGATTTCATGACTTAGCTTAAGGTCTTGCTAGCTTATAAAGGTGATAAATCAACTAGCTAATCAACCTCTTAAGCCCTTTTACATAATTTAATCAAGTTACCAACTTCAAATACATATGTGAGGCTCTAGTTTTACTAGATCGTTTTCAGGGTCGTTACAGGTACGCTCGTGCACAATAAAAGAAACCACCTGCACGGACCCCTATAAGCCCTGCAGATTCACTGGCAGTTGAAGTAAAAGAATGGAGCTAGAAGGTCTATCACAATATTACCAATTTTCGGACTTTAACTGAACCATTCCCAATTATATTCCAAGATCTCATTACGTCCCGGACATTAATCAGAACATCTCCAACCTCCAAAACCTCAACCTACAGATGAAAGTAATCAAGACTAAACTGATGCTTCAGTAAGGAATTGGGAATGCACCACGTGTAAGCTGGACCATGGACTCGAACCGGGTACTATAGCGAATGAGTCAACCTATATTGGCTTGACCACGGACTCGAACTGGGTGCTATAGACAAAGGTCGGGCATGGGTGGGCTGGACCACCGACTCGAACCGGGTACTGTAGCCAAAATCAGATCACAGGTAAGCCGTACCACGGACTCTAACCGGGTATCTGTAGCCGATAGAAAAGCAGGGCATTATGGATACAAGGTCATAAGCTGAGTTACCGCCTAGCTAAGGCTCAGACTATCAGACTCAAGTTTGCTATATCAGTTTACAAGGAGCTGACCGTCCGAAACGACATCGAAAAAAGTTCTACTCCCCAACGACATTCGAAACCTCACAAGTCTATGGCAACACTAGTCTAAGCCTAGACTAATGTCAAACATACTTCAAATCAATATTATCATACACACCACAAGATATGGATGTTCAATAATATCAAGAGTCATGATTTCATAATCCAACAATTTCTCGAAATAAGGTCCAAGGCAAGAATTATAGAAATTTAGCGTGCTCGACACCCGAACCCTTCCATACTCAAGCAAATCATTAAACAATTGCCTAAACATGCTCAGTCTCACGAAGGGAAAGGCATAGCCTACCTGAAAGCCGATCACGCATGCTCCAAATCACGGTACCAGAGCTTTTCCCCTCCGAACGGTCTCCAAATGCTTCCCCATTATCAAAAGGTTAATCACCTCAGCATTACGAATATGTTGACACTAAAATTATATTTTTCGGAGATAGACCCAAAAATGGGTCTAAAACGAGATTGTGGGACCCACAGTTGGAATCCCAAAAATTAATCCGTGAAAATGTCTCAAATACCATACTAAACTAATACCCCAAAATTTAGCACAAAAGGATGCCTAAAACATCGCAAATCAGCCCCAATAATTAAAATCATTAATAAGTCTTGACTGACGACTTGGCAACCCCTTGATCACCNCCCACAATTGGAATCCCAAAAAATAATCCGTGAAAACGTCTCAAATACCATACTAAACTAATACCCCAAAATTTAGCACAAAAGGATGCCTAAAACATCGCAAATCAGCCCCAATAATTAAAATCATTAATAAGTCTTGACTGACGACTTGGCAACCCCTTGATCACCAAATTTTGGAAAAATGAGACTCTTCCAACCCAAACAGATTATACCACGACGATCCTTGCGAGAAACTCTACAAGTTACCATCAAGAATGACTCAAAACGGACCTAAGATGATCAGGATCTAACCTTTTAAAGTTCAACAAAAATTCATTCCGAAAATCCCTCTAGCAGTAGCTAAATTCGATTCCTTACCTAAAACGAAGCCTCCCCTCGCGTTTCTGAGCTCACCTCTAGATTCCCCACGAAATTCTCTTGAAATTATCCTTTTGAATCACCTAATTTGAACTTAAAATGGAGGAGATATCTATGTTTGAAGATGAGGAAAAAAAATGGACGAAAATTGTCCTTAAATCTGGAAATTTCCAGATTTCAACCCCACTACCACGTGGCGTCGCGTGGCTTTGCCACGTCACCACTGCGTTAGAATTCAGCAAATCTTCAAACTTAAATTTCGATCTTCGGACTCGTTTGGAGTCGGAAAAACACAAACCATCTATGGAATCTGATTGGAAATGATATTTCAAACTCAACAGTGAAATCAAAATTTCCGTTGGAGATTATTTCGATGAAAAGTGGGTCCCACACCCAGTATCGTTTTGAGCTAGATTCCACAATGGGTATCGAAAGCCTCGGGAAGTGAACAAAGGGTCGTTCTAGACCAAAATAGATATTCCGAAGCTAACCTAGCTGTTAGAATTTTCATCTGAGCACGTCTTCCAAGAAGGTTGACCAAGTCAACTATAGGCCAAATTGCAAGGGCAAAAACGTCAAATGGCCCTAAACTCGTACCGATTGACTCGATACTCGAGTTGACCATGCTACTAGCCAAATTTGGTCATTCTAGAGCTGATGGAATCGCCATAATTTCATTCTGAGGTCTTTTACCTGAATTTATGACCGAAATTAAGTTTTGAAGTAATAAAATCTCCAAAACAGGGAAACGGGCCTAAAATCCAAACGAATGACCAGGCGACCGAACAGTCAATGCCAACATGTCATAAATGACTTGGGGTCGCTACAGGAATGCTCTAAACGATGGAATGAATACTTTAATTTAAAGATGACCTGGAGGTTCATTACAATATCCACTACTAAAAGAACTTTCGTCCGCGAAAGTAAGAGTCAAGAACTACCTGAAGGCTCAAATAAGCTGGGGAACTGCGCCCGCATCTCTTGCTCGGTCTCCCAGGTAGCCTCCTCAACTGGACGATTTCTCCAATGGACCTTAACCACAGGAATGGCTCTGGAACGCAACCGTCTGACATCTTTGGCGAAAATAGCAACTGGCTCCTCAATGAATCTCAAACTGTCATCCAAGTCAACTGCATCATACTGAATCACATGGGACTCATCTGGAACATCCCGGCGCAACATCGAAATATGAAAAACTGTGTGAATAGCTGAAAAGACCGGGGCCAAAGTTAACTCATATGTGACCTCCCCAACTATCCTAAATATCTCAAAAGGACCTATATACCTGGGGCAAAACTTGCCCCGCCTCCCAAATCTTGTTTCACCCTTCATTGGCGACACACGGAGGAATACTCTATCACCAACAACAAATTTAAACGGTCGACGCTATGGTCTGCATAACTCTGATGTCTACTCTGGGTTGTCCTGAGCCTATCCTGAATCACCCTCACATGATCTAAAGCCTCTCGCATGAAGTATATACCGCGCGGCCTGGGCTCTGTACACTCAAACCAATCAACTGGAGAGCCACAATGCCAATCATATAAGGACTCGAATGGGGCATCTGAATACTCTAGTGGTAGCTGTTGCACCACGCAAACTCTGCCACTGGCAAATACTAGTCCCAGTGACCCCCAAAATACATAACAGAAGCCCGCTACATGTCCTCAAGAACATGAATCGTGCGCTCCGGCTGACCATCAGTCTGCGGGTGGAAAGATATGCTAAGGTCAACACGGGTACCCAACTCATCCTCGAAGGTCCTCAAGAAGTTAGATGTGAACTGTGGTCCCCAGTCTGAGATGATGGAAACAGGCACACCATGTAGATGAACCACATCTTGAATGTACAAATGGGCTAACCTCTCAGCAATGTTGGAAGTATGGACAGGAATGAAGTGTGCTGACTTGGTCAATCGATCCACGATGACCCAAATACTATCACGACCACGGGAAGTGCGGGGTAATCCTATAACGAAGTCCATGGTAATCCTCTCCCATTTCCACTCAGGAATAGGTAATCTCTGAAGCCCGCCACTAGGCCTCAAATGCTCGGCCTTAACCTGCCGACACCTCAAGCAACGCGATACATAATTCTCAATATCTCACCTCATGCCGCTCCACCAGTAGTGCTGTCTCAAGTCCCGATACATCTTAGATGTGCCCGGATGAATAAAATATTTGGAGTCATAGGCCTCGGTGAGAATCATCTGAATCAAACCCCCAACTCTAGGAACAAAAAGTCGATCACCAAATCTTAAAACCCCATCTAAATCTAAGGTAGGCAGGCCAGTGTCACCTCCCAAAACTCGATCTCGAAGTGCCACTAAGTCCTAATCCTCAAATTGATGGCTGAGAATCCGATCCAGCAGAGATGACTGAGCATCCACATAAGCTAGTACACACCGAGAATTAGAGATATCAGGCCGTATCATCCGGTTAGCTAAGGACTGGATGTCCAAAGCTAATGGTCTCTCCATAGTAGAAAGAAAGGCTACACTACCCATACTCACTGCTTTCCGACTCAAGGCGTCCGCTTCTACATTTGCCTTGCCCGGATGGTAAAGAATAGAGAGGTCATAGTCCTTCAGGAGCTCAATCCAACGGCGCTGTCTCGAATTAAGATCCCTCTGGATCATAATGTACTGAAGGCTCCTGTGATAAGTACAGATCTTGCATCGAACTCCATACATGTAATGCCTTCAAATCTTAAGCACAAAAACTACCGCCGCAAACTCTAAGTCACGAGTGGGGTAGTTGCGCTCGTGCGGCTTACGCTGCCTTGATGCATAAGCAATAATGCGGCCCTGCTACATCAGTACACAATCCAAACCAATGCCGATGCATCACAATAAACAGTAAACTGCTCGCCCTCAACTGGAAGAGTCAATGTAGGAGCGGTGGTAAGCAACTCCTTATGCCTTAGAAAACACCTCTCACACTCCTCCGACCACACAAACGGAACATCCTGGCGAGTCAACCGAGTCAAAGGCGCTGCTATAGAAGAAAATCCCTCAACAAAACGCCTATAATAGCCTGCCAATACGACGAAGCTACGAATCTCATTCACAGAGGTGGGCCTGGCCCAATCAAGAATGGCCTCAATATTAGCGGGATCTACCATAATGCCATCCTTAGACACCACGTGCCCCAAAAATGCTACGGACTCAAGCCTAAACTCGCACTTTGAGAACTTGGCAAAAATTCGCTGGCCTCTCAAAGTCTGGAGCACTATCATCAAATGCTGCTCATGCTCCTCCTAGCTCCGCGAGTATACTATTATGTCATCTATGAAGACTATGACAAAAGAATCCAAGTACGGCCTAAACACCTTAGTCATGAAGTCCATGAACGCGGCAGGGGGGTTAGTCAACCCAAAAGACATTACTAGGAACTCATAGTGGCCGTAACGAGTCCTAAATGATATTTTAGGGACGTCCACTGCCCTAATCCTCAACTGGTGATAGCCGGATCATAAATCAATCTTCGAAAATACCACCACACCCTAAAGTTCGTCAAATAGATCATCAATCCTAGGATTGGGGTAACGGTTATTCACCGTCACCTTGTTCAACTGCCTGCAGTCGATCCACAATCGCATAGTACCATCCTTCTTCTTCACGAAGACGACTGGGCACCCCAAGGTGATACACTAAGCCGAATGAATACCTTATCTAAGAGATCCTGATTCTGAACACTGAGCTCCTTTAGTTCTATGGGGGCCATATGGTACGGTGGTATAGAAATGGGCTTAGTGCCCGAGTCTACTTTAATAGAAAAGTCAATGTCACGATCAGGAGGGAGACCAGGCAGATCGGCTGGAAACACATTTGTAAACTGTCGAATAATAGGTACTGAATCAACAATAGGACCCTCCCTACTAACATCTCTAACATAAGCAAAATAAGCAAAAAACCCGCTAGCCATCAACCTCTGGGCCCGAACAAAAGATATCACCCCAACTGGTCAGTGCCAGCAAGTCATAAATGACTTGGGGTCGCTACAGGAATGATCTAAACGATGGAATGAATGTTTTAATTTAAAAATGACCTGGAGGGTCATTACAAGATCCACTACTAAAAGAACTTTCGTCCGCTAAAGTAAGAGTCAAGAACTACCTAAAGGCTCAAATAAGATGGGGAACTGCGCCCACATCTCATGCTCGGTCTCCCAGGTAGCCTCCTCAACTGTACGATGTCTCCAATGGACCTTAACCACAGGAATGGCTCTGGAACGCAAATGTCTGACATCTCTGGCCAAAATAGTTACCGGCTCCTCAATGTATCTCAAACTGTCATCTAAGTCAACTGCATCATACTGAATCACATGGGACTCATCCGGAACATATCGGCGCAACATCAAAACATGAAAAACTGGGTGAATAGCTGAAATGGCCGGGGCCAAAGCTAACTCATATGCGACCTCCCCAACTGTCCTCAATGTCTCAAAAGGACCTATATACCTGGGGTTAAGCTTGCCCCGCCTCCCAAATCTCATTACACCCTTCATGGGCGACACAACGGTCGATGCCTATGGTCTGCATAACTATGATATCTACTCTGGGCTGTCCTGAGCCTATCCTGAATCACCCTCATATAATCTAAAGCCTCTCGCATCAAGTCTATACAGCGCGGCCTGGGCTCTATACACTCAAACCATACAACTGGGGTGCCACAACGCTTACCATATAAGAACTCGAATGGAGCATCTGAATACTCTAGTGGTAGCTGTTGTTGTACGTAAACTCTGTCAAACGCAAATACTGGTCCCACTGACCCCCAAAATCCATAACATAAGCCCGCAACATGTCCTAAAGAACCTGAATCGTGCGCTCCGACTAACCATCAGTCTGCGTGTGGAAAGTTGTCCTACGGACTCAAACCGAAACTCGCACTTTGAGAACTCGGCATAAATTCGCTGGCCTTTCAAAGTCTGGAGCACTATCCTCAAATGATGCTCATGCTCCTCCCGGCTCGGCGAGTATACAAGAATGTCATCTATGAATACTATGAAAGACGAATCCAAGTACGACCTAAACACCCTAGTCATCAAGTCCATGAACGCGACAAGGACGTTAGTCAACCCAAAAGACATCACTAGGAACTAATAGTGGCCGTAACGAGTCCTAAATGCAGCTTTAGGGACGTCCGCTACCCTAATCCTCAACAGGTGGTAGCCGAATCTTAAATCAATCTTAGAATATACCACGGCACCCTGAAGTTTGTCAAATAGATCATCAATCCCAGGCATGGGATAACGGTTCTTCACCGTCACCTTGTGCAACTGCCTGTAGTCGATCCACAATCGTATAGTACCGTCCTTCTTCTTAACGAAGAGGACTGGGCACCCCAAGGTGATACACTAAGCCGAATGAATCCCTTATCTAAGAGATCCTGAATCTGAACACTGAGATCCTTGAGCTCTACGGGGGCAATACAGTACGGTGGTATAGAAATGGGCTTAGTGCCCGGCTCTACTTCAATCGAAAAGTCAATGTCACGATCAGGAGGGAGACCAGGCAGATCGACAGGAAATACATCTGTAAAATCTCGAACAATAGGTACTGAATCAACGGTAGGACCCTCCCTACTAACATCTCTAACATAAGCTAAATAAGCCAAACACCCGCTAGCCATCAAACTCTGGGCCCGAAAAAAAGATATCACCAATACATACGCAAAATCAAATCAAAATCCACCATGTCAAACAAAATGAGATCAACCCTAGTGTCTCGCCGCTGAATAGTCACCACACAAGATCTAAATGCTCGGCCTTAACCTGCTGTCAACTCAAGCAACGCGATACGTAATACGCAATATCTCTCCTCATGCCGCTCCACCAGTAGTGCTGTCTCTAGTCCCGATACATCTTAGTTGTGCCCGGATGAATAGAATATTTAGAGTCATGGGCCTCGGTTAGAATCAACTGAATCCAACCCTCAACTCTTGGAACACAAAGTCAATCACCAAATCTTAAAACCCCATTTAAATCTAAAGTAGCTATGCCATTGTCACCTCCCAAAACTCGAACTCGAAGTGCCACTAAGTCCTCATCCTCAAACTGACGGCTGCAAATCCGATCCAGCAGAGATGACTAAGCATCCACATAAGCTAGTAAACACCGAGAATCAAAGATATCAAGTCGTATCATCCGGTTAGCTAAGGACTGGATGTCCAAAGCTATTGGTCGCTCCGTAGCAGAAAGAAAGCCTAGACTTCCCATACACATTGCCTTCCGACTCAAGCCGTCCGCTACTACATTCGGCTTGTCCGTATGGTAGAGAATAGAGAGGTCATAGTCCTTCAGGAGCTTAATCCAATGGCACTTTCTCGAATTAAGATTCCTCTGTCTCATAATGTACTGAAGGCTCATGTGATAAGTATAGATCTCGCATCGAACTCCATACAAGTAATGCCTCCAAATCTTAAGCGCAAAAACTACCTCCGCAAAGTCTACGTCATGAGCGGGGTAGTTACGCTCGTGCGACTTAAGCTGCCTCGACGAATAAGCAATAACGCGGCCCTGCTGCATCAGTACACAATCCAAACCAATGTCGGATGCGTCACAATAAACAGTAAACTCCTCGCCCTCAACTGGAAGATTCAATATAAGAGCGGTGGTAAGCAACTCCTTAAGCCTCAGAAAGCTCCTTTCACACTCCTCCAACCACACAAACGGAAAATCCTGGCGAGTCAACCGAGACAAAGGAGCTACTATAGTAGAAAATCCCTCAACAAAATGCCTGTAATAGCCTGCCAATACGACGAAGCTACGAATCTCAGTTAGACAGGTGGGCCTGGCCCAATCACGAATGGCCTCAATATTAGCGGGATCTACCATAATGCCATCCTTAGACACCACGTGCCCCAAAAATGCTACGGACTCAAACCAAAACTCGCACTTTGAGAACTTGGCATAAATTCGCTAGCCTCTCAAAGTCTGGAGCACTATCCTCAAATGCTGCTCATGCTCCTCCCGGCTCCGCGAGTATACTAGAATGTCATCTATGAATATTATGACAAACGAATCCAAATATGGCCTAAACAGCCTAGTCATCAAGTCTATGAACGCGGCAGGGGCGAAAGTCAACCCAAAAGATATCACTAGGAACTCATAGTGGCCGTACCGAGTCCTAAATACAGTTTTAGGGACGTCCGCTACCCTAATCCTCAATTGGTGGTAGCCGGATCTTAAATCAGTCTTAGAAAATACCACGGCACCCTGTAGTTCATCAAATAGATCATCAATCCTAGGCATGGGATAACGGTTCTTCACCGTCACCTTGTCCAACTGCCTGTAGTCGATCCACAATCGCATAGTACCGTTCTTCTTCTTAACGAAGAGGACTGGGCACCCCAAGGTGATACACTAAGCCGAATGAATCCCTTATCTAAGAGATAGAGAATCTGAACACTGAGATCCTTGAGCTCTACGGGGGCAATACAGTACGGTGGTATAGAAATGGGCTTAGTGCCCGGCGCTACTTCTATAGAAAAGTCAATGTCACGATCTGGAGGGAGACCAGACAGATTGGCAAGAAATACATCTGTAAACTCTCGAACAATACGTACTGAATCAATGGTAGGACCCTCCCTAATAACATCTCTAACATAAGCTAAATATGCCAAACACCCGCTAGCCATCAACCTCTGGGCCCGAAAAAAAGATATCACTCCAACTGACGAGCGACTACAAGAGCCCTGCCACACCATTGGTGGAATACCAGGCATGGCAAAAGTAACAGTCTTGGCATAGCAATCCAAGACCGCACGGTGGGGGGATAACTAATCCATACCCAAAATCAAATCAAAATCCACCATGTCAAGCAAAATGAGATCAACCCTAGTGTCTTGCCGCTGAATAGTCACCACACAGGATCTAAATACCTTATCCACTACTAAAGAATCACCTACCGGGTCGAAACACGCAACGGCTCAACCAACAGCTCTGGGCTCATACTCAATCGAGGAGCACAATAAACAGATATATAAGAATAAGTAGAGCCAGGATCAAATAAGGCGGATGCGGGCTGATGGCATAACAGCACTGTACCTGTGATCACATCGTCCGAGGTCTCATTATCTACTCTAATTGGAGCTGTATAAAAGTGGGCCTAGGCTCCCCTACCCTGTGCATCGGCTCTGCCTCAGAACCTGCCTCTACGGGGACCACCCCGTATACCCTGGTGACCACCACTGCGGTCCTGTCCCTGCCCTACCCCTCTAGCTGTAGATGCTGGCGCTGGCGCATGCGTAGCTGCCTGTGGAGTGGGTATGGCTAACGTGCGATGGGGACACTCGCGGGCCCAATGATCTAACTCCCCACATTCACAACACCCCTGGGACTATCGACTGAGAGCTAGAGGTCAGCTACCCCGGCCAGAAGAATCCATCAGTGAACTACCTCGGCCCCGACTAGGATCGGCACTAAAACCAGTATGGCGGTACTGATCACCCTCAGATGTCTGGAGAGAGGACTGGAAGGGGCGACTAGACTGACCCGACTGAAATCTCTGCTGAGATCTATCATAAGACTCTCGGGGTCTGAAACGGCGCCTATCGTGGCTATCCTCCTGTGTAGCTCTCTTGACACTACCCCCTTGGGCCTCGCGACGGAGCCCAAAAGTTGGACCCAAAATTGGGTTTAAAACGGGATTGTGGGATCCACAATTGGAATCCCAAAAATGTATCCGTGAAAACATCCCAAATACCTTACTAAACGAATACCCAAAAATTTAGCACAAAAAGATCCCTAAAACATAGCAAATCAGCCCCAACAATTAAAATCATTAATAAGTCTTGACTGACGACTTGGCAGCCCCTTGATCACCAATTTCTGGAAAAACGAGACCCTTCCAACCTAAACAGATTATACCACGACGATCCTTGCGAAAAAATCTACAAGTTAGCCTCAAGAATGACTCAAAACGGACCTAAGATGATCAAGATCTAACCTTTCAAAGTTCAACAAAAAATCATTCCGGAAAGCACTCTAGCAGTAGCTAAATTCGATTCCTTACCTCAAACGAAGCCTCCCCTCACGTTTCTGAGCTCACCTCCAGATTCCCCACAAAATTCTCTTGAAATTAGCCTTTTGAATCACCTAATTTGAGCTTAAAATAGAGGAGATATCTATGTTTGAAGATGAGGAAAAAAAATTGGACGAAAATTGTCCTTAAATCTGTAAATTTCCAGATTTCAACACGCTGCCACGTGGCGTTGCTTGGCTCTGCCAGGTCACCACCGTGTTAGAATTCAACAACTCCTCAAACTTAAATTTTGATGTTCTGGACTCGTTAGGAGTTGGAAAAACACAAAACATATATGGAATCTGATTGGGAATGATATTTCAGACTCAACGGTGAATTCAAAATTTCCATTGGAGATCATTTCGATGAAAAGTCGGTCCCACACCCAGTATATTTTTGAGCAAGATTCCACAACGGGCATCTATAGCCTCGGGAAGTGAACAAAGGGTCGTTCTAGACCAAAATAGATATTCCGAATCTACCCTAACTGTCAGAATTTTCATTTGAGCACGTCTTCCAATAAGGTTGACCAAAGTCAACTATAGGCCAAATTGCAAGGGCAAAAACATCAAATGGCCCTAAACTCGTAGCGATTGCCTCGATATTCGTGTTGACCATGCTACTAGCAAAATTTGGCCATTCCGGAGTTGATGGAATCGTCAAAATTTTATTCTGAGGTCTTTTACCTGAATTTATGACCGAAGTTAACTTTTCAAGTTATAAAATCTCCAAAACAGGAAAACGGGCCTAAAACCCAAACGAACGACCAGGCGACCGAACAATCAGTGCCAACAAGTCATAAATGACTTGGGGTCGCTACAGGAACGCTCTAAACGATGGAATGAATGCTTTAATTTAAAAATGACCTGGAGGGTCATTAGAATATCCACTACTAAAAGAACTTTCGTCCGCGAAAGTAATAGTCAAGAACTACCTGAAGGCTCAAATAAGCCAGGGAACTGCGCCTGCATCTCATGCTTGGTCTCCCAGGTAGTCTCCTCAACTGGACGATGTCTCCAATGGACCTTAACCACAGGAATGGCTCTGGAATGCAACCGTCTGACATCTCAGGCCAAAATAGGAACTGGCTCCTCGATGTATCTCAAATGGTCATCCAAGTCAACTGCATCATACTGAATCCGATGGGACTCATCTGGAACATATCGGCGCAACATCGAAACATGAAAAACTGGGTGAATAGCTGAAAAGGCCAGGGGCAAAACTAACTCATATGCGACCTCCTCAACTGTCCCCAATATCTCAAATGGACCTATATACCTAGGGCTAAGATTGCCCCGCCTCCCAAATTTCATTGCACCCTTCATCGGCGACACATGGAGGAATACTCTATCACCAACAACAAATTTCAATAGTCGACGCCTACGGTCTGCATAACTCTGATATGTACTCTGGGCTGTCCTGAGCCTATCCTGAATCACCCTCACATGATCTAAAGCCTCTCGCATCAAGTCTATACCGCGCAACCTGGGCTCTGTACACTCAAACCATACAACTGGAGTGCCACAACACTTACCATATAAGGACTCGAATGGAGCATCTGAATACCATAGTGGTAGCTGTTGTTGTACGCAAACTCTGTCAAAGGCAAATACTGGTCCCACTGACCCCCAAAATCCATAACATAGGCCCGCAACATGTCCTTAAGAACCTGAATCGTGCGCTCCGACTAACCATCAGTCTGCGGGTGGTAATTTGTGCTAAGGTCAACACGGGTACCCAACTCATCCTGGAAGGTCCTCCAGAAGCTAGATGTGAACTGTGGTCCCCAGTCTGAGATGATGGAAACAGGCACACCAAGAAGACGAACCACCTTTCGAATTTACATAGGGCTAACCTCTCATCACTGTTGGAAGTATGGACAGGAATGAAGTGTGCTGACTTGGTCAATCGATCCACGATGACCCAAATGCTATCACGCCCACGGGAAGTGCGGGGTAATCCTACAACGAAGTCCATGGTGATCCTCTCCCATTTCCACTCAAGAGTGGGTAATCTCTAAAGCTCGCCACCAGGCCTCAAATCCTCGGCCTTAACCTGCTGTCAACTCAAGCAACGCGATACATAATTCATAATATCTCTACTCATGTCGCTCCACAAGTAGTGTTGTCTAAAGTCCCGGTACATCTTAGTTATGCCCGGATCAATAGAATATTTGGAGTCATAGGCCTCGGTAAGAATCATCAGAATCCAACCCCCAACTCTTGGAACACAAAGTCGATCACTAAATCATAAAACCCCATCCAAATCTGAGGTAGCCAAGCCAGTGTCACCTCCTAAAACTCGATCTCAAAGTGCCACTAAGTCCTCATCCTCAAATTGACGGCTGCAAATCCGATCCAGTAGAGATTACTGAGCATCCACATAAGCTAGTAAACACTAGGAATTAGAGATGTCAAGTCGTATCATCCGGTTAGCTAAGGAATGGATTTACAAAGCTATTGGTCGCTACGTAGTAGAAAGAAAGGCTAGACTGCCCATACTCAGTGCCTTCCGACTCAAGGAGTCCGCTACTACATTCACCTTGCCCGGATGGTAGAGAATAGAGAAGACATAGTCCTTCAGGAGCTCAATCCAACGACGCTTTCTCGATTTAAGATCCCTTTGTCTAATAATGTACTGAAGGCTCATGTGATAAGTATAGATCTCGCATCGAACTCTATACAGGTAATGCCTCCAAATCTTAAGCGCAAAAACTACCGCCGCAAACTCTAAGTCACGAGTGGGGTAGTTGCGCTCGTGCGGCTTTAGCTGCCTTGACGCATAGGCAATAACACGACCCTGCTGCATCAGTACACAATCCAAACCAATGCCGGATGCATCACAATAAACAGTAAAATCCTTGCCCTCAACTGAAAGAGTCAATATAGGAGCGGTGGTAAGCAACTACTTAAGCCTCAAAAAGCTCCTCTCACACTCCTCCGACCACACAAACGGAACATCCTGGCGAGTGAACCGAGTCAGAGGCGCTGCTATAGTAGAATATCCTTCAATAAAACGCCTGTAATAGCCCGCCAATTCGATGAAGATACGAATGTCAGTCACAGAAGTGGGCCCGACCCAATCACGAATGGCCTCAATTTTAGCGTGATCTACCATAATGCCATCCTTAGACACCACGTGCCCCAAAAATGCTATGAACTCAAGCAAAAACTTGCACTTTGAGAACTTGGCATAAATTCGCTGGCCTCTCAAAGTCTGGAGCACTATCCTCAAATGCTGCACATGCTCCTCCCAGCTCCGCGAGTATACTAGAATGTCATCTATGAAGACTATGACAAACGAATCCAAGTACGGCCTAAACACCCTAGTCATCAAGTCCATGAACGCGGCAGGGGTGTTAGTCAACCCAAAAGACATCACTAGGAACTCATAGTGGCTGTTACGAGTCCTAAATGCAGTTTTAGGGACGTCCGCCACCCTAATCCTCAACTGGTGGTAGCCGGATCTTAAATTAATCTTAGAAAATACCACAGCACGCTGAAGTTCTTCAAATAGATCATCAATCCTAGGCATGGGATAACAGTTCTTTACAGTCACCTTGTTCATCTGCCTGTAGTCGATCCACAATCGCATAGTACCGTCCTACTTCTTCTCGAAGAGGACTGGGCACCCCAAGGTGATCCACTAAGCCAAATGAATCCGTTCTCTAACAGATCCTGAATCTGAACACTGAGATCCTTGAGCTCTATGGGGTCAATACAGTACGATGGTATAGAAATGGGCTTAGTGTCCGGCTCTACTTCAACAGAAAAGTCAGTGTCATGATAAGGAAGGAGGCTCTGGAACAACCTCAAGGTCGGCATCTACCCCTAGCTAGGGCCCTACCTCGCGTGCGAGCCATCCCTGTAAAGTAGCGGAACAGGTAATATTTTCAGAAACCGATAAGACACACAATGCACGACAGTGATACAAAAGCAACACGTTCTAAAGACATCATGTAGCCTCCCGAAGATAAGTAACGGACTCCTCCGTACCAATCTGGAGGACTCTACGGACGTCTCCATATCGATCTGCAAGACTCTACTAGACGTTAGCTTTGTACAAGTGAGACCGAAGAACCTGGGGCTCTGATACCAATTTGTCAAGACCCAATTTCTCAAGTCATGATGGCGTCTACTATATGACCCACCAGTTGTCAAGCCGACCCATATCCCGGAACTCAAAGTAATGGGATGTTAGGGTAGAAAACCAACCAATCAACCTAAAATAATAATAAATATAACAAGAACATGGAATGAACAGGCGAAAGCGACTACACATATATACACAAAATGAATTCCTCCCAAAACCTAGAGGTCACAAGTACAGAGCTGCTAACAAAAGTACAAGTCTTAAAAGTGGACTACAGAAACAAGTTGTCTAAAAAGGCAAAAGACAGGTAAAAGTAAGTACAGAAGGAGACGGGCAAATCCAGGACGTTGTGTGCTCACCCTTGCCTCAGATCACGACCGCAGCTAGCTCGAATCAACATCGATAGCTAGTACTTGGACCTGCATCACGAAAATGGATGCATAGTGTAGTATGAGTACCAAAACAACAGGTACCCAGTAGGCATCAGGCCGACCGAGCAAGATAAGCAAAAGTTAATTAAAATGCGAATAAAGGGTCACAATCAAGGGCAAAAGAGTAGTAAATGTGGGTATGTACACGAGCGTATGGGCAACAAAGACAAGGAATCTAACTAACTCCGCCGGGCTCTCATAAACCCGACGGGTACACTCGTGCACAATAAAAGAAACCACCAGCACGGACACCTATAAGCCCGGTAGATGCACTGGCAGATGAAGTAAAAGAATGGAGCTAGAAGGTCTATCACAATATTACCAATTTTCGAACTTTAACTGAACCATTCCCAATTATATTCCAAGATCTCATTACGTCCCAAACTTTAATCAGAACATCTCCAACCTCCAAAACCTCAACCTACAGATGAGAGTAATCAAGACTAAACTGAAGCTTCAGTAAGGAATTGGGAATGCACCACGTGTAAGCTGGACCACGGACTCGAATCGGGTACTATCGCTAATGAGTCAACCTATATGGGCTGGACCACGGACTCGAACCGGGTGCTGTAGACAAAGGTCGGGCATGGGTGGGCTGGACCACAGACTCGAACCGGGTACTGTAGCCAAAATCATATCACAAGTAAGTTGGAGCACGGACTCTAACCGGGTATCTGTAGACGAAAGAAAAGCAGGGCATTATGGATACAAGGTCATAAGCTGAGTTACAGTAAAACAAATCTGTAAACTGTTGAACAATAGGTACTGAATCAATGGTAGGACCTTCCCTACTAACATCTCTAACATAACCCAATTAAGCCAAACACCCGCTAGTCATCAACCTCTGGGCCCGAACAAAAAGATATCACCCCAACGGGCGTGCGACTACAAGAGCCCTGCCACACCACTGGTGGAATACCAGGCATGGCAAAAGTAACGGTCTAGGCATAGCAACCCAAGACCAGAAAGTGGGGGGATAACCAATCCATACCCAAAATCCAATCAAAATCCACCATGTCAAGCAAAATGAGATCAACCCTAGTGTCTCACCTCTGAATAGTCACCACACAGGATCTAAATACCTGATCCACTACTAAAGAATCACTTACAAGGGTTGAAACACGCAACAACTCAACCAATAGCTGTGGCTCATACTCAATCGAGGAGCACAATAAATAGATATATAAGAATAAGTAGAGCCTGGATCAAATAAGGTGGACACGGGCTGATGGCATAATAACACTGTACTTGTTATCACATCGTCCGAGGTCTCAGCATCTGCTCTAGCTTGAGCTGCATAAAAGTCATCTTGGGCTCCCCTACCCTGTGCATCGGCTCTGCCCCCTAACCTGCCTCCTCGGGGTCCACCCCGTATACCTTGGTGACCACCCCTGTGGTCCTCTCCCTGGCCTCCTCCTTTAGCTGGAGGTGTTGGCGCATGCACATGCCTAGCTGCCTGTGGAGCGGGTTAGGCTAACGTGCGATGGGGACATATTCGGGCTCAATGATCTAACTCTTCACACTCATAGTACCCCTGGGACCGTCGACTGAGAGCTGGAGGTCGGCTACCCCGCCCAGAAGAACCCATCTGTGAACTACCTCGGCCCCGACTAGGACCGGCACTAAAACCAATATTGCGGTGCTGATTACTCTCCGATGTCTGGAGAGAGGCCAGGAAGGGGCGACTAGACTGACCTAACTGAAACATCTGTTGGGATCTATCATAAGACTCTTGCGGTCTGAAACGACGCGTATCATGGCTATCCTCCTGTCTAGCTCTCTTGCCGCTGCCCCCTTGGGCCACGCGATGGAGCTGCTCAATAGTGCAGACATGGTCCACTACATCAAGAAATGAGCCACCCGCTGAGACTAAAGACTGAGTCTCTATCCGCAACTGTACTCTCAAACCCCGAACAAAACAAGGAACCCTCTCTTCCTCAGTAGGTAATATCATTACGGTATGCCTGGAGAGCTCATGGAATCGGGCCTCATTCTCTGATACTGTCATGGAGCCTTTCTCTAAGCGAGAAAACTGAACTCTGATGCTCATCGGAATAAATCGGGCCAAGAAGGCCTCTGAAAACTCAGTACAGATGACCGGTGCAGACCCAGCTGGCCTGGTCTCTAAGTATGTACGCCACCACTGCCTGGCGGGACCTTCTGGCTGGTAAGCGGTGAAGTCTGCTCCTCTCTACTCCACTTAACCCAAAGTCTGTAGCCGCTCGTGGCAAGTAAGTAGAAACTCGTGGGTTTCCTCACCCACAGTCCCTGAAAACCTCGGCGGTGATAGTCTAAGGAACACCCCGAGCATCTTCAGCTCCCGAAGTGGCATGACTCCCTCCAAATTGGAATCCCAAAAATGAATCCGTGAAAACGTCTCAAATATCTTACTAAACTAATAACCCAAAATTTAGCACAAAAAGATGCCTAAAACATAGCAAATCAGCCCCAATAATTAAGATCATTACTAAGTCTTGACTGACGACTTGGCAGCCCCTTGATCACCAAATTCTGGAAAAACGAGACTCTTCCAACCCAAACAGATTATACTACGACGATCCTTGCGAGAAACTCTACAAGGTACAATCAAGAATGACTCAAAACGGACGTAAGATGATCAAGATCTAACCTTTCAAAGTTTAACAAAAATTCATTCCGAAAATCACAATAGCAGTAGCTAAATTCAATTCCTTACCTCAAACGAAGTCTCCCCTTGCGTTTCTGATCTCACCTCTACATTCCCCATGAATTTCTCTTGAAATTATCCTTTTGAATCACCTAATTTGAGCTTAAAATGGAGGAGATATCTATGTTTGAAGATGAGGAAAAAAAATGGACGAAAATTATCCTTAAATCTGGAAATTTCCAGATTTCAACAGCCTGCCTGTGGCGTCGCGTGGCATTGCCACATCACCACTGCGTTAGAATTCAGCAACTTCTCAAACTTAGATTTCGATGTTCCGAACTAGTTCGGAGTTGGAAAAACACAAACCATCTATGGAATCTGATTGGAAATGATAATTCGGACTCAACAGTGAAGTCGAAATTTCCTTTGGAGATTATTTCGATTAAAAGTGGGTGCCACACCCAGTATCGTTTTTAGCCAGATTCCACAACGGGCATCTAAAGCCTCGGGAAGTAAACAAAGGGTCGTTCTGGACTAAAATAGATATTCCGAAGCTAACCTAGCTGTCAGAATTTTTCATCTGAGCACGTCTTCCAAGAAGGTTGACCAAAGTCAACCATAGGCCAAATTGCAAGGGCAAAAACGTCAAATGGCCCTAAACTCGTACCAATTGAATCGATACTCGTGTTGACCATTTTACTAGCCAAATTTGGCCATTCCGGAGCTGTTGGAATCGTCATAATTTTATTCAGAGGTCTTTTACCTGAATTTATGACCGGAGTTAACTTTTCAAGTAATAAAATCTCCAAAACAGGGAAACGGGCCTAAAACCAAAAAGAACGACCAGGTGACCGAACAGTCAGTGCCAACATGTCATAAATGACTTGGGGTCTCTACAGGAATGCTCTAAACGATGGAATGAATGCTTTAATTTAAAAATGACCTGGAGGGTCATTACAATATCCACTACTAAAAGAACTTTGGTCCGCGAAAGTAAGAGTCAAGAACTACCTGAAGGCTCAAATAAGCTGGGGAACTGCGCCCGCATCTCATTCTCGGTCTCCCAGGTAGCCTCCTCAACTAGACGATGTCTCCAATGGACCTTAACCACAGGAATGGCTCTGGAATGCAACCGTCTGACATCTCTGGCCAAAATAGTAGCTGGTTCCTCAATGTATCTCAAACTGTCATCTAAGTCAACTACATCATACTGAATCACATGGGGTTCAGCTTGCCCCGCCTATATATCAGGGGTTAAGCTTGCCCCGCCTCCCAAATCTCATTACACCCTTCATGGGCGACACAACGGTCGATGCCTACGGTCTGCATAACTCTGATATCTACTCTGGGTTGTCCTGAGCCTATCCTGAATCACCTTCACATGATCTAAAGCCTCTTGCATCAAGTCTATACCGCGCGGCCTAGGCTCTGTACACTCAAACCAACCAACTGGAGAGCCACAACGCTTACCATATAAGAACTCTAATGGGGCATCTGAATATTCTAGTGGTAGCTGTTGTTGTACGCAAACTCTGTCAAAGACAAATACTGGTCCCACTGACCCCCAAAATCCATAACATAAGCCCGCAACATGTCCTCAAGAACCTGAATCGTGCGCTCCGACTAACCATCAGGTTGCGGGTGGAAAGTTGTGCTAAGGTCAACACGGGTACCCAACTCATCCTAGAAGGTCCTTCAAAAGATAGATATGAACTATGGTCCCCAGTCTGAGATGATGGAAATAGGCAAACCATGAAGACGAACCACATCTTGAATGTACATACGGGCTAACCTCTCATCAATGTTGGAAGTATGGACAGGAATAAAGTGTGCTGACTTGGTCAATTGATCCACGATGACCCAAATGTTATCACGACCACGGGAAGTGCGGGGTAAACCTACAACGAAGTCCATGGTGATCCTCTCCCATTTCCACTCAGGAATGGGTAATCTATGAATCTCGCCACTAGGCAAAAAATGCTCGGCCTTAACCTGCTGACAACTCAAGCAACACGATACATAATTCACATTTATCTCTCCTCATGCCGCTCCACCAGTAGTGCTGTCTCAAGTCCCGATACATCGTAGCTGTGCCCGGATGAATAGACTATTTGGAGTCATGGGCCTCGGTAAGAATAATCTGAATCAAACCCCCAACACTTGGAACACAAAGTCGATTACCAAATCTTAAAACCCCATCTAAATCTAAGGTAGCCAGGCCAGTGTCACCTCCCAAACATCGATCTCGAAGTGCCACTAAGTCCTCATCCTCAAACTGACGGCTGCGAATCAGATCCAGCAAAGATGACTAAGGAATGGATGTCCAAAGCTATTGGTCTCTCCCTAGTAGAAAGAAAGGCTAGACTACCCATACTCACTGCTTTCAGACTCAAGGCGTCCGCTACTACATTCGCCTTGCCCAAATGGTAGAGAATAGAGAGGTCATAATCCTTCAGGAGCTCAATCCAACGGCGCTTTCTCGAATTAAGATCCCTCTGTCTCATAATGTACTGAAGGCTCCTGTGATAACTATAGATCTCGCATCGAACTCCGTACAGGTAATGCCTCTAAATCTTAAGCGCAAAAACTACCGCCGCAAAGTCTACGTCATGAGAAGGGTCGTTCCGCTCGTACGACTTAACCTGCCTCGATGCATAAGAAATAACGCAGCCCTGCTGCATCAGTACATAATCCAAACCAATGCCGAATGCGTCACAATAAACAGTAAACTCCTCGCTCTCAACTGGAAGAGTCAATATAGGAGCGGTGGTAAGCAACTCCTTAAGCCTCAGAAAGCTACTCTCACACTCCTCCGACCACACAAACGGAATATCCTGGCGAGTCAACCGAGTCAAAGGCGCTTCTATAGAAGAAAATACCTCAGCAAAACGCCTGTAATAGCCTGCCAATACGACAAAGCTACGAATCTCAGTCACAGAGGTGGGCCTGGCCCAATCACGAATGGCCTCAATATTAGCGTGATCTACCATAATGCCATCCTTAGACACCACGTGCCCCAAAAATACTACAGTCTCAAACTAAAACTCGCACTTTGAGAACTTGGACAAAATTCGCTGGCCTCTCAAAGTCTGGAGCACTATCCTCAAATGCTGCTCATGCTCCTCCCGGCTTCGCGAGTATACTAGAATGTCATCTATGAATACTATGCCAAACGAATCCAAGTACGTCCTAAACACCCTAGTCATCAAGTCCATGAACGCGGAAAGGGCGTTAGTCAACCCAAAAGACATCACCAGGAAGTCATAGTGGTCGTGACGAGTCCTAAATGCAGTTTTAGGGACGTCCGCTGCCCTAATCCTCAACTGGTGGTAGCCGGATCTTAAATCAATCTTAGAAAATACCACGACATCCTGAAGTTCGTCAAATAGATCATCAATCCTAGGCATGGGATAACGGTTCTTCACCGTCACCTTGTTCAACTGCCTGTAGTCGATCCACAATCGCATAGTACCGTCCTTCTTCTTAACGAAGAGGACTGGGCACCCTAAGGTGATACACTAAGCCGAATGAATCCCTTATCTAAAAGATCCTGAATCTGAACACTGAGATCCTTGAGCTCTACGGGGGCAATATAGTACGGTGGTATAAAAATGGGCTTAGTGCCCGGCTCTACTTCAATCGAAAAGTCTACGTCACGATCAGGAGGGAGACCAGGCAGATCGGCAGGAAATACATCTGTAAACTCTCGAACAATAGGTACTGAATCAACGGTAGGACCCTCCCTACTAACATCTCTAACATAAGCTAAATAAGCCAAACACCCGCTAGCCATCAACCTCTGGGCCCGAAAAAAAGATATCACCCCAACTGGCGTGCGACTACAAGAGCCCTGCCACACCACTGGTGGAATACCAGTCATGGAAAAAGTAACGGTCTTGGCATAGGATTCCAAGACCGCACGGTGGGGGGATAACCAGTCCATACCCAAAATCAAATCAAAATCCACCATGTCAAGCAAAATGAGATCAACCCTAGTGTCTCGCCGCTGAATAGTCACCACACAGGATCTAAATACCTGATCCACTAATAAAGAATCATCTACCGGGGTCGAAACACGCAATGGCTCAACCAATAGCTCTGGGCTCTTACTCAATCGAGGAGCACAATAAGCAGATAAAAATAGGTAGAGCCTGGATCAAATAAGGCAGATGCGGGTAAATGGCATAATAACACTGTACTTGTGATCACATCGTCCGAGGTCTCAGCATCTGCTCTAGCTGGGACTGCATAAAAGTGGGCCTGGGCTCCCCTACCCTGTGCATCGGCTCTGCCCCCAAATCGGCCTTCTCAGGGACCACCCCGTATACCCTGGTGACCACCCCTACGGTCCTGTCCCTGACCTCCGCCTTTAGCTAGAGGTGCTGGCGCTGGCGCATGCCTAGCTGCCTGTGGAGCGGGTAAGGCTAACGTGCGATGGGCACATTTGCGGACCCAATGATCTAACTCCCCACACTCGTCGCACCCCTGGGACTGTCGACTGAGAGCTGGAGGTCGGCTATCCCGGCCAGAAGAACTCATCTGTGAACTACCTCGGCCCCGACTAGGACCGGCACTAAAACCAATATGGCGGTACTGATCACCCTCCGATGTCTGGAGAGAGGCTTGGAAGGGGAGACTAGACTGACCCAAGTGAAACCTCTGCTGAGATCTATCATAAGACTCTTGGGATCTTAAACGGCGCCTATCATGGCTATCCTCCTGTCTAGTTCTCTTGCTGCTGTCCCCTTGGGCCTCGCGACAGAGCTGCTCAATAGTGCGAACATGGTCCACTATATCTAGAAATGAGCGGCCCGCTGAGACTAAAGACTGAGTCTCTATCCGCAACTATAGTCTCAAACCTCGAAAAAAACAAAGAACCCTCTCCTCCTCAGTAGATAATATCATGGCGGCATGCCCGGAGAGCTCGTGGAATCGGGCCACATACTCTGATACTGTCATAGTCCCTTCTCTAAGCGAGAAAACTGATCTCTGATGCTCCTCAGAATAAATCGGGCCAAGAATGCCTCCAAAAACTCAGCCCATGTGACCGGTGGAGACCCAACTGGCCTGGTCTCTAAGTATGTACGCCACCACTGCCTGGCAGGACCGTCTAGCTGGTAAGCGGTGAAGTCTGCTCCTCAAGACTCCACTAAACCCACAGTCTGTAGCCGCTTGCGGGAAGTAAGTAGAAACTCGTGGGCATCCTCACCCACTGTCCTATAAAATCTTGGCGGTGATAGTCTAAGGAACACCCCGAGCATTTTCTGCTCCCGAAGTGGCATGACGCCGTCCAAATTGTTAGGCTGAACAACCGGTGCCGCTTGTGCAGGCTGGCCCTGTGGTACTGGAGCTGGGGCCTGCTAGATACCCCCAATGGCAGCTAGTATATGTACGAGCATCCCCTATATACCTGGAGATGCCACAGGCTCGGGGGATGGCTGGGCTAGTCCCGGGCCCATCGGTTGCTGCTGTGCTGGAGCTGCTGGTGGCTTTATCATCGGCTTCGGAGTTTGCTCTTGGTCCAGAGCTGGTGCTGTAGCTCTGGCAGGACCTCGAGGTCGGTATCTACCCCTAGCTGGGGCCCTACCTCGCTTGCGAGCCATTCCTGTAAAAGAGTGGAACAAGTAAGATTTTCAGAAACCGATAAGACACACAATACACGACAGTGATACAAAAGCGACACGTTCTAAAGACATCCTGTAGCCTCCCGAAGATTAAGTAACGGATGTCTCCGTACCGATCTGCAGGACTCTACGGATGTCTCCGTACTGATCTGCCAAACTCTACTAGACGTTAGCTCTGTACAAGTGAGACCGACAAACCTGGGGCTCTGATACCAATTTGTCAAGACCCATTTTTTCAAGTCATGATGGCACCTACTATATGACCCACCAGTAGGCAAGCCGACCCATATCCCGGAACTCGAAGTAATGGGATGTTAGGGTAGAAAACCAACCAATCAACCTAAAATAGTAATAAATATAACAAGAACATGCAATGAACGGGCGAAAGCGACTAGACATATATACACAAAATGAATTCCTTCCAAAACCTGGAAGTCATAAGTACAGAGCTGCTAACAAAAGGACAAGTCCTAAAAGTGGACTATAGAAACAAGATGTCTAAAAAGGCAAAAGACAGGCAAAAGTAAGTATAGAAGGACACGGGCAAATCCAGGATGTTGTGTGCTCACCCTTGCCTCTGATCACGACCGCAGCTAGCTCGAATCAACGTCGGTAGCTAGTACTCGGTCCTGCATCACGAAAATAGATGCATACTGTAGTAGGAGTACCAAAAGAGCAGGTACCCAGTAGGAATTAGGCCGACTGAGCAAGGTAAGCAAAAGTGAATTAAAATGCGAATAAATGGTCACAATCAAGGGCAAAAGAGTAGTAAATGTGGGTAATTACACGAGCGTATGGGCAACAAAGACAAGGAATCTAACTAACTCCGCCGGGCTCCCATAAACCCGACGGGTACGCTCGTGCACAATAAAAGAAACCACCTGCACGGATCCCTATAAGACCAGCAGATGCACTGGCAGTTGAAGTGAAAGAATGGAGCTAGAAGGTCTATCACAATATTACCAATTTTCGGACTTTAACTGAACCGTTCCCAATTATATTCTGATCTCATTACGTCCCGGACTTTAATCAGAACATCATCAACCTCCAAAACCTCAACCTACAGATGAGAGTAATCAAGACTAAACTGAAGCTTCAGTAAGGAATTGGGAATGCACCACGTGTAAGCTGGACCACGGACTCGAGCCGGGTACTATAGCTAATGACTCAACCTATATGGGCTGGACCACAGACTCGAACCGGGTGCGGTAGACAAAGGTCGGGCATGGGTGGGCTGGACCACAGAGTAAAACTGAGTACTTAGCCAAAATCAGATCACAGGTAAGCTGGACCACAGACTCTGACCGGGTATCTATAGCCGATAGAAAAGCAGGGCATTATGGATACAAGGTCATAAGCTGAGTTACCACCTAGCTAAGGCTCAGACTATCAGACTCAAGTCTGCTATATTAGTTTACAAGGAGCAGACCGTCCGAAACGACATCGGAAAAAGTTCTACTCCCCAACGACATCCGAAACTTCGCAAGTCTATGGCAACATTAGTCTAAGCCTAGACTAATGCCAAACATACTTCAAATCAATATTATCATATACAGCACAAAGTATGGATGTTCAATAATATCAAGAGTCATGCTTTCAAAATCCTACCATTTCCCGAAATAAGGTCCAAGGAAAGAATTATAGAAATTTAGCATGCTCGACACCCGAACCCTTCCATACTCAAGCAAATCAATAAACAATTGCCTAAACATGTTCAGTCTCACGAGGGGAAAGGCATAGCCTACCTAAAAGCTGATCACGCGTGCTCCAACTCACGGTCCCGGAGCTTTTCCCCTACGAACGGTCTCCAAATGCTTCCCCACTATCAAAAGGTTAATCACCTCGTCATTACGAATATGTTGACACTAAAATTATATTTTTCGGAGAAGGACCTAAAATTGGGTCTAAAACGGGATTGTGGGACCCTCAATTGGAATCCCAAAAATGAATCCGTGAAAACGTCCCAAATGCCTTACTAAACTAGTACCCCAAAATTTAGAACAAAAAGATGCCTAAAACATAGCAAATCAGCCCAACAATTAAAATTATTAACAAGTCTTGAATGACGAATTGACAGCCCATAGATCACCGAATTCTGGAAAAACGACACCCTTCCAACCCAAACAGATTATACCACGACGATCCTTGCGATAAACTCTACAAGTTAGCCTCAAGAATGACTCAAAACGGACCTAAGATGATCAAGATCTAACCTTTCAAATTTCAACAATAAATCATTCCGAAAATCACTCTACAAGTAGCTAAATTTGATTCCTTATCTCAAACGAAGCCTCCCCTCGCGTTTTTGAGCTCACCTCTAGATTCCCACGAAATTCTCTTGAAATTAGCCTTTTGAATCAGCTAATTTGAGCTGAAAAAGGAGGAGATATCTATGTTTGAAGATGCGAAAAAAAATGGACGAAAATTGTCGTTAAATCTAAAAATTTCCAGATTTCAACACCGCATTAGAATTCAACAACTCTTCAAACTTAAATTTAGATGTTCCGGACTCGTTCAGAGTCGGAAAACCACAAACCATATATGGAATCTGATTGAAAATGATATTTTGGACTCAACGGTGAAGTCGAAATTTCCATTGGAGATCATTTCGATGAAAAGTGGTTCCTACACCCAGTATTGTTTTTTGCCAGATTTCACAATGGGCATCTAAAGCCTCGGGAAGTGAACAAAGGGTCGTTCTAGACCAAAATCGATATTTCGAAGCTAACCTAGCTGTCAGAATTTTCATCTAAGCACGTCTGACCGTACCGATTGCCTCAATACTCGTGCTGACCATGCTACTAGCTAAATTTTGCCATTCCGGAGCTGATGGAATTGTCAGAATTTTATTCTTAGGTCTTTTACCTGAATTTATGACCGAAGTTAACTTTTCAAGTTATATAATCTCCAAAACAGGGAAACGGGCCTAAAACCCAAACGAACGACCAGGCGACCGAGCAGTCAGTGCCTGCAAGTCATTAATGACTTGGGGTCGCTACAGGAATGCTCTAAACGATGGAATGAATGCTTTAATTTAAAAATGACCTGGAGGGTCATTACAATATCCACTACTAAAAGAACTTTTGTCCGCAAAAGTAAGAGTCAAAGAGCTACTTGAAGACTCAAATAAGGTGGGGAACTGCCCCCGTATCTCATGCTCGGCCTCCCAGGTAGCCTTCTCAACTGGACGATGTCTCCAATGGACCTTAACCACAGGAATGGCTCTGGAACGCAACCGTCTGACATCTCTGTCCAAAATGGCAACTGCATCATACTAAATCACATGGGACTCATCTGGAACATACCAGCGCAACATTGAAACATGAAAAACTGGGTGAATAGCTGAAAAGGCCGTGTCAAAGCTAACTCATATGCGACCTCCCCAACTGTCCACAATATCTCAAAAGGACCTATATACTTGTGGCTAAGGTTGCCCCGTCTCTCAAATCTCATTACACCCTTCATGGGCTACACACGGAGGAATACTCTATCACCAAATGCAAATTTCAACAGTTGACGCCTATGGTCTGCATAACTCTGATGTCTACTCTGGGCTGTCCTAAGCCTATCCTGAATAACCCTCACATGATCTAAAGCCTCTCGCATCAAGCCTGTACCCATGGCCTGGGTTTTGTACACTCAAACCAACCAACTGGACAGCCACAACGCCTACCATATAAGTCCTCGAATAGGGCATCTGAATACTCTAGTGGTAGCTGTTGTTGTACGCAAACTCTACCAAAGGCAAATACTGGTCCCACAGACCCCCAAAATCCATTACACAAGCTCGCAACATGTCCTCAAAAACCTGAATCGTGCGCTCCGACAGACCATCAGTCTGCGGGTGGAAAGTTGTGCTAAGGTCAACACGGCTACCCAACTAATCCTGGAATGTCCTCCAGAAGCTAGATGTGAACTGTGGGCCCCGGCCTGAGATTATGGTAACAGGCACACCATGAAGACGAATTACATTTCGAATGTAGATACGGGATAACCTCTCAGCACTGTAAGAAGTATGGACAGGAATGAAGTGTGCTGACTTGGTCAATCGATCCACGATGACCCAAATACTATCACGACCACGGGATGTGCGGGGTAGTCCTACAACGAAGTCCATGGTGATCCTCTACCATTTCAACTTAGGAATGGGTAATCTCTAAAGCTCGCCACCTGGCCTTAAATGCTCGGCCTTAACCTGCTGACAACTATAGCAACGCGATACATAATTCACAATATCTCTCCTCATGCCGCTCCACCAGTAGTGCTGTCTCAAGTCCCGATACATCTTAGTTGTGCCCGGATGAATAGAATATTTGGAGTCATGGGCCTTGGTAAGAATCATCTGAATCAAACTCCCAACTCTTGGAACACAAAGTCGATCACCAAATCTTAAAACCCCATCTAAATCTAAGGTAG
>NC_064285.1:26863489-26872954 GCF_019186545.1 Solanum stenotomum | reverse complement strand
GGCATGGTGGGCTGGACCACGGACTCGAACCGGGTACTGTAGCCAAAATCAGATCACAGGTAAGCTGGACCACGAACTCTAACCGGGTATCTGTAGCCGATAGAAAAGCAGGGCATTATGGATACAAGGTCATAAGCTGAGTTACCGCCTAGCTAAGGCTCAGACTATCAGACTCAAGTCTGCTATATCAGTTTACAAGGAGCTGACCGTCCGGAACGACGTCGGAAAAAGCTCTACTCCCCAACGACATCCGAAACCTTGCAAGTCTACGGCAACACTAGTCTAAGACTAGACTAAGGTCAAACATACTTCAAATCAATATTATCATATACAACACAAGGTATGGATGTTCAATAATATCAAGAGTCATTCTTTCATAATCCAACAATTTCCCAAAATAAGGTCCAAACCAAGAATTATAGATATTTAGCATGCTCGACACCCGAACCCCTGCATACTCAAGCATATCAATAAACAATTGCCTAAGCTTCCTCAATCTCACGAGGGGAAAGCCATAGCCTATGTGAAAGCCGATCACGCGTGCTACAACTCACGGTACAATAGCTTTTCCCCTCCGAACGGTCTATAAATGCTTCCCCACTATCAAAAGGCTAATCACCTCGTCATTACGAATATATTGACACTAAAATTATATTTTTTGGAGAAGGACTCAAAATTAGGTCTAAAACGGGATTGTGGGACGCACAATTGGAATCCCAAAAATGAATCCGTGAAAACGTCCCAAATGCCCTACTAAAGTAATAACCCAAAATTTAGCACAAAAAGATGCCTAAAACATAGCAAATCAGCCCCAAGAATTAAAATCAGTAATAAGTCTCGACTGACGACCTGGCAGCCCCTTGATCACCAAATTCTGGAAGAACGACACCCTTCCAACCCAAACAGATTATACCACGACGATCCTTGCGAAAGCTCTACAAGTTAGCCTCAAGAATGACTCAATACGGACCTAAGATGATCAAGATCTAACCTTTCAAAGTTCAACAAAAATTCATTCCGAAAATCAATCTGCCACGTCACCACCGCGTTAGAATTCAACAACTCTTCAAACATAAATTTTGATATTCCAGACTCGTTCAGAGTCGGAAAAACCAAAACCATATATAGAATCTGATTGGAAATGATATTTCGGACTCAACGGTGTAGTCAAAATTTCCATTGGAGATCATTTAGATGACAAGGTGGTCCCACACCCAGTATCGTTTTGACCCATATTCCACAACGGGCATCTAAAACCTCGGGAAGTGAACAAAAGGTCGTTCTAGACCAAAATAGATATTCTGAAGCTAGCCTAGCTGTCAAAATTTTCATCTGAGCACGTCTTCCAAGAAGGTTGGCCAAAGTCAACTATTGGCCAAATTGCAAGGGCAAAAATGTCAAATGGCCCTAAACTCGTACCGATTACCTCGATACTCGTGTTGACTATGCTAGTAGCCAAATTTTGCTATTTCCGAGCTGATGGAATCGTTAGAATTTTATTCTAAGGTCTTTTACCTGAACTTATGACCGAAGTTAACTTTTCAAATTCTAAAATTTCCAAAACAGGGAAACGGGCCTAAAACCCAAACGAACGAACAGGCGACCGAGAAGTCAGCGCCAGCAAGTCATAAATGACTTGGGGTTGCTACAGGAACGCTCTAAATGATGGAATTAATGCTTTAATTTTAAAATGACCTGGAGGGTCATTAGAATATCCACTACTAAAAAAACTTTCGTCCGTGAAAGTAATAGTCAAGAACTACCTGAAGGCTCAAATAAGACGGGGAACTGTGCCCGCATCTCATGCTCGGTCTCCCAGGTAACCTCCTCAACTGGACGATGTCTCCAATGGACCTTAACCATAGGAATGGCTCTGGAATGCAACCGTCTGACATCTCTTGCCAAAATAGCAACTGGCTCCTCAATGTATATTGATTTGTCATCCAAGTCAATTGCATCATACTGAATCACATGGGACTCATCTGGAACATGCCGGAGCAACATCGAAACATAAAAAACTGGGTGAATAGTTGTAAAGGTCGGAGGCTAAGCTAACTCGTATGCGACCTCCCCAGCTTTTCTCAATATCTCAAAAGAACCTATATACCTGGGACTAAGCTCGACCCGCCTCCCAAATATCATTACAACCTTCATGGGCGACACATAGAGGAATACTCTATCACCAACAGCAAATTTCAACGGTCGACGCCTACGGTCTGCATAACTCTGATGTCAACTCTGGGCCATCCAGAGCCTATCCTGAATTACCCTGACATGATCTAAAGCCTATCGCATCAAGTCTGTACCGCGCGGCCTGGGCTCTGTCAACTCAAACAAACCAACTGGAGAGCCACAACGCCTACCATATAAGGCCTCGAATGGGGCATCTTAATACTCTAGTGGTGGATGTTATTGTACACAAACACTGCCAAAAGCAAATACTGGTCCCACTGACCCCCAAATCCCATAACACAAGCCCGCAACATGTCCTCAAGAACCTAAATCGTGCGCTCTGACTGACCATCAGTCTGTGGGTGGAAAGTTGTGCTAAGGTCAACACGGGTACCCAACTCATCCTTGATGGTCCTCCAGAAGCTAGATGTGAACAGTGGGCCCCGGTCTGAGGTTATGGAAACAAGCACACCATGAAGACGAACCACATCTCGAATGTAGATACGGGCTAACCTCTCAGCACTGTAGGAAGTATGGACAAGAATGAATTGTGCTGAGTTGGTCAATCGATCCACAATGACCCAAATACTATCACGACCACGGGAAGTGCGGGGTAATCCTACAACGAAGTCCGTGGTGATCCTCGCCCATTTCCACTTAGGAATCAGTAATCTCTGAAGCTCGCCACCAGGCCTCAAATGCTCAGCCTTAACCTGCTGACAACTCAAGCAACACGATACATAATTTGCAATATCTCTCCTCATGCCGCTCCACAAGTAGTGCTGTCTCAAGTCCCGATTCATCATAGTTGTGCCCGGATGAATAGAATATTTGGAGTCATGAGCCTCGGTAAGAATCATCTGAATCAAACCCCCAAATCTTGGAACACAAACTCGATCACCAAATCTTAAAACCCCATCAACATCTAAGGTAGCCAGGCCAGTGTCGTATCCCAAAACTCGATCTCGAAGTGCCACTAAGTCCTCATCCTCAAACTAACGGCTGCGAATCTGATCCAGCAGAGATGACTGGGCATCCACATAAGCTAGTACACACCAAGAATCAGAGACATCAAGCCTTATCATCCGGTTAGCTAAGAACTGGATGTCCAAAGCTCATGGTCGCTCCGTAGTAGAAAGAAAGGCTAGTCTACTCATACTCAATGCCTTCCGACTCAAGGCGTCCGCTACTACATTCGCTTTGCCCGGATGGTAGAGAATAAAGAGGTCACAGTCCTTCAGGAGCTCAATCCAACGACGTTGTCTCGAATTAAGATCCCTTTATCCATAATGTACTGAAGGCTCCTGTGATAAGTATAGATCTCGCATCGAACTCCATACAGGAAATGCCTCCAAATATTAAGCGCAAAAACTACCGCCGCAAACTCTAAGTCATGAGTGGGGTAGTTGCGCTCGTGCGGCTTAAGCTGCCTCGACGGATAAGCAATAACGCGGCACTGCTGCATCAGTACACAATCAAAACCAATGCCGGATGCGTCACAATAAACAGTAAACTCCTCGCCCTCAACTGAAAGAGTCAATATAGGAGCGGTGGTAAGGAACTCCTTAAGCCTCAAAAAGCTCCTCTCACTTTCCTCTGACCACACAAACGGAACATACTAGCGAGTCAACCGAGTCAAAGGTGCTGTTATAGTAGAAAATCTCTTAACAAAACGCCTGTAGTGGCCAGCCAATTCGACGAAGCTATGAAAATCAGTCACAGAGGTGGGCTTGGCCCAATCACGAATGGCGTCAATCTTAGCGGGATCTACCATAATGCCATCCTTAGACACCACGTGCCCTAAAAATGCTACGGGCTCATGCCAAAACTCGCACTTGGAGAACTTGGCATAAATTCGCTGGCCTTTCAATGTCTGGAGCACTATCATCAAATATTGCTCATGCTCCTCCCGGCTCCGTGAGTATACTAGAATATCATCTATGAAGACTATGACTAACTAATCCAAGCACGGCCCAAACACCCTAGTCATCAAGTCCATGAGCGTGGCAGGGGCGTTAGTCAACCCAAAAGACATCACTAGGAACTCATAGTGGCCGTAACGAGTGCTAAATGCAGTTTTAGGGACGTCCGCTGCCCTAATCTTCAACTGGTGGTAGCCCGATCTTAAATCGATCTTAGAAAATACCACGACACCCTGAAGTTCGTCAAATAGATAATCAATCCTAGGCATGGGGTAACGGTTCTTCACCGTCACCTTGTTCAACTGCCTGTAGTGGATGCACAATCGCATAGTACTGTCATTTTTCTTCACGAAGAGGACTAGGGCACCCCAAGGCGATAGACTAGGCCGAATGAATCCCTTATCTAAGAGATCCTGAATCTTAACACTTAGCTCCTTACTCAAGCATATCAATAAACACTAGCCTAAACATGCTCAATCTCACGAGGGGAAAGCCATAGCCTATCTGAAAGTCGATCACGCCTGCTCCAACTCATGGTACCGGAGCTTTTCCCCTCCGAATGGTCTCCAAATGCTTCCCCACTATCGAAAGGTTAATCACCTCGTCATTACGAATATGTTGACACTAAAATTATATTTTTCGAAGAAGGACCTAAAATTGGGTCTAAAACGGGATTGTGGGACCCACAATTGGAATCCAAAAAATGAATCCGTGAAAACGTCCCAAATGCCTTACTAAACTAGTGCCCCAAAATTTAGCAAAAAAAGATGCCTAAAACATAGCAAATCAGCCCCAACAATTAAAATCATTAATAAGTCTTGACTGATGAATTGGCAGCCCATTGATCACCGAATTCTGGAAAAACGACACCCTTCCAACCCAAACAGATTATACCACGACGATCCTTGCGATAAACTCTACAAGTTAGCCTCAAGAATGACTCAAAACGGACCTAAGATGATCAAGATCTAACCTTTCTAATTTCAACAATAAATCATTCCGAAAATCACTCTACCAGTAGCTAAATTCGATTCCTTACCTCAAACGAAGCCTCCCCTCGCGTTTTTGAGCTCACCTCTAGATTCCCACGAAATTCTCTTGAAATTAGCCTTTTGAATCACCTAATTTGAGCTGAAAAAGAAGGAGATATCTATGTTTGAATAGGTGGAAAAAAATGGACGAAAATTGTCGTTAAATCTAGAAATTTCCCGATTTCAACACGCTGCCACGTGGCATAGCATGGCTCTGCCACGTCAACACCGCATTAGAATTCAACAACTCTTCAAACTTAAATTTAAATGCTCCGGACTCGTTCAGATTCGGAAAACCACAAACCATATATGGAATCTGATTGAAAATGATATTTTGGACTCAACGGTGAAGTCGAAGTTTCCATTGGAGATCATTTCGATGAAAAGTGGGTCCTACACCCAGTATTGTTTTCAGCCAGATTCCACAACGGGCATCTAAAGACTCGGGAAGTGAACAAACGGTCGTTCTAGACCAAAATCGATATTTCGAAGCTAACCTAGCTGTCAGAATTTTCATCTGAGCACGTCTTCCAAGAAGGTTGACCAAAGTCAACTATAGGCCAAATTGCAAGGGCAAAAATTTCAAATGGCCCTATACTCGTACCGATTGCCTCGATACTCGTGCTAACCAAGCTACTAGACAAATTTTGCCATTCCAGAGCTGATGGAATCGTCAGAATTTTATTCTTAGGTCTTTTACCTTAATTTATGACCGAAGTTAACTTTCCAAGTTATAAAATCTCGAAAACAGGGAAACGGGCCTAAAACCCAAACGAACGACCAGGCGACCGAGCAGTCAGTGCCTACAAGTCATTAATGACTTGGGGTTGCTACAGGAACGCTCTAAACGATGGAATGAATGCTTTAATTTAAAAATGACCTGGAGGGTCATTACAATATCCACTACTAAAAGAACTTTTGTCCGCGAAAGTAAGAGTCAAGAGCTACCTGAAGGCTCAAATAAGGTGGGGAACTGCCCCCACATCTCATGCTCGGCCTCCCAGGTAGCCTTCTCAACTGGATGATGTCTCCAATGGACCTTAACCACAGGAATGGCTCTGAAACGCAACCGTCTGACATCTCTGTCCAAAATAAGAATTGCTTCCTCAAGTATCTCAAATTGTCGTCCAAGTCAACTCCATCATACTGAATCACATGGGACTCATCTGGAACATACCAGCGCAACATCGAAACATGAGAAACTAGGTGAATAGCTGAAAAGGCCGTGTCAAAGCTAACTCATATGCGACCTCCCCAACTGTCCACAATATCTCAAAAGGACCTATATACCTGGGGCTAAGCTTGCCCTGCCTCCCAAATCTCATTACACTCTTCATGGGCGACACACGGAGCAATACTCTATCACCAAAAGCAAATTTCAACAGTTGACGCCTACGGTCTACATAACTCTGATGTCTACTCTGGGCTGTCCTGAGACTATCCTGAAAAACCCTCACATGATGTAAAGCCTCTTGCATCAAGCCTGTACCCACGGCCTGGGTTTTGTAGACTCAAACCAACCAACTGGAAAGCCACAACACCTACCATATAAGTCCTCGAATAGGGCATCTTAATACTCCAGTGGAAGCTGTTGTTGTACGCAAACTCTGCCAAAGGCAAATACTGGTCCCACTGACCCTCAAAATCCATAACACCAGCTCGCAACATGTCCTCAAAAACCTGAATCGTGCGCTCCGACTGACCATCAGTCTACGGGTGGAAAGCTGTGCTAAGGACAACACGGGTACCTAACTAATCCTGGAATTTCCTGCAGAAGCTAGTTGTGAACTGTGGGCCCCGGCCTGAAATGATGGTAACAGGCACACCATGAAGACGAATTACATTTCGAATGTAGATACGGGATAACCTTTCAGCACTGTAAGTAGTATGGATAGGAATGAAGTGTGCTGACTTGGTCAATCGATCCACGATGACCCAAATACTATCATGACCACGGGAAGTGCGGGGTAATCCTACAACGAAGTCCATGGTGATCATCTCCCATTTCAACTCATGAATGGGTAATCTCTAAACCTCGCCAGCTTGCCTCAAATGCTCGGCCTTAACCTGCTGACAACTATAGCAACGCGATACATAATTCACAATATCTCTCCTCATGCCGCTCCACCAGAAGTGCTGTCTCAAGTCCCGATACATCTTAGTTGTGCCCGGATGAATAGAATATTTGGAGTCATGGGCCTTGGTAAGAATCATCTGAATCAAACTCCCAACTCTTGGAACACAAAGTCGATCACCAAATCTTAAAACCCCATCTAAATCTAAGGTAGCCAGGCCAGTGTCACCTCCTAAAACTCGATCTCGAAGTGCCACTAAGTCCGCATCCTCAAATTGATGGTTGTGAATTCGATCCAGTAGAGATGACTGAGCATCCACATAAGCTAGTACACACAGGGAATCATAGATATCACGCTGTATCATCCGGTTAGCTAAGGAGTGGATGTCCAAAGCTAATGGTCGCTCCGTAGTAGAAAGAAAGGCTAGACTACCCATACTCATTGCCTTCCAACTCAAGGCGTCCGCTACTACATTTGCCTTGCCCGGATGGTAGAGAATAGAAAGGTCATAGTCCTTCAGGAGCTTAATCCAACGGCGCTGTATCGAATTAAGATCCCTCTGGCTAATAATGTACTGAAGCCTCCTGTGATAAGTATAGATCTCGCATCGAACTCCATATAGGTAATGCCTCCAAATATTAAGCAAAAAATTACCGCCGCAAACTCTAAGTCATGAGTGGGGTAGTTGTGCTCGTTCGGCTTAAGCTGCCTCGACGCATAAGAAATAATGCGGCCCTGCTGCATCAGTACACAATCCAAACCAATACCGGATGCGTCACAATAAACAGTAAAATCCTCGCCCTCAAATGGAAGAGTCAATATAAGAACGGTGGTAAGCAACTCCTTAAGCCTCAGAAAGCTCCTCTCACACTCCTCCGACCACACAAACGGAACATCCTGGCGACTCAACCGAGTCAAAGGCGCTGCTATATTAGAAAATGCCTCAACAAAATGCCTATAATAACCTGGCAATACGATGAAGCTACGAATCTCAGTAACAGAGGTGGGCCTGGCCCAATCACGAATGGCCTCAATCTTAGCGGGATCTACCATAATGCCATCCTTAGACACCACGTGCCCCAAAAATGCTACGGACTCATGCAAAAACTCACACTTTGAGAACTTGGCATAAATTCGCTGGCCTCTCAAAGTCTGGAGCACTATCCTCAAATGCTGCTCGCGTTTCTCCCGGCTCCGCGAGTATACTAGAATTTCATCTATGAAGGCTATGACAAACGAATCCAAATACGGCCTAAACACCCTAGTCATCAAGTCCATGAACGCGGGGAGGGGCGTTAGTCAACCCAAAAGACATCACTAGGAACTCATAGTGGCCGTAACGTGTCCTAAATGCAGTTTTAGGGACGTCTGCTGCCCTAATCCTCAACTGGTGGTAGCCGGATCTTAAATCAATCTTAGAAAATACCACGGCACCCTGAAGTTCGTCAAATAGATCATCAATCCTGGGCATGGGGTAATGTTTCTTCACCGTCACCTTGTTCAGTTGTCTGTAGTAGATGCACAATCGCATAGTACCGTCCTTCTTCTTCACGAAGAGGACTGGGGAACCCCAAGGCGATACACTAGGCCTAATGAATCCCTTATCTAAGAGACCGTGAATCTGAACACTGAGCTTCATGAGCTCTACGGGGGTCATACGGTACGGTAGTATAGAAATGGGCTTAGTGCCCGGCTTTACTTCAATATGAATGTGAATGTCACGATCATGAGGGAGACCAGGCAGATCGGAAGGAAACACATCTGTAAACTCTCGAACAATAGGTACTGAATCAACGGTAGGACCCTCCCTACTAATATCTCTAACATAAGCTAAAAAAGCCAAACACCCGCTAGCCATCAATCTCTGGGCTCGAACAAAAGATATCACCCCAATTAGCATGCAATTACAAGGGCCGTGCCACACCACTGGTGGAATACCAGGCTGTAACGACTTAGAAAAAAATGATAGGTTAAGCAAGAGCCTATGACTTTGTGCTGACTTTATAATGAGGTTCTATAAGGGGTTTATATGTAATTTCATTTTAATTGTGTAACTCCGACAATTTAAAATGAATAAGAAGAAGCTTGAAATTGGAAGTAGTCATTTTTGGAAAAAAATTCAGAATCTGGAAATTCGGCCGTGTGGAAATCAGTGAGTTTTGGCCAACTTTGAGCAGTCATAACTCCTAGCTCAGGATGATCCAGGAGTAGTTCCAGTTATGTTTGGAAAGCCCTTGGAACGATCTTTCCAACGCCACCGAGTTT
>NC_064285.1:26859428-26859542 GCF_019186545.1 Solanum stenotomum | reverse complement strand
AATAGATATTCTGAAGCTAGCCTAGCTGTCAAAATTTTCATCTGAGCACGTCTTCCAAGAAGGTTGACCAAAGTCAACTATTGGCCAAATTGCAAGGGCAAAAATGTCAAATGG
>NC_064285.1:26797034-26859328 GCF_019186545.1 Solanum stenotomum | reverse complement strand
GACTTGAGAAATCGGGTCGTGACACATCTTTTGCTAAATCCTTTACAAAAGGAGCAATATAATTAAGACTCCCAAGAAATCTCTGCATTTGAGTCTTTTTAGTAATAATATCAGGAAATTTAGAAGCAAATTCAATACTTCTATTTATAGGTCTAATATTTCCTCTTTCTGTATTATGTCCAAGAAACCTAACTTTTGTTTTAAACAAAGCCATCTTCGATTGAGATAAAACCAAACCATTTTGAATAATTATTTTTTTAAATAATTCAAGATGTTTAAAATTAGTTTCCACATTTTTGAGAATACCAGAATATCATCTATATAGACTATTATGAAATTACTATAAGGGATGAATATATCATTCATTATTTTCTGAAATTCTGATGAAGCATTTTTTAAACCAAATGGCATGACATTCCATTCAAATTGCCCCATTGGTACATTAAAAGTGGTCTTAAACCTATCTGATTCAGCTATTTGAATGTGCCAATAACTTGATTTCAAATAAAATTTAGAGAATATAATAGCATCATAAACTCTATCCAATAAATCCTTCTTATTAGGGATGGGATACCTGATCCATCTTAAAGCTTTGTTAAGTGGTTTGTAATTTATTACCAAACGAGGCGCTCCTATTTCATGTTCCGCATGTTTACTAACATAAAACGCCATACACGACCATGGTAACTTTGATTGTCTTATCAGGCCTTTTTGAAGTAAAGAACTTATCCCTTTTTTACACAACTCCAAGTATTCTGAGTTCATTTGGCAAGGCCTCGCTTTAGTAGGAATATTATAATCATCAAAATCATCTTCATATTGAAGACTAACTACATGTTTTTTCCTATTCCAAAAAGCATTAGGATGATCTCCGCAAATATTAAGAGAGAACTGATTATTCAAAATAACAATCTTTTCTTGTAATTTAGGATTTTGTAAAATATTATCAACTTCAATACTATTAATTTCTTGCTTAATAAAATTGACCTGCTTATTTTTTGAAATCAATAATTTTTTAGTTAAATCATTTATCATTCTAGTTAATGGTTTTGTCGCAAACTCGAGTATCAAGGGTTTGTTATTCCAAGTTCCTATAACTTTATTATTATCCCAATGAGTAAGTGGAAAAATATCATTTATAAAAGGGACACCCAAAATAATTTGATTGGTAATATTTTTACCAAAACAAAGCTCTAAGGAACACAATCTTTTCTTTTACAAATAAAAGCTTTGGGTAATTTAAATTCGATGTTCATCTTGCTACCATTAGCAGAACGAAGACTATGAGTAGTTTTATAAAAATACCTTGTAGGTATAAGTCCTTCTTGAATACAATTTAAATCAGAAGTCATAAAACTTTCTTGTTGAAGGGCTTTAAGATCTTCACTTGTTGAAGATCCACTACTATTATCTTCCGATTCTGATTTGTCTGAACCAGAATTAAGCATAATCTTATAAAGAGAATCCTTTATATTATCATCTATGTCGAGGCTCTTAATCTTTTTCTTGACTCGACAATCTTTGGCATAATGGCCAAATCTCCCACATTTGTAGCAAGTATCGGATTTGCGATACTTTTTCTTACTCTTGGAAGAGTCTCCTTTTCCTTCTTGAGCTCTTCTAAGCTTCTTCTCAATTCTCTTTTTCTTCCTTTTTTCATAATATTTTTTGGAAGATGCTTTTTTCCTAGGAGTATAATCCTTTTCTTTAGATTTTTTCTTAGGAACATCAAAAGCGAATTGCTCGCAAAATTCCTCTAATTGCTTTCTTTCGTTTAAGCAATGTCGCTTAATCTGCTTGTTTAGCTTAATTTCGTTGTAGAAGGAAAGTCCTTCCTGTACACAAGCACTTATAAGGTTTCCATCAGTAAAGTTATCATAATTGATACTGGGATTATCTCCTCCTATAATATTCAGGACTAGTGTATACACTGCATTCTGAGTAACATTATCTCCTTCTTGTTTTACTGCCAATAAGACCTTATCTCTTTGATCTTGCTTAAGATATTTATCCCACCAACCTTTTAATTAGCCAGTAAAACCAATAGTTATCATGTCTGCAATAGTCTTATCACTATTTTTATTAGCTTTTTAGATAGTACTGTACATAAGCATTTGATGGACTATTGTATAAATTTGTCTGTCGGTATAACCATCAATATTCCATTCCTATATTTCTTTACTTATAACTATTAGTTATAATGTGTTCATGTTCTTCCAACAAAACATCTTGTGGAGTGGGCCTATGATAGTAAAACATCATTTGGACAGGTTTTCTGGCATATTTTTCTGATATTTTATTAATATCATCACAAAAGTTGTTATTAACATAACTAGGTTCTCTTTCGAAGAAGTTGTCAGCATTTATTTGTTGTACTCCTCCTGTGAACCTTTTTTCCTAAAAACTTTTCAAGATCTGAATAATCCTTGATCTTAAAATCCTCACTGTCTAGCGGGGGTTGCAAGCTACTATGAGCTATCTTTTCGTTACCCTTGATTTTTGTAGGCAATAAAGATATTATTTTATCCACCTTATCATGTAAAGAAATGATATATTCACCCAAAATACTCATATAAATATTGGCGTAATTATTTTGCTTAATCATGACATTAACATGTGGTGTAGTAACTAAAGCAGTATCATTTTCAAATAATTTTGAAAAAACATTAAAATTAACAATCTCATCATTTTTATTAATTTGGAAAGATTGTGATGGAGGGAAAACAGATTTAGTAATTTCTCCGTTATTTAACATGAAATCTCTTTCTAACATAGAGATATAGTTATGAACATGTTTACAAATAAACCAAGGTACGAATGGAACTAATTTATTAATCTTTGAATCAACAATATCTTTATAGAATTCTTCTTGGAATTCATATTGCTCATTTTTATTAAAATTCTGGAAAAACCATTTTCTTAATAGTTTCCATTTTTTTCGCTGAAAAACTTTAGCGATTCTTGCTCTTGCCGGGAAACCCAGGCTAAAATCAATTTGCTTGTTAGACATCATAAACAAATTTTTAAGTCGTTAATCCATCTGAAAAATTCATTTTAGATTCAGTTTTATCTAAATATGAACTAGGTCTGGGAACAGGTCTAGCAATATTATCGCACCTATAAGTTTCTCTAATTTGAGAGGTAGATGCCCTTGAAGGAATTTGCACAATATAATCCATAGGAGAAAATGAATTTGATCTAGTAGTTCTAGAAGACATGCTACGATTATCAATAAGCATGTTAGCGGGTTCTGAAAATCTAATTTTTACAGTTCCATCATTCAACTGTTCAATTTCGAAAACATTCTTATTAATATTATTTCGGGGTTGGGTAGCATTTTCAATAACCCACTCTTGTGGAAAATCAATTTCTTCCCACTTGATGGGTCTTCTAGTGACTACCTAAGATTTATCAAAATTAGTTTCTACGAGAATAGTTTCATTTTTAAAATCAATTACCTTGAACATAGGATTCAAAGTATGCAAGAGTTTATAATATATTCTATAACAAATACAAACAACTTCAGTGCCAGGCATGTAATCATAACCATGAAGTTTAACATTTAATATAAGAGAACTCAATGAATTCCTATCCTGTAAAGAAATCTTCAAGTTAGGATATGCATTAAAATATACTGGTCCATACACAAGACTAGTTTGAATTGTCCCTATAAGAAACTTTTTCCAATTATGATTTGTACCATCTCGTAAAGCTGCTATAAAACTTTCTGGTAAACCTCGCAATGTAAGGGGCTTGAAAGCCACCTGTACTAAATCGATATGCATAAACCGATAGATATCCCTATAAGGGGCCAAATCATTATCAGATAATAATCAAAAAGTCTGATTATCACTATCAACAGTAATCGTTTCTTCTGTGGTTTTGACCACTTGTTTGAGACCTAATTTCTCAAAAGTGCCCATTTGATATATAATTCTAGGCGAAATTTTTGGAATAGTCCACTTATTAAGTAGATCTAGGTGTTGCGGTATATCATATTCTTCTTTTCTAATATTTTTAACAGTAGACTTCTTTCTTGTGATATTCATTTTTAACAAGTTGTGTTGAACTATAACACCTATAATTACTATAAGTCCATGGCTCTAATACCACAATGTCAATGGATCGCACAGTCAGACTGTTAGGAACCTTTACGGACATAGTTTTAGTCTGGTAACAGTGTATGAAAGCCCTTACTATCCGGGTTCACCCTTCACATGGGTAATCCAATGGATTCATTCGGCGACCTTTCATAAATCGGTCTGGTTAAATTATATCTGACCTTAGTCTAACTATTTAATTTGTCTACATAATAGACACAGTGTCATCTTATAGTAACCTAGTATACTATGGTTCAACACAAACAGTTTAGCCCATTATGGGGCTTATGTTCATAAAGGAAAATCAAATTAATAAAAGAATCGTACCTTGAGACGATATCTTCGAAACCAAAGTGTAAATTTTATTCAAACTTTCAAAACTGAGAAAATATTACAAAGAGAGAGATATATAGAGTGAGGGGGTTCTAAAACCTGCCTCTAACTAAACACACTTCCTTCACTTATATAGTGGTGGAAGGAATCTCCAAAATATAAAAAGACAAAAACAAATTGGCCCACATCTTTATAATGGCCATTTATACAATAAAGAGGCCGACACACCCATATGGCCTTTTATTCTTCTACATAAAGTATCTTGGCCTCATTTTATGTGGCCGATATCTTTATCAAAGTAGCTTTAATTATTTTGGCTCCTTATGACACCAAATATGCTGATAGTTATACTTTTTCTTTTCCTTTTCCAGCTGCACTTGTACTCGAATAGTCTTTGATTTGTTTTTGATAATTTTGTAGGATAGCTTCAATGTCGATTTCTTCATCACTATCCACATTTTGTCCTTCTCCTGCTAAACAAGCTTCTTCATTTTCATCATTGGTATGACTTGCTGATGCCATAGAAGTATCATCTTTTAATTCAATATCAAGATTTTTCATTAAATCGCTTTTCACTTCCTCCATATAAATCGCTATTGCTTCCGACTTCAAAATTAATCCCTTTTTCATTTGAAGTTTTCTAGTAATTTTTTTGAATGGACTAAAATCATCCGTCAGTGATGAGTCATTTGTGGTGGAATTATAATAATTACTTATTTTTACATTTATTAAATCAAGGATTTCCTGTACATGCATATATCTGTCCTGATTTTTCAGTAATAATTTACTCCAGAACTTTGTATAAAAAGTTCTTTGCAAGCATGGAAATTCATCAGAAGTAGTATTAACTTCTATCGACCATTTCAAGATCCATGGAATAGAGAATTCAATGAAAAAGTATGTTAGCGACATTCCCTCAAAGAATAAATTATTTTCGGTAAATTTATTATCTTTGGGGAGATATCTACTCACTCTAAATATAATTTTTTATAAGATTCTGGCAAAATTTTCACTGAGGGGCCATATAATGTCCACCGTCTACAAAATCAATTGGGAATATTCCTAATGTACCAATGGGGAAATTTGAATGAAATGTCATGCCATTTGGTTTAAAAAATGTTCCATCAGAATTTCAGAAAATAATGAATGATATATTCATCCCTTATAGTAATTTCATAATAGTCTATATAGATGATATTCTGGTATTCTCCAAAAATGTGGAAACTCATTTTAAACATCTTGAATTATTTTAACAAATAATTATTCAAAATGGTTTGGTTTTATTTCAACCGAAGATGGCTTTGTTTAAAACAAACGTTAGGTTTCTTGGACATAATATAGAAAGAGGAAATATTAGTCCTATAAATAGAAGTATTGAATTTGCTTCTAAATTTCCTGATATTATTACTAACAAGACTCAATTGCAGAGATTTCTTGGGAGTTTTAATTATATTGCTCCTTTTGTAAAGGATTTAGCAAAAGATACAACTATTTTATATGACAGGCTAAAAAATAATCATAAGGCATGGTCAGATGATCATACTGAAGCAATCAAACAAATAAAGGAAAAAGTTAAAACCCTTCCCTGTTTAACCCTAGCCAATCCAAATTGGGCTAAAACAGTCGAAACAGATGCTTCAGATGTAGGGTATGGCAGAGTATTCACTCAATATTGTCTAGATAATAAACGTCATTACGTAGTTCAATTTTACTCGAGCAAATGGAATACAGCCCAGAAAAATTATGCCACTGTAGCTCAAGAAATTTTGGCTATAGTAAAATGTTTGCTTAAATTCCAAGGTGATCTTTATAATCAAAAGTTTTTAATAAAAACTGATTGCCAAGCAGATAAGTTTATGTTTAATAAAGATTGTAAACATAATGTGTCTAAATAGATGTTTGCAAGATGGCAAGCATTATTAGCTCCTTTTGATTTTGAAATACAATATAAAAAGGGTGAAGATAATAGTCTTCCAGATTTCCTTACTAGAGAATATTTAAACTAATATTTAATTATGTATTCTTGCAGAATGAGACCATCATGGCCCCCTCCACAAAGGGGAAGAGGACGTAGCGTGGCAAGAGGCGGAAGTGGTCATATCCTCATTCAACATGGAAATAAATAACTAATAACCGCTAATATTAGTGGTGGATCGACAAGTTCCAGTGGAACCAGTGGTATTGATATTAACCACCCCATGTATAAGAAAATTTTGGATTTTATAAAATCCAAAAAAGAAGGGAAAATGCTACACCCCATGTATAGTTACGTTAATAACAACTTTTCTGATGATATTAATAAAATATCAGAAAAACATGCTAGAAAACCAGTCCAAAGGATGTTTTACTATCCTAGGCCCACTCCACAAGATGTTTTGCTGGAAGAACATGAACACATTATAACGAATATTTATAATGGTAAAGAAATATATGAATGGACTATTGATGGTAACAATAATAATAACAAGAATAATAATAACAATAATAATAATAATAATAGTAAAAAAAAAAAGAAAAAAAAAGAGATTTTCATGACTATATGAAATAAAACTCATATTTATTACACTAACAAAACAATAACATTCAATTTCAAAATCTAGCAATAAAATCTTTAAATAAACATGTATAACCTTGGACACATCTCTAAAATTTCTAATTTTGGAATTTTTCTCTCTTTCGTCTTATCATTTCTTTCTCACGAACCCTAGTCGTTGTCTCCATTCAAACTTTCATTTATCGATTTCGCAACTCTTAGTTGAAGTTCTATTTTCTGCCAGTGCTTCTTCAATGGAGTTCTCACATCTCACTCATGGCTTCTCCATTACTATATTCATAGGACATATGTAACACCCCGTAGTTTAGTACATGTACGACTTATAAACACCGATGTATCGTTGTGATTGTAATCATTTAAAATTTATTAAATATAAATTTATAAAATTATTTGGATTATGTTAAATTCATGAATATATTAGTCCAAATAAAGTATGGATTAATATAATTGGGCTAATTATTCAAGTCCAATAAATATGAATTTAATTAAAGTCGAAGTTAATTGATTTGGGCTACAATAGATGAGCCCAGTTTGCTAAGTCCAATTTCATCTCATCTTAGAGGCCCATTTTTTTGGTGTCACGTGGCGAATCACATGGCATGCCAAGTCAAACAAGAAGCCAATAGGATCGTGACATGTGTCAAAGATGACAAGCCCGCTCCATAAAGTCCATATGCAATGTCACTAAAATCTGATTGGCCGAAGGGAATCATGTTCCAATCACAACTTCTCTATTCTAAAACTATAAATAGGGTCCTCGTAATTTAGAAAGGGGACTGAAAATTCTAAACAAGAAGCTAGAGAATGTTTGGGTACAAACACCATAAAATTCTCTATAAGCCACAAGTTTAAGAATTCAAGCATTCAAGTTCAAGAACAATCAAGATCAAGACCATCAGATTCAAAAACAAGCTTGAAGCTCTTGAATTCAAGTAAAAGTCAAGATAAAGTTCAAGTTCAAGTTCAAATTCATCAAAGATTCAAGAACAAACTTTAAAGCCCTTGAATCCAATATCAAGTTCAAGACAAATTCAAGATTAAGCTCAAGAGCTCTTGAATTTATATTTGAAAAGGCAAATTCAGAGGAATCATAGAGATTGTAACACTCGCACTTTAAATCAATAAAATGATTGTTGCATAATTTTTCATTTTTGATTATTTTTTTTCTCGACGCGAATTTTATTGTCTACAAATTCTGGCACGCTTAGTAGGACAATCTCTACCTCTCATGTGAAACCCCGGAATGAAGGAGTCTAGAAAGGGAGTCAAGTAAGAGGTCACCAGCCCTCCACTGAGCCAAGGCACCCTTCATGGGCCGTGAAGGGCACCACGACTCGTGGTGGTGCTTGTGAAGGAGTAGGCAGTATGCTCCCCAAGGAAGGCTCCTCCTAGGAGCCCCTAGACGGCCCGTGAAGAGCCAAACAGGCCGTACAAGTGGTTGTGAAGGGGGCCACGTAAGTAAGGGTCCTCCCCTAGACACTGGTTGAGCACCACGTGCATCAAAACGGTCCGTGAAGCTCACGAATCGTGAAGTCCTCCATGAAGGATTTTCCTTAGACTTAGAGTTAGGGTTAAGTTAAAACAATCATATCTTTTAGCTAAACATGAATTAGGTGGTCTACGACCTATCAAATTAAAGGTCTCAAAATCCTCTTTCTAATGCCACCGAGTTTGCCCAATTCCCATCTCGGAGTAAAAACTTATGCTCGAAATAGTGAAGCATTATCAGGCAAAATTTCTTTACGATCCGTTTGATGGGCCGTGGTGGTCATGACGATCCGTGATAGGCTTCCTGTGAACCAATTCGGCAGTTTTTAAGTCAGGGGTTATTGGGTCTTTTTCTAATTATTTTAACTCAATACAATGTTGTTTCTCATTCTACCCAAAGCCTTATATAATGATTCTAAACCCCCAAATCATCCAAACTAAATTCATTCTCTTAAAATTTCCAAAAGAAGATCAAGCTCCTCCTCTCAAATGTTTCTCTCTCTAGAAATTGAAGAAGAAAGCTAGGGTTTCAAGATCAAGCCTCTAAATCCTCCATTGCTTTCAAGCTTTTGGAATCAAGGTATGATAGTTTTTATCCATGGAGTTCCCAAATTCCTCTATTTTTAAAGTTAGAAATCCCTAATTGAGTTAGGTTTTCTTCAATTTCCATGGGTTCTCTTCAATGTTGATTTAAATGATTGAATTATGATTTCTTACGCATGAATTGATGAAATACTATGGTTTTTATGATGATCCCCCACGAAACCATGTAAATCCCATATTTTTCAATTATGATGAAATAATGTGAGTTTGAATTATGAAAGAAGATTTTTATGAAATCAAGCATGAATCGATAGAATTATATGATTTTATGATGAATTTCTATGAACCCATATCTAACCCATAATTTCTAGACGTTGATGATTGAAAGTGAGTTTTGAACCTTGAAAGGTGAATTATGAAATTATGCATATTCTTATGAAATCTAAGAAAATGTTTTAAAGATGCTTTGAGAGTAAAGTATCAATGATGATGTTGTTGTTTTGTTGAAAGGATTTTCTCATATACACATGAAAGCATGATTGTGAAAGGTTTTCTCACATAATAAGGATTCTAAGGTTGAAAGGTCTTCTCACCTAATTGAATCAAAGATTAAGAGCTATCATAATGAAACCTAGCTTGGATTTGCAAGATGACGTGCCTTCCCATGGATAATGACTTAGCTTGGATTGATAATTAAATGACACCTTTCCATGGATGACTTATGACCTAGCATTGATTGGTAAGATGACGTTCCTTTTCATGGATAATAGGAACAAGTAAGAAATGACTATTCCATGGGATTTATGCTTAGCACCGAGAGGATATTAAGATGAAAGCTCTCTCGTGAGTAGAGGACGGGTTTCTAGAAGAAATCTCCTCATCCCTTACCTATGTGCCCCCATAGTATGATTGTCTAGATAGACATTAGCTAGTGGATCCACCTAAGCTAGAAGTTCATGGTTCTACCTTGGCAAGTAGGACAACCCTTTTTGGTGTGGGAGTCACCAGGGGATCATGTTATAGCTCACATGTTCTTTATGTCGGTTAAGGCTCATTCCCACAATAATAATAAACTAAGGTTACTTCAATAAGTATCTCGCATGTGTTCAAAGATGATGTTCACTTGTATTGATCATGTTATTTATGTTTCTAACTCTCAAAATACATATTATAGCTTGATCATTACATACTTATGAAAATGTCCCCTTTTAGCATGATTTAAATGTTTTATGCATGGCTATCATACTTGGTACATTATTTTGTACTAACTCATATTCTTGTCTACATTTCCCCAAATGTAGGGTCCGACAGTCAGGGTTCTCAGTTTCGTGGCTAGAGGTTGACTTGAGAGATTTCTGAGCTTTGGAGAGTCCTCATGCTTCGAGGATGGATTCTCATTATTTTTAGTTTCTGTCTTACTTTCTGTTTTGTGCATGATGTATGGGCTAGGCCCAATTTCATTCTATTGTATTAGATGGCTATTGAGACAAAGTGTTAAGACTTCTGCCTTACTTTTATAAAAAAATGTTGGACTTGAAATGTATTTCTTTATCTCTTTTAGTTCTATTTCTTATGTTATGAATGTTAAGTGGCTTGTATGGGGCCTCTCGAGGTCCTATACGCCATGTTACATCTAGGGTGTACCCCTGGGTCGTGACAAACTTTGTATTCAGAGCACGGTTTAGAAAGGTCCTAGGGTGTCTCATAAGTCACGTCGAGTAGAGTCTTGTTCATGAGTGTGAAGCGCGCCACATTTATGAATGAGAGGCTATAAGATGTTTAGGAAATTTCACTTCTTTCATTACTCTAAAGTCATGCGATAAAGTGTAAGTCTAGGTGTCTTTATCTCCTAACCCATATTTATGCTTTTCAGAATATGCCTCCACGAAGAAATCTTGTGAGAAGGAATAGGAATGTTCGTGAGAATGTGAGACTAGAGGTTCCCCCAGTGCCGCTCAACCCTTTGGCCGAGCAAGTGACTAATGATGAGTTTCAAGCCGCATTTCATGCATTGGCCCAAGCTATGATAGCTCAAGCAAATAAAGAGGTTGTGGCTCTTGCGAACCCAATGGTGGGTACGACAACAACAAGGGTGAGGGACTTTATTAGAATGAATCCTCCTGAATTTCACGGGTTTACCATTGAGAAAGATCCTCAAGAGTTCATTGATGAGGTGTATAAGGTGTTAAAGATCATGGGAGTGACGCCGGTGGAAAAGGTAGAATTGGTAGCTTATCAACTTAAGGGTGTTGCTCAAGTTTTGTTAACCAATGAAAAGAAGAGAGGGCGGTAGATGAGGGTCTTCTTGATTGGAAGAACTTTAAGGTTGAGTTTCTTGATAAGTTCTTTCCCATTGAGATGAGAGAGGCAAACGTACTTGAGCTCATTGACCTTCTCTAAGGAGATATGAGTGTGAATGACTATGCTTTGAAATTCACACAATTGTCTAAATACGCTCCAACTATTATTGCCGATACAAGGGAAAGAATGAGTAAGTTTGTGTTGGGTGCTTCCGACTTAGTGGTCAAAGAATGCCTAACCGTCATGTTTGTTAAGGAGATGGATGTTTCCTGATTGATGATATATGCACAACAAATAGAAGAAGAAAAGCTTAAGGGGAAAACTAGGGATTCAAATAGGGCAAGAAGGGATGATGGTGAGTCTTCACATTCAAGGTCCAATGGAGGAAATCATCCTCAAGGTAAGGGTGGTAGTGAGTAAATGTGGCCCGAGTGTAGGGAGCGTGGGAGAAGACATGAGGGTAAATGTCTAGCCGGTTCTAATGCTTGTTTTGGTTGTGGAAAGAGTGGTCACAAGATAAGAGATTGCCCAATTCTTACTTCTAAGGGAAGGGATGATAGGCAAGAACAAACTCAAGAAGATCATGAGGGTTCCCCGGATGCGGTAATTGGTAAGTTAAGGTCTTTTAGCTTGTGTTTATGCATTGCTTAATATTGAGTGTTTCGTTGGATATGGTAAGACTCCATGTATGGTGATTGTGTTTGAAGTAGTCCTTGAAAATCTTTGTGGAAAATTCTTAAGTGTTTACTTGTATCGATGGTTTAGTGGTTGTGAAGACGTTCGCTCATGCATGCATGCTCATGGAAAAATTTATTTTAAAAAAACAATGATTTAGTTTAATTGATTGATTACTTCATGTTATTATGCATTTGAGTATGATCTTGCATGTTTGTCTTGTGAAAAGATGTTTTTAAAAGTATGTTTTAGCTTGGAGATGGAGTTTTCTCCTCGAGTATGTGCATTTATGTGATTGCATTCATGTTGGGCTGCTAGGTCTAGTTTCTATCTTCCTTATCATGTTTTGAATATGTTCTAGCTTGGAGTCGAGGTTCCTCCTTGGTTATGTGCATTTAGATGAAAGTGCATTAATGATTGGGTTACTAGTTTTCCTCTTACGCTTTGTGTGCTAGTTTGGGTTCTGTGCGAGGACGAATGTTCCCAAGGGGGAGATAATGTAACACCCCGGAATACAGGAGTCTAGAAAAGGAGTCAAGTGGGAGGTCACCAACCCTTCACTGAGCCAAGGGACCAGTCATGGTGCCCTTTACGGGCTATGAAAGGCACCACTATTCGTGGTGGTGCCCGTGAAGGAGTAGGCAGTATGATCCCCAAGGCAGGCTCCTCCCACGAGCCTCTAGATGGCTCGTGAAGAGCCATACGGGCCGTACAAGTGGTCGTGAAGGGGGTCAAGTAAGTAGGGTTCCTCCCATAGCCACTGGTTGAGCACCACAGGCATCAAAATGGTCCGTGAAACTTCACACGGACCGTGAAGTCGTCCGTGAAGGGTTTTCCTTAGACTTAGAGTTTAGGGTCAACAAAACGATCATATCTTTTAGGTTAAAACATATTAGGTGGCACATGACCTATCAAATTCAAGATCTCTGAGTCTTCTTTCCAATGCCACTGAGTTTGCCCAATTCCCATCTCGAAGTAAAAGGTTATGCTGGAAATAGAGAAGCACTGTCATGCATAATTTCTTCACGACCCATTTGACGGGCCGTGGTGGTCATGGCGACCCGTGATGGGCTTCCAGTGAGCCAATTCGGTAGTTTTTAAGTCAGGGGTTATTGAGTCTTTTCCCAATTACTTTAACTCAATACTATGTCATTTTTCCTTCTAACCAAAGCCCTATTTAATGATTCTAAACCCCCAAATCACCCAAACTAAATTCATTCTCTTAAATTTCCAAAAGAAGATCAAGATCCTCCTCTCAAATATTTCTCTCTCTAGAAATTGAATAAGAAAACTAGGGTTTCAAGATCAAGCCTCCAAATTCTCCATTGCTTTCAAGCTTTTGGTATCAAGGTATGATAGTTTTCATCCATGTAGTTCCCAAATTCCTCTATTTTTAAAGTCTGAAATCCCCAATTGAGTTAGGATTTTCTTCAATTGCCATGGGTTCTCCTAAATGTTGATTTGAATCATTGAATTATGAGTTCTTATGCATGAATCGATGAAATACTATGGTTTTTATGATGACCCCCTATGAACCTATGTAAATCCAATATTTTCCAATTATGATGAAATAATGTGGGTTTGGATTATGAAAGAGGATATTTATGAAATCAAGCATGAATTGATTGAATTATATGATTTTATGATGAATTTTTATGAACCCATATATAACCCATGATTTCCAGATGTTAATGATTGAAAGTGGGTTTTGAACCTTGAAAGGTGAATTATGAAATTATGCATATTCTTATTAAATCTAAGCAAATGTTTTAAGGATGCTTCGAGAGTAAAGTATCAATGATGATGTTGTTGTTGTGTTGTTGAAAGGATTTTTCTCATATACACATGAATGCATGATTGTGAAAGGTTTTCTCACATAATAAGGATTCTAAGGTTGAAAGGTCTTCTCACCTAATTGAATCAAAGATTAAGAGCTATTCTAATGAAACCTAGCTTGGATTGGCAAGATGACGTGCCTTCCCATGGATAACGACTTAGCTTGGATTAGTTATTGAATTATACCTTTCCATGGATGACTTATGACCTAGATTGGATTGGTCAGATGACATGCATTTCCATGGATAGTAAGAACAAGTAAGAAATGACTATTCCATGGGATTTATGCTTAGCACTGATAGAATATGAGAAGGAAGCTCTCTCGTGAGTAGAGGTCGGGTTTCTAGAAGCAATCTCCTTATCACTTACCTATGTGCCCCAATAGGATGATTGTATAAATAGACATTAACAAGTGGATCCACCTAAGCTAGAAGTTCATGGTTCTACCTTGGCGAATGTCACGACCCAAGGGTACCACCTAGATGTAACAAGGTGTATAAGACCCCGAGAGGCCTCATACAAGTCACTTAGCATATCATAACATAAATTAATAGAAAAGGTGAGGAAATTTAAAACTTCTCAAATACAAGCACCATTTTTTGAGGCGGAATTCATTTTATTGGTAGGTGAGGGGTTCATGACATTTTTGGTAGTGTAGTAGGTGTAGAATTCATGACTTTTTTGGTAGGTGGTAGTGTGGTAGGTGAGTTATTTATTTTAAAGATTTTATTATAATATTCTTTTGTTAAGTGTCTTAATCTTGATATCTCTATAATATTATTTATGATATATTCTAGGTATAACATATCTTGGGTTCTTTGGTACATATATAAATTTTCCTCCATTAATTGTTCTAATAGTTTTATGTCTTCCATAGATTCTGTCCAATATTATAAATATTCGTAGTTCATGTTAGTCTGAATTTATTTCTAAATCGTACCATTCTATTCTTTCGTAGTCTAAATCATGTAAGTCTATTTCATACCATTGTTGGTTCAATATATCTTCTGATTCGTCATCATTAAATATTTTTTCCCATATGATTCTTCTTAATTCAATTATTTTTATATCTTTAAGTATATATAAGATTAAAGTTTCATAGTTTTTTATCATTTCATCATGAACGTATGTAGTCATGTTCTTTATCATACAGTTTTTTTTATTTCAAATTATTACTTCCTACCATATTCATAATTGATTAAATTCATATTAGATCATTATGAACCAATTTATTTGTTTATCATGTTTTCCTGTCACTACTAGCATCGTAATTTAGCGAATACTTCCTTCTTATCAGCGCCTCAACTTTGTTTACTCCCCTAAACGGCATCCTCGCCTACTGGTTTCAACATTAGGATGGCATAGTATAGAAGTTTTCTTCCTGTTTCCAGTGTGCTAATAAACTAGAAATCATGATTCAAATAATTCTAATACATAATAACTAACATAAATTTATTCAATCATATATATGATATTCAGGAATATATGAAATTAGTTCCACATATTTTTTGAACAATATACCTTTGCCTCTTGCTTAGCCATGCTATCTGAAATATTTGATTGGATTTCAGATTTTTCCATTAGTATTTTAAATATTTATCTTAGTAGGGAGAGTGTTTTCTGAAGGAGGATTTTTATTTAGGCGTTGCTTGCCTCTATGTTACATATGCTTCCCTTTATATAGAAAGGAGACGACTACTACTTTACAATTCCTATCTTATCTCTACAGTAGTGCACAATAACGTGCACGTACTATACTACTTTATGACTAATATATATCTACCTTATGACACATTATGACTACCTTATGACACATTATGACATACCATACCTATTTTATGATTTTTACTACTTACTTTAATGTCCACCTACTATTTTTACTATTCCTACTTTACACCTTGCAAAATACTATTCCTACTTTACACCTTGCAAAGTGCTTTACATTACATTACATCTATCTATCTATTCACATTTATTTTGTCTGCCATCTTGTATCTTATCTTCTTTTTATCTTGTCCATATCTTATCTTGTCTGTCTGCTTCTTATCTTCATTGTCTTTTTTTACTCTAAATCGACATCTGGAATTATGTTATCTTCTACGTTGCATTTTGAACATATGTGGTCAGGATATTTGTGACCAATTAGCTTGCAATATTTGGTTAATAACTCTGCCGAAATAAATCCTACTTTTAGTGCTCTCGTCGTAGGTCGTTCTTCTGGCTTAAGTAATGACAAAATCCATCTCTGGACTTCATCCATATCTGCTTTCCTTAGCTCCCTTGAATTGGAATAAATCATTAGCTGATCTCTTGCATAGTAGCTCCATATAGCGTTTCCGTTTAAATAATTATTTACTAGCTCTTGTATGATAGTTGATATACCAATTATTCTTTTGTTGACATAAAAACTTGGTTTCTCTATTTTGCATATCTCTTCTTGTTGTCCCATGTCCTCGGGTATAATCATATTTTTAGTTAGTCCTATCTTGATAACCTGTATTAGAGGTTTTATTTCCTCGTATAATATCTCCGCTGGTGTTGTATAGAATTTTATATAAAATAAATTTCCTTTTGTAACTCTTTTGTATGTGACGAATGCCTTGTGTAGTTCTGGTATTCCACTAACTTCTTATCCGTCGTATGTGTATACGGTATTTAACAGTCCGTAGTTGTAACATGTTCTTACTAAATTAGCGTTAGTTTTTGGCTATGCAATTAACTTGTTATATCTTGTAGCTTTTGTGTTAAATAATCCTGGTTTGGTTCTTTTGTAGTTGATTTGGGGTTAAGGTTTAAATAAGTTTGGGTTTTGTGTACATTTTCGATATAGGTTCGTGTGATGTAGTTATATGTCTTTTTCTCATTTTGGTTTTGCAAACTATCTGCGTATATAGATGTTTGTGGTTCTATGGACATATGTCTAGATGTACTTTGGGTAAATGGTTTTGCGAATAGCTGGTTTAAGTTCGCATTTTTATGTTGTTTATCGCTAACTTGTTTGCTTGTACCTGCAGCTGTATTTAAACAAACATTATGGGTTTTAAGGAGTTTCCCATCGTCTCCTTTTAGCTCTGGGTTTTTTCCGTCTTTCGATCGACGTAGCTCCGTGTAATAATTGAAAAGTTGACTTTGGTCAACCTTCTTGGAAGTCGTGCTCAGATGAAAATTNCTCCGCATTTTTATAGTCATGCTGCTGACTAGCTTTAGACTTCATATTATCTCCATTAGTCTTTAGCTTTTGTATCTCATTCTCCATACTATCCACTTTTGTACAAAGTGTAGTAATAACTTTGAGTATCTTTTCGATTGTATCTTCTTCCTCAGTCTCAGTCTGAGTAGCTTTGTCGTGATAGGTAATCTGCAATAACATTCTTATCAGTTTTTATTACTTCAATTGTAAATGTAAAATTTAATATATTTAATCACAATCTCCTTATTTCTTTTGTTGTTACCGAATCTTGTATTTTTCTTGTTAGCCACTATTTTACTTGTGTATTATCTGTTCTTATAATAAATTCGTTATATACAATATATGGTTCAGATGATAATAAACATTTATATACCGAATATAATTCTTTCCTATTTATTTCCCATCTTATTTCTGTATTAGTAAATGTTCCTGAATAATATCTACAATGATGTTCTATTTTTCCTTCTCCATACCTTTATTTTAATACTCCTCCATAACTTTTTTCACTGGCGTCTGATTCTACTATATGAGTAAATTTTTTATTTTCATCCGGAAAATATAGTGTAGGTAGGTTCTTACATAATAATTTTATTTTTTGTATTTGTGTTTGGTCTTTCTTATCAAACTAATATTCTACATCTTTCTTTAATTTTTGTTGTAATGGTTTTAAATTCTCTGCTAATTTTGGTATGTATTCTCTTACTTGATTTACTAGTCCTAGAAATGATTGTAATTTCTTTTTCGTATCTAGCTGTTCATTTGAGTTAATTATTTTTTGTACTATATGTGTTTGCATTTTTATTCCATTTTTATCTATTTGTATTCCTAAGAATTCTATTTGGTTTTTCATTATGTCTTCTTTCTTTTTACTTAGAATTATGCCTGAATATTCTATAATATGTATGAATTTTTCTAATAATCTTATGTGTTCATCTTGGTTTTTAGAATATAGTAATATATCATCAATATATACTACACATTTTTCTAATTGTTTAAAGTAGTTATCCATAAAGTGTTGATATCTACCTGGTGCATTTTTATATCCAAATGTTAATACATTCCATTCATAGAATTCTTGTGGTACAGTGAATGCTGTTAGTTTTTTAGATTCTTGTTCTAGTTTTAAGTGATAAAATCCTGATTTACAATCAAATTTGCTAAAATAATTATATTCTTGTATTTGTCTTATCTTTAGTATTTTCCCATCCTTGTAAAGGATCCTCACTATATAATAATTCTAACTTATCCTGGATTATTTTTATTTTATCTATGGAGATTATAATTAATTCTATTTTAGGGTCTTCTTCTTTTATATTTTCTAATTTTTGTGTAATTTTTTAACTTCCTTTTATCAATTCTGTTGTTTTTCATTTTTTATTATTAACTCTTTTTGCTCCTATTTTTTGTTTACACGGTGTTGTGAACCACTAGTGTGTTTTTGTTATTATATGTGAGTATAATTTTTCTAAAAATGACATTTCTAATAACATATCTTTTGTAGTTAATTCAAAGTTATATATTTCCTCTTTAGTTAGTATCTTATCTCATATTTGTACTTTTATATTTTTTGCCTTATATGTGATCATGCTTCCTTCATTATTAAATTCTGTTACTACTATCGGTGTTTTAATTTTTCTCATTTATCTTTTGGTAAACAATTGTATTTACATATATTAGCTTCTGCTCCCGTATCTATCATTGATGTATAATATATGTTGTAATATCCCTCTATTATTATCTTTGCAAGTACGTATATTTTCATACTAAGGTTCTTTTTATTATTACTCTTTTATTTTCATAATTTATTGTTAACTGTTTGTCTTCTAGATTATATGATTTTACTTGTTCTAGTCATTTTATTCCTAAAATGATATTTTCATCTCCTTGGTATATTTTAAATTTTATCACTATTGGTACTCCTCCAATGATTATTTCCTTTTCTATAGTTTTTTCGGTATACATTAATACTTTTGATAATTCGGGGCATGATTGCTAAATAGTTATTATTTCATCTTCCGTCACTAATTCTCTTGTAATATAGTTTTCTTCTCGTCCTGTATCTATTAATATTAAATATTTTCGTTGTTCCATTATTCCCGTTATGTAGTAATGATGTGGTTTTATTTCTTCTTCCATTGATTTTTGTAGAGTTTTTTCTATTGTTCTTGAGGTACTAATTTTTTATGAGATTTGTGGTATTTCACAGTTCATGTTTATTCTTTTTGATGTGCTTAATCTTTCTTTTACTATTTCTAAATCTTCTTCTATGTCAATTTCATTATAACTATAATCATTCTTGTCTATGACTATGACTATTTTTTCAAAAGGATCTTCTATTTTTATTTTATATATTTTATTTTTTGCTGTTATTTTATGTTTCGTCGTTAAAACATACAAGTTTTTACATCTAGCTGTAAATATTTTACTTCCCGGGGCTAGTTCAATTCTTGACATTTTCCAATATAATACTAACGATTTATATATATTTTTGTCATTTATTGCTACTGAGTAATTAACACTTATTATAAATTTAAATTTTTGGTATATGAGGTTACCTTTTACCGCACTTATTATACTTTTTTCTATGGGTTGTATAATTCTATCATCTGCTAAGTATATTTCTATGGGTGTATCTATTCCTTCTCTAAAACATGCTTTTATTAGTATTTCTGTTCCTCCTAAATGTACATATTTAATTGGATTTTTAGCCTTAATATCTTGTATTTCTTTATTTATTATTCGTTTATTTATTATTGGTATTTTGGCCTTTCCTTTAGTGTATTTGCAATCTATGATATGTTCTGTTTGACTTATTACATAATATTCTTCTTTTTGTCGTTTAAACCAGTTTTTTATTGTTGGTATTTCGAATATTTTTGTTACGCTTAGGTCTAATTCTTTTCCTTTTATTTGTTCAAATATATTATTATTAAATATTATTTTTTGTTCTGCCTATTCTTCATCTTGATATTTTTCTTTAGTTATTATTTGTATATCTTTTTCAGTCATTGATATCGTATTCATTAGCTGATTCTATTACTGGATTATTTTTTCAATTTCATTTTCCGATAATTCATATATACTATCATTGCTTTCTAATTCATAATCTACGTACTCTATTTGTGTATATTTTTCATCGTCTATTATTATTTCTGATATATGTTTTTTCTTTGGATCTTTAGATAATTTACAATCTCTAGCTATATGTTCTAATTTTCCACAGCTATAACAAGTACATTCCGTTAGTTTTCTTTTTGGTTTATATGGTCTTTTGGTTTTGTAGTTTTTTACATAGTATCTTCTTCTTGGTTTTTTATATTTATATTTGATTTGTATTTTTTATTATATTTCTTTCTATTTTTATAATACCTATCCGTACAACCAAATTGAGGTGTTATTTTATTTTTGCAACATGCCAAGTTTTTTACTAATATTTTTTCCATTTTTATTTCTTCTTTATGTTTTTTCACATAGTTTCATAAACCATCGTTGCAAGAATTTCATTATAGCTCCTAAAGTGTCTGTTAATTCTGCTTCATTCCAACATTTCATTATTTTTGAATTAAAAGGTTCTGATAATTTTGTAAAATATAATTTTCTTATTTCTTTACTTTCTTCTATGCTATATGTTCCTTTATAATAGTATTCTCTAAATGCACATGTATATTCATCTATGTAACACATATTACATATTGCTAATTTTGTCATTAGATTTCGATTTATGATTTTTTCTTTATTTTGTTCTTCTACCTCTGTTGTCATACTACTAAATTCATTTCTTATAGCTATTTCGTATTTATATTGTATTTCCATAGATGTAGTAGCTATTCCTCCATTGAATTTTTTATTACTTCTTAAAGTTGTTAAGCTTTCACTTGTTTTCATTTCTTATAGCTATTTCGTATTTATATAGTATTTCCATAGATGTAGTAGCTATTCCTCCATTGAATTTTTTATTAATTCTTAACGTTGTTAAGCTTTCACTTGTTAAATTTTGTAACCATAATTTTACTGTTTCTATAAGTGTTCTTTCTATGTATCCTGGTGCCTCTGTTATTACTATCTTGTTATCTATTAATTGTTTTGATATGTATCTTATCCATAATTAGATTGTTTTATTTATATCTGCTACACAGTCTAAATCTAAAAAATTATGGTGTCAAATTATTGGTTTAGGCGTCCATTTTTTACTTAATCTTTTATCCCATGTAGTTTTTTCTTTATCATATTGTTTATAGTTTTCATTATAATATTTTGGATTAAAATTTTTTGGATTTTTTACTCCTGATGTGCTAGGTTTTTTGTCCATGTCTACGTCTTCTGTATTTACTTCTAAATTCTTTGTATTATCTATGTTTGCTAAAAGTTCCGTATATGTTTTGCTTGTTTCCGAATGTTGTTCTAGATCATCGTTGTTTATTTCATCAACTCTTATTTCGGGTAGATTATCTTGGCTATTTTGTTGTTTTTCTTCTAATTCATCTTGTAATTGCAATTTTTCTTTAAATTTAATTATCTCATTTGCTAATTTCGTTTTTTGTTCTTTTTTTTTTGTTTAATTTCATACATTTCTTTTAATATTGCTAGCTCTTTTTCTAGCTCTATTATTTTAGTATTTTTTACTTCTTCTAATTGTTGTACTTCCTTTTTCGCTTATTGTTTTATTTTTTCAATTTCCGTTTTTCTATCTATTTCTTTATTTTCTTTTGTTATTCTTATCATAACAATTAAACTATCTTCTAGTTTTACCGTTTCTTTTTCTAACATTAAACTTAGATTGTCACCTATTTTCTTATATCTTCTTCCTAGATTAGAAAATATTATCTTTATTTTTAATCCGTCATAGTTTTCATATGTTTTCTCATCTATTGCGTATTCTTCCTTATTCATTTATAGATTGTGTTGAAGTTTATATTCTAAACTTTCTATTAGTATTTCTAGATAAAAAATAGTTTTTCTTTGTGCTATTATAGATTTTTTACAAATTCCTGCGAATGTGTTATTATTAAGTCTATTTTGCCTATGTTCTAATTCTTGTCTTTTTGCTATAATTATTTCAGTAAGTTTTTCTTTATATTCATTATTCTCGCTATTCATTGTATCTTTAAATATTGAATATATTTATATTCTATTTTAGATATATTATCTATTAATTGGTCCAATTTTTCATTATCGATTTTTGTGATATTGAGTTATTTATATTCCGGATATAATTTATTTAATTTTCATATCTTTCTACTAGTATGTTCTTACCATGTTTCTTATTATCCATAGCTCTGATGTGTTTTGGAATATAATAATATATCATCAATTTACACTACACAATTTTCTATTTGTTTAAAGTAATTGTCCATAAAGTGTTGATATCTACCTGGTGCGTTTTTATATCCGAATGGTAATACATTCCATTCATAGAATCCTTGTGGTACAGTGAATGATGTTAGTTTTTTAGATTCTTCTTCTAGTTTTAAGTGATAAAATCTTGATTTACAATCAAATTTGCTAAAATAATTATATCCTTGTATTTGTCTTATCTTTAGTATTTTATTCAGTATCGAATAATTATATGTTTTAGTTTTTGCATTTAAATTTCTATAATCAATAACCATTCTGCTTTTTCCTCTTTTTTGTTCACTATGTTTATTTACGATAAATGTCGGGCTTGTGTGCTTACTATTGCTTTCTTGTATATATCCTTTTTCTAGTAATTCATTTATATGTATCTTAAATTCGGTTAAATCATTAAAATTATACTTTAATGGTTTTTGGGTTATTATACTATTATTATCAATTAGCTCAGTTTTTACTTTTGTTTTATGTTTCTCCCATCCTTGTAAAGGATCCTCACAATATAATAATTCTAACTTATCTTGAATTATTTTTACTTTATCCATAGAGATTATAATTAATTCTTTTTTAGGGTCTTCTTTTTTATATTTTCTAATTTTTGTGTAATTTTTTCACTTCCTTTTATCCATTCTGTTGTTTTTCGTTTTTTATTAGTTACTCTTTTTGCTCCTATTTTTTGTTTACACGGTGTCGTGAACCACCAGTGTGTTTTTGTTATTATATGTGGGTATAATTTTTCTATAAAGGGCATTCCTAATAGCATATCTTTTGTAGTTAATTCAAAGTTATATATTTCTTCTATAGTTAATATCTTATCCATATTTGTATTTTTATATTTTTTGCCTTATATTTGATCATGCTTCCTTCATTATTAAATCATATTACTACTATCAGTGTTTTTAATTTTTCCCACTTATCTTCTGGTAAACAATTGTATTTACATATATTAGTTTTTGCTCCCGTATCTATCATTGGTATTTAATATCGGTTGTAATATACTTCTTTTATTATCATTGCAAGTATATATATTTTCATATTTTTTATCATACTAAAGTGCTTTTTATTATTACTCTTTTATTTTCATAATTTATTGTTAACTGTTTGTCTTCTAGATTATATGGTTTTACTTGTTCTAGCCATTTTATTCCTAAAATGATCTTTTCATCTCCTTGATACATTTTGAATTTTATCACTATTGGTACTCCTCCAATGATTATTTTCTTTTATGTAGTTTCTTCAGTATACATGAATGCTTTTGGTAGTTCGGGGCATGATTGTTCAATAGTTATTATTTCATCTTCCGTCACTAATTCTCTTGTAATATAGTTTTCTTCTCGTCCTGTATCTATTAATATTAAATATTTTCTTTGTTCCATTATTTCTGTTATGTAGTAATGATGTGGTTTTATTTCTTCATTCATTGATTTTTGTAGAGTTTTATCTATTCTTCTTGAGGTACTCATTTTTTATGAGATTTGTGGTATTTCACAGTTCATGTTTATTCTTTTTGATGTGCTTAATCTTTCTTTTACTATTTCTAAATCTTCTTCTATGTCAATTTCATTATAACTATAGTCATTCTTGTCTATGACTGTGACTATTCTTTCAAAAGGATTTTCTATTTTTATTTTATTTATTTTATATTTTGCTGTTATTTTATGTTTTTTTGTTAAAACATATAAGTTTTTACATCTAGCTATAAATATTTTACTTCTTGGGGCTGGTTCTATTCCTGACATTTTCCAATATAATACTAATGATTTATCTATATTTCTGTCATTTATTGCTACTGAGTAGTTAACACTTATTATTAATTTAAATTTTTGCTATATGAGGTTACCTTTTACCGCACTTATTATACTTTTTTCTATGGGTTGTATAATTCTATCATCTGCTAAGTATATTTCTATGGGTGTATCTATTCCTTTTCTAAAACATGTTTTTATTAGTGTTTCTGTTCCTCCTAAATGTACATATTTAATTGGATTTTTAGCCTTAATATCTTGTATTTCTTTATTTATTATTCGTTTATTTATTATTGGTATTTTGGCATTTTCTTTAGTGTATTTGCAATCTATGATATGTTCTGTTTGACTTACTGCATAATATTCTTCTTTTTGTTGTTTAAACCAGTTTCTTATGGTTGGTATTTCGAATATTTTTGCTACGCTTAGGTCTAATTCTTTTCCTTTTATTTGTTCAAACATACTTTTATCAAATATTATTTTCTGTTCTAAAGATTCTTCGTCTTGATGTTCTTCTTTATTTATTATTTGTATATCTTTTTTAGTCATTTGTTATATTATAGAATTCATTGTCTGATTCTATTTCTATGTCTTTTTCTATTTCATTTTCTGATATTTCATATATATTGTCTTCACTTTCTAATTCATAATCTATGTATTCTATCTGCGTGTATTTTTCATCGTCTATTATTATTTCTGATATTTGTTTTTTCTTTGTACTTTTAGGTAATTTACAATCTCTAGCTATGTGTCCTAATTTTCCACAATTATAACAAGTACATTCCATTAGTTTTCTTTTTGGTCTATATGGTCTTTTGGTTTTGTAGTTTTTTACATAGTACCTTTTTCTTGGTTTTTTATATTTATATTTTGATTTATAGTTTTTATTATATTTCTTTCTATTTTATAATACCTATCCGTACAACCAAATTGAGGTGCTGTTTTATTTTTGCAACATGCCAAGTTTCTTACCAATATTTTTTCATTTTTATTTCTTCTTTATGTTTTTCACATAGTTCCATAAACCATCGTTGCAAGAATTTTATTCTAGCTCCTAAGGTATCTGTTAATTCTGCTTCATTCCAACTTTTTATTAATTTTGAATTAAAAGGTTCTGGTAATTTTGTAAAATATAATTTCTTATTTCTTTACTTTCTTCTATGCTATATGTTCCTTTATAATAGTATTCTCTAAATGCACATGTATATTCATCTATGTAACACATATTACATATTGCTAATTTTGTCATTAGATTTCGATTTATGATTTTTTCTTTATTTTGTTCTTCTACCTCTGTTGTCATACTACTAAATTCATTTCTTATAGCTATTTCGTATTTATATAGTATTTCCATAGATGTAGTAGCTATTCCTCCATCAAATTTTTTATTACTTCTTAAAGTTGTTAAACTTTCACTAGTTAAATTTTGTAGCCATAATTTTACTGTTCCTATTAGTGTTCTTTCTATGTATCCCTGTGCCTCTATTACTACTATCTTGTTATCTATTAATTGTTTTGATATGTATCCCATCCGTAATTGAATTGTTTTATTTATATTTGCTACACAGTCTAAATCTAAAAAATTATGGTGTCAAATTATTGGTTTAGGCGTCCATTCTTTACTTAATCTTTTATCCCATGTAGTTTTTTCTTTATCATATTATTTATAGTTTTCATTACAATATTTTAGATTAAAATTTTTTGGGTTTTTTACTCCTGATGTGCTAGGTTTTTCGTCCATGTCTACGTCTTCTGTATTTACTTCTAAATTCTTTGTATTATCTATGTTTGCTAAAAGTTTCGTATATGTTTTGCTTGTTTCCGAATGTTGTTCTAGATCATTGTTGTTTATTTTATCAACTCTTATTTCGGGTAGATTATCTTGGCTATTTTCTTCTTTTTCTTCTAATTCATCTTGTAATTGCAATTTTTTTTAAAATTTAATTGGATAATAAGAAACATGGTAGAAGACAAACAGTTAACAATAAATTATGAAAATAAAAAAGTAATAATAAAAAGGACTTTAGTATGATAAAAATATGAAAATATATATACTTGCAAAGATAATAATAGAAGGATATTACAACCAATATTATACACTAATGATAGATACAGGAGCAGAAGCTAATATATGTAAATAGAATTGTTTACCAGAAGATAAGTGGGAAAAATTAAAAACACCGATAGTAGTAACAGGATTTAATAATGAAGGAAGCATGATCACATATAAGGCAAAAAATATAAAAATACAAATATGGGATAAGATATTAACTATAGAAGAAATATATAACTTTGAATTAACTACAAAAGATATGCTATTAGGAATGCCGTTTTTAGAACAATTATACCCATATATAATAACAAAAACACACTGGTGGTTCACGACACCATGTAAACAAAAAATAGGAGTAAAAAGAGTAAATAATAAGAAACGAAAAACAACAAAATGGATAAAAGGAAGTGAAACAATTACACAAAAATTAGAAAATATAAAAGAAAAAGACCCTAAAATAGAATTAATTATATTCTCTATAGATAAAGTAAAAATAATTCAAGATAAGTTAGAATTATTATATAGTGAGGATCCTTTACAAGGATGGGAGAAACATAAAACTAAAGTAAAAATTGAGCTAATTGATAATAATAGTATAATAACCCAAAAACCATTAAAGTATAATTTTAATGATTTAACCGAATTTAAGATACATATAAATGAATTACTAAAAAAAGGATATATACAATAAAGCAATAGTAGGCACACAAGCCCGGATTTATCGTAAATAAACATAATGAACAAAAAAGAGGAAAAAGTAGAATGGTTATTGATTATAGAAATTTAAATGCAAAAACTAAAACATATATATAATTATTTTAGCAAATTTGATTGTAAATCAGAATTTTACCACTTAAAACTAGAAGAAGAATCTAAAAAACTAACAGCATTCACTGTACCACAAGGATTGCATGAATGGAATGTATTACCATTTGGATATAAAAATGCACCAGGTACATATCAACACTTTATGGACAATTACTTTAAACAAATAGAAAATTGTGTAGTGTACGTTGATGATATATTATTATATTCCAAAACACAAGATGAACATATAAGAATATTAGAAAAATTTATACACATCATAGAATATTCAGGTATAAGTCTAAGTAAAAATAAAGCAGATATAATGAAAAATCAAATAGTATTCTTAAGAATACAAATTGATAAAAACGGAATAAAAATGCAAACACATATAATACAAAAAATAATTAACTCAAATGAACAACTAGACACAAAAAAGAAATTACAATTATTCTTAGAACTAGTAAATCAAGTAAGAGAATACATACAAAAATTAGTAGAGAATTTAAAACCATTACGACAAAAATTAAAGAAAGATATAGAATATCAGTTTGATAAAAAAGACCAAATACAAATACAAAAGGTAAAATTATTATCTAAAAACTTACCTAAACTATATTTTCCGGATGATAACAAAAAATTTACTTATATAGCAGAATCAGATGCCAGTGAAAAAAGTTATGGAGGAATATTAAAATACAAATATGATGGCAATACGATAGAACATCATTGTAGGTATTATTCAGGAACATTTAATAATACAGAAATAAAATGGGAAATAAATAGAAAAGAATTATATTCAGTGTATAAGTGTTTATTATCATTTGAACCATATATTGTATATAACGAATTTATTATAAGAACAGATAATACACAAGTAAAATGGTGGCTAACAAGAAAAATACAAAATTCGGTAACAAAAAAAGAAATAAGGAGATTGGTATTAAATATATTAAATTTTACATTGACAATTGAAGTAATAAAAACTGATAAGAATGTTATTGCAGATTACCTATCACGACAAAGCTACTCAGACTGAGACTGAGGAAGAAGATACAATCAAAAAGATACTCAAAACTATTACTACACTTTGTACAAAAGTGGATAGTATGGAGAACGAGATACAAAAGCTAAAGACTAATGAAGATAATCTGAAGTCTAAAGCTAGTTAGCAGCATGACTATAAAAATGCGGAGCTACGTCGATTGGAAGACGGAAAAGAGCTAAAAGGAGACGATGGGAAACTCCTTAAAACCCATAATGTTTGTTTAAATACAGCTGCAAGTACAAGAAAACAAGTTAGCGATAAACAACATAAAAATGCGAACTTAAACCAGCTATTCGCAAAACCATTACCCAAAGGACATCTAGGCATATGTCCATAGAACCACAAACATCTACATACGCAGATAGTTTGCAAAACCAAAATGAGAAAAAGACATATAACTACATCACACGAACCTATATCGAAAATATACACAAAATCCAAACTTATTTAAACCTTAACCCCAGATCAACTACAAAAGAATCAAATCAAGATTATTTGACACAAAAGCTACAAGGATATAACAAGTTAATTGCACAGCCAAAAACTAACGCTAATTTAGTAAGAACATGTTACAACTACGGACTGTTAAATACCGTATACACATACGACGGAGAAGAAGTTAGTGGTATACCAGAACTACACAAGGCATTCGTTACAGACAAAAGAGTTACAAAAGGAAATTTATTTTATATAAAATTCTATACAGCACCAACGGAGATATTATACGAGGAAATTAAACCTCCAATACATGTTATCAAGATAGGACTAACTAAAGATATGATTATACCCGAGGACATCGGACAACAAGAAGAGATATGCAAAATAGAGATACCAAGTTTTTATGCCAACAAAAGAATAATTGGTATATCAACTATCATACAGGAGATAACAAATAATTATTTAAATGGAAACACTATATGGAGCTACTATGCAAGGGATCAACTAATGATTTATTCTAATTTAAGGGAGCTAAGAAAAACATATATGGATGAAGTCCAGAGATGGATTTTGTCATTACTTAAGCCAGAAGAACGACCTACGACGAGAGCACTAAAGGAAGGATTTATTTCGACAGAGTTATTAACCAGATATTGCAAATTAATTGGACATAAATATCCTGATCACATATGTTCGAAATGTAACGGTGAAGATAACAAAATTTCAGATGTCGATTTAGAGTAAAAGAAGATGAAGATAAGATGCAAATAGCATACAAAGGGGAAAAAAAGATAAAGTAAATAACGTAAAGTAGTCAAAAAGATGTGTAGATAAGATGTAAATTAGTCAAGTATGCATTATTATGTAAATTAGACAAGTGTAAAGTAAGGTATGGTGTGTCATAAGTAGTAGGTATGGTGTGTGTCATAAGTAGTAGGTATGGTGTGTGTCATAAGTAGATGTGTCATATTATTAGGCACATTATTATACTATATAGGTACATTATTAAGTAGTATGTACGTGTAGTGTTGTGAAAGGTTGTAAAGTAGCAAATCCTTTCTATATAAAGGAAGGCATATGTAAATGAGAAGGCAGGCAACGCCTAAATAAAAATATTCTTTCATAAAACACTCTCTCAACTAAGATAAATATTTAAAATACTAATGGAAAAAGCTGAAATCCAATCAGNAATCAGATATTTCAGATAGCATGGCTAAGCAAGAGGCAAAGGTATATTGTTCAAAAAATATGCGGAACTAATTTCATATATTCCTGAATATCATATATATGATTGAATAAATTTATGTTAGTTATTATGTATTAGAATTATTTGAATCATGATTTCTAGTTTATTAGCACACTGGCACAGGGAGAAAACTTCTATACTATGCCATCCTAATGTTGAAACCGGTAGGCGAGGAAAGCCGTTTAGGGGAGTAAACAAAGTTGAGGCGCTGATAAGAAGGAAGTATCCGCTAAAGTACGATGCTAGTAGTGACAGGGAAACATGATAAAGATAATCTAGTTCATAATGATCTAATATGAATTTAATCAATTATGAATATGATAAGAAAGAATAATTTGAAATTAAAAACCTGCATAATAAAGAACATGACTACATACATGCATGATGAAATGATAAAAAACTACGAAACTTTAATCTTATATGTACTTAAAAATATAGAAATAATTGAATTAAAAAGAATAATATGAGAAAAAAATATTTAATGATTACGAATCAGAAGATATATTGAATCAAGAATGGTATGAAATAGACCTACATGATTTAGACTACGAAAGAATAGAATGGTATGATTTAGAAATAAATTCAGATTAAAATGAACTACGAGTATTTGCAATATTGGATAAAATCTATGGAAGACATAAAACTATTAGAATAATTAATGGAGGAAAATTTATATATGTACCAAAGAACCCAAGATATGTTATACCGAGAATATATCATAAATAATATTAAAGAGATATTAAGATTAAGACACTTAACAAAAGAATATTATAATAAAATCTTTAAAATAAATAACTCACCTACCACACTACCACCAACCACACTACCACCTACCAAAAAAGTCATGAATTCTACACCTACTACACTACCAAAAATGTCATGAACCCCTCACCTACCAATAAGATGAATTCCGCACCGAAAAATAAATCAAGCGGAAGTCTAACATGACATTGTCTTAAACCATCTAAACATAAGAAATAGAAATCTTGGGACGCAACCCATACAATAGTCTCAAAAGTAAAATAAAGACATAAAAGAGATAGGGTGATCCAATCCTCGAATACAATGAGGACTCACCAAAGCTTCACTTCACAATCCTCTAGAACCTAGCCACAATTGTGTGAATCAGGAACGCCGGACCCTACATTTGATAAGAATGTAGGCAAGAGTATGTGTTAGTACAATCAAGTACTAAATATGATGGCTAGCATAAACAACATAACATAAGCATTAGTCAACATAAGACATAAGGCATAATCGTAATCAATACAAAATAAGTGTCATAATGAAAGAAGAAAACTCCCTTAAGTAACCTCGCTTAATCTTAACCAAGACATAGGTAATCCACCTATAGTCAAGCTTACGTCATGGAAGGCGTATCTAGCAACACTCCATACAAGTCAATTTCATAACATAATCTCATTAATCATACTTACTTTTAAAGACATGGGGATTCGCCTCAATGCCTAGTTCATAAAGGCTAATGGGTATTCGCCTCTTGTCCTACTTCCTTTTAGATTGTGGGTACTCGCCTCCACAACCTCATCATATGATGCAGGTACTCGCCTCCACATCATGTCATAAGAAGCATGGGTACTCGCCTCCATGTCCATTCATCATAGTAAGATCGTGGGGACTCACCTCTTGTTCGATTCTAAGGAGTATGGGAAATCCCTCATATCCTTACATGTGGAGGTTAAGGGTAATCGCCTCTAGCCTCATCATTTATTAAGCATTTTAATCTAGATTCATTTTAGGTGTGGAATCCCTTCAACCTAGAATCATTCATGTGAGTAAACCTTTCACATTCATTCAATCATGCTTATCAATTCATTATAGAAAGTATCCCTTCCACATCATAACATCAATCAATGAACAATTCATAGTCTAGTCTTTACTCTCAAAGCACTATATCTCATGATCATCATCTATGCTTTACTATCAAGCAATTAACATCATATTCCTCATATATGCTTCCATCTAAAGCAATTCTAGTCATAAATCATCAATACTATTAGGAGACATCTAACCCATAGATTTTCTCTCACATGGCACCAACCCAACAAGTCAATTCAACCTTAAAATCAAAGAATAGGAATGGGTACATGTAATTTCATCCTAACTACATGCAATTCTATCAATTCAATCACAAACAATTATAATCCACTCAATTGGATCAACATTCATCATAATCCACAACAATGGAATTAACCCTAACTAGAATTAGGGAAATTATTCTTCAAATTGTGGAATTCTATGGGACTCCATGGGAGGAAGGATCCCATGGATGAAAATCCATCATACCTTAGTCAAATAGTCCACAAAAGCTTGCAAATTGGGAGACTTGATCTTAACCTAGCTTCAATCTTCTTCTTCTTCTTCTACCTTCTAGAGAGAGAATATTTGAGAGAGGCTTTGGTTTTTATTTTGTGATTTGAGGGAATGACTTAATTGGGGGATTTTTGGGGTTAAAAACACTTTTATAGGTGGTCTAAATCTAGGCAAAATGACACCACATTTATTTAATTAAAAGTGGAAAAAGACCCTTAAGTCCCTAAAATAATTCCCCTGACTTGACCCACGAGACCATGACCCACGAATCGTGGATGGACCCACGACCCGTCCTGGTCAAGCGTGATTTGAGTTATGGGACTTGGTTTCCAGGACCTTGACCTACGACTCCCTAACCACGGACCGTGGAACCATCTACGGGGTGTGGGTCCTGGCCGTGGTTCATTGTCCAAAAACAATGACTTAGGTGCCCATCCACGGGGCGTGGGTCTAACCACGTGGTGTGGTTGACCCTCGTGGATCCCACTGTAGTTTTCCCAAATGCTGCAATTTACCTCGTTTCGAATTCAGGGTGTTACATTATCTCCCCCTGGGATCATTCATCCTCGAATGAGATTCTAGGCACATTTCTAAACGAAGAGACTCGAGACTAGCAGCCCATCATGCAAGCAACACATCAAAATACACACCAATAAGGAGGAAACATCAACTCCAATCTCAACTTACTTAATGCACCATATGGGAGTAGGAACTACATTTAACAAACCACTATGCATGAAATTTTCAGATTCTTACACTTAAGAAGGAACTACCTTCTCCAAACTCAAAAATAGTGTTCAACACAATCTCATGGAGCTCATATGCAATTCAATCTCAAAAAGCGCAATTTCAAGGAGGGGATCTCCACTCCAAGTCAAGGCATGTCCTACAACTCATCCCATGCACTCTATAAGCAACTCATACTCAACACTCAACAGCATGAGGAAAATAATGCACATAAGCCATTTCATTCAAGACTTAAGAAATTCATGAACATGCATAATCATAAGGAAATCATGGAAACACATAAACACACATGACTTCAAACATAAGCAAACCAAGAGGAACTCATTACCTCAAGCTAGGATAGGAGGAAAAAGGTGAGGATAGTGGGACTTCATATCGGCCTCGGCCTCCCAAGTGGCACCCTCAACTAAGTGGTTTCTCCACAAAACCTTCACGGAGGCTATTTCCTTGTTCCTCAATCTCTTAACTTGTCGGTCTAGAATCTCAACCGGAACTTCTTCATAACAAAGACTTTCATCAACTCCCAACCCTTCAAGGGAAACTATGGATGTCAGATCTCCAACACACTTCTTAAGCATAGAGACATGGAAAATGGGATGTACCATTGCAAAACCATTTGGCAAATCAAGTTCATACGCAACCTTACTAACACGTCTCAAGATTTGATACGGGCCCACGTATTGGGGACTAAGCTTCCCCTTCTTTCCAAATCTCATCACACCCTTCATGGGTGATATTTTAAAATAGACCCAATCACTAACCTCAAACTCTAGATCTCTTCTTCTAACATCGGCATAGGACTTTTGTCGGCTTTGGGCGGTTGTCAACCTTTCTCTAATGAGTTGGACTTTCTCCATAGCCTCAGAAACTAATTCGGGCTCAATCAAAGAAAATTCACCCACTTCAAACCACCCTATAGGAGATCTACACCTCCTGCCATAAAGGGCTTCAAAGGGGGCCATACCAATACTAGAATGGTAGCTATTATTATAAGCGAACTCTATCAACGACAAGTGTTCATCCCAACTTCCCTTGAAATCGATGACACATGCTCTCAACATATCCTCTAAAGTTTGAATCATTTGCTCCGCTTGCCCATTGCTTTCTGGGTGAAAAGTTGTGCTAAGATTCACCTTAGTGCCAAGTCTCTTTTGGAAGGATTTCCAAAACTGAGAAGTAAACTGAGTACATCTATAAGAGATAATGGATAGGGGCACACCATGTAATCTTACCATTTCTGTCAAATACAACTTGGCATAATCTTCCACCGAATAAGAAACCTTGACGGGAAGGAAATGTGCCAATTTTTTCATCTGATCAACAACCACCCAAATAGAGTCATGTTGGCACCGGGTGCGAGGCAAACCAACTATAAAGTCCATATTTACATCTTCCCACTTCCAATATCTTGAGCTAAACCTCCCGGTCTCTGATGTTCAACCTTTACTTGTTGACAATTCGGACATTTGGCCACAAATGCCGCAATATCTCTTTTAATCCCATTCCACCAATAGACTTCCCGTAAATCATGGTACATCTTGGTGGCTCTCGGGTGAATAGAATACCGAGAACTATGGGCTTCTGTCAAAATAAGTTCCCTTAAGTCATCAACATTTGAAACACATAACCGACCTTGATATATAAGGACACCATCTCCCTCTTGGGAGAAAGCCTCAACGGACTTTCTAAGTACCGTTTCTTTCAATTCTACCAAAGTTGGATCAAGACATTTCTTTGCTTTAACATTGGCTACTAAAGATGATTCTGACCCTTTATGAACCATAACCACACCCTTAGTGGAGTCTACCAATCGAACACCCAATCGGACCAACCTATGGACATCTCGGGCCAACTCTTTTCTAGCATCATCTATATGTGCAACACTACCCATCGATAGTTGACTAAGAGCATCCTCTACTACATTCGCCTTCCTGGGGTGATATTGGACACTCATATCATAGTCCTTCAACAATTCAAGCCACCTTCTTTGGTGAAGATTCAAGTCCTTTTGAGTAATCACATATTGTAAGCTTTTATGGTCGGTGAAAACATAGACATGGAACCCATACAAATAATGGCTCCAAATCTTTAAGGCAAACACTACCGCCGCCAATTCAAGGTCATGGGTAGGATAGTTCTTCTCATGAACTTTTAGTTTCCTTGAAGCATAGGCAATCACCTTACCGTGTTGCATAAGCAAACATCCCAATCCTACTCTAGAGGCGTCACAATATACTACAAAGCCATTCGTACCTTTCGGTAAGGTCAAAATCAGGGTGGAAGTAATTCTATCATTCAACTCTTGGAAACTTTTCTCACAAGCTTCCAACCATATAAACTTGGCCTTATTTTGAGTCAAAGCTATCAAAGGAGAAACAATGGAGGAAAATCCCTCAACAAACCTTCTATAATAACCGGCCAAACCTAAGAAGCTTCTAATGTTTGTCGGTGATAGAGGTCTAAGCCAACTCTTGACTGCATCAGTCTTGATAGGATCTACCTCAATACCTTTGCCTGACATTATATGGCCAAGGAAGGTTACAGACCTTAACCAAAATTCACATTTGCTAAACATTGCATAAAGTCGTTGGTCCTTGAGAACTTGCAATACAATCCTCAAATGATCAATATGCTCATTCTCGCTTCTCGAATAGATCAAAATATCATCGATAAACAAGATCACGAACATATCAAGGCATTGCCTAAATACCCTATTCATCAAGTCCATGAAGGTTGTCGGAGCATTAGTCAGGCCAAAGGACATCACCAGAAACTCATAATGGCCATATTGGATTCTAAAAGCCGTTTTCGGAATATCTTCCTCTTCCACCCTCAATTGGTGATAACCCAACTGGAGATCAATTTTAGAGAAGTAACTTGCCCCTTGAAGTTGATCAAATAAATCATCTATTCTTGGAAGATGATACTTATTCTTGATGGTCACCTTATTCAATCGCCGATAGTCAATACACATACAAAGGGACCATATTTCTTTTTAACAAATAATACCGGAGCACCCTATGGAGAGATACTCGGTTGGATGAAACCCTTATCCAATAGATCCTTCAACTTTTCTTTCAACTCCTTAAATTCCATAGGAACCATTCTATAAGGAGGAATAAAGATAGGTTGGGTATCGAGGAAAAGGTCAATCCCAAAGTCTATTTCCCTTCGGGAGGAACACCAGGTAAATCATCGGGGAAAACTTCTAGAAACTCTTTTATAATAGGGACCGACTCAAGAGTAGGAACTTCAGACTCCATATCCCTTACCCTTACTATATGATAGACACAACCCTTCGAAATCATTTTCCTAGCCATAGAATATCCCCCCTTCCACTCAAGGATAGGCTAATTTGGAAACTAAAATTTGACCACTCTAGTCCTACAATCAATAGAGGCATAACACGAATGCAACCAATTGATTTAACGTTTCAAGCACACCTCATCCAATTCTAGGTGTGAATGATAGTAAATCAGTATAAAATCCAACTAAATGAGTTGGAGTTGAATCTCACAGGGAGTGGTACATGTTTTAAATTCAATTAAGAAGTATGAATGCGGTCCAATCAGTCATAGGAATAGAATTTATCGATTAAAAACATAATCAAGTAAGGGGGTGACACGAATGTCAAATGGGGGGTTTTGGTTTGAAATTATCAACTACAAACCATCATAAACACTAAGAATTAACAATAAAGAGATGGAGTCTTGGGATGTGATCTATTATAGGCAAATATAGACATATGGGTAATTGCAACTATTAGTAAATAGCTAGATAGTTGTGAGTATGCTAGGCTATAAGGGAGGTAATTTTCTCTCGAACATCAACAAGCATGCAAATTAAGAGCATCCTACACCTTAATCCATTTACTTTCTCTCGCTAAATGTGTGGGATTGGGTTTAAGATTTACTCTCTCTCGCTAAACCTAGATCAACCCAATACCCAAAAACCATTAGCCAAAAACCTTAGATCTAAAACCTCTCTCTCGAGTAAGCCAAGAACACAAACATAGAACTGTATTTGCAACTACAATTCTTAAATTAAACCATAATTAATGATTAAACTCACTTTTAAATAGCATTTAAACTAACAATTAGCAATAACCATAAACTAAATTAGCCCATCATCACATGATCATACCCCAAGAATTAGGGTTTTAGCTAAACATTATAAAAAGGTAAAAATGGTTACCAAATTTGATTATCCATCAACTGGGTAAGAGTGATTTCATCTTTATAATGCTCTAATTTGATGAATCTCAAAGACCCACTTCCAATTTTTCAAAAGTGAATTTCTTCAATACTACAAAGCTAAAGAAAACTCTAGCAAACACTATCTCTCATGTCTAAAAATTCTGAAGGTTCTTTTCCAAAAGATACTTTATTGATTATAACTAGCTAAAATATAAAAAAAATCCTAAACTAAATGTTCAAAAATGTATTTATAGTCACCGAAAATAAGCTACAAAAGCCCATTTGGCGAAGTAAGTCGGGCTCGCCGAACCACTCGGCGAACCGCCCTTTGGTCTCTTCTATCGCCCTTTCACCTTGGTATTCAGCATCCTCAAGGCCTATAACTTTGGGTGATCTATCTTGGCTTAGCGGAATCACTCAGTGATCCGCTAACTGCTCTTTGTTGTCGCCAACTTGGTTCTTTCCTTTAGAGGTTGGCACACTGGAACTATAGGTAGTATGATGAGCCACTCGGCTACACGCCGAATGCTCTTGGCGATCCTCAGGCTTGCCCATCTTCATTTCTTCAGCCTGCTTTATTCTTTTTTGCCCTTTAGTGTCCTTGCTTGGTTCCTTAATCCATATTCCTGAAAATCAAGGATTTTACATCAGTTATTGGCACAAATTAAGCATTTAAGGACACTAAATCTATATAAACAAACCCCTAAATGAGTCCAAATCTCGGACTCATCAACACCCCTAACTTAAACTTTTGCTTGTCCTCAAGTGCTACAGTTCAAAAAGGATGTCTCAAATAGTGCTACATAAGACTGAATCATGAATGCACACAACAAGACTCAACTTACTCATGTAAGGATCAATTGTGCACTCAAAGACTCAAGTTGTGACTCACCATTATCAAAGACACTGAAGTTCACAATACTTGCTTCAAATGCAAGTTCACGCTCAGCAAAGGTACTCAAATCCCCTCACAACAAAGATGATTCCATACTCACACACAATTCCTCAACAATTCATAGTTCCGAAATCACAAACGACTCTCACACTCACAAAGATGAACACATGCATGACTTCACCTATAGGTTTTCTCTTATTTTCCAATCAACATTCGTTTCAGCTCACTCAAGATCAAAAAGGTCTTTTCAAGGCTTGTAATGGGGATGAGTGTAAAGGTATGGTCATTTAGGCTCAGTGGATGCTACCCTCATGAAATGTGGTCTGAACATCACTTTCTTCCTTTTCTTCAACATTTGAATAATGCTCAAAATTCACCCCATTATTCAACTTCCAATGGAATACCGGACACCCCATTTCTTTTGCAACTTTCACAACTTTATTTCACAACTTTTTCATTCTTTCTCTTTTGCTTTCGTCTTTTCTTTCTCTTTTTTTTATATGGAGGGATTCCATCTTTTCAAGACCATTGCTAGAAGGGGGATTTGTCACACTTCTTGAATTACCTTGTCTTTTCACCGCACCCCCAACTTAGTCTTTCGGCCTAAGTTGGCTATTCAAACAAACAACACTTCATGAGAGTTATGGGTGGATGGATAAAGAGGGATCACAATTGTTCATGTTTCTTCCTAGAAATGGATAAGGCTCAAATAGGGTTCAAGCAAGGTTCACACATATCACAAGGTTGGCCACACAAAGAGGTATATTGTCAAATTGTTTCACTCCTCAAAATTGTTGCCTAAGATCATTTCAAGATCTTGCATCACTTAGTCAACTAGACCAACGGGGCAAATTCTAGGTGTCATCACACAAGGTTTACGGTAAGCTCATCACACAAGGCATTGACACCAATATCAAACAAGACTCATTCGAGCTAGTGTGCAATGTTCATCACTCGAGACTCCATTCGATAACTGGCTAGTCACAATGAGATGCAAAAAGTCCAAATATTGTCTATGCAACTTTATTTTTGCCTCATCGTAGCTGCACATTCATTTTTTTTATTAAGAGCACTATTCAATTCATTTGTATTGATCATAACCGATAATCAAATTTGCATAAGAACAACCACAATCAAACATACAAGAGGTGGCAATCTTTTAAAAAAATTGGTCAAAAACCATTTCCATTCAAAATAAGGACCCACAAGCTGAACCATCCATAAGATAGAATCAACACACAATTTAAAATGCAAAAACCCAATATATATATACACAAAAATGTAGTCACAAGAGGTAGGTATGGAAATACCTCACCCCACCATAAACAAAAAGCAGTTGACCTCAAATGTAACTAAAGTAATCAAAAATCAATAAAAATGACAGAGAGGGAGGTAAAGAAGAATCCTGTCTACATAGTCGCTCCATCTATCGGGGCATCAATGCCCGATGTAACACTCTGATCTTGGGCATTAGTGCTTGGTGTAACATCAACATTGGCTCCACTAGATCCTGCCATCGAAGTCTCTGTCAATGATGTCTGAATAACGGACTGAACTATCGTCTCCTCTAAATCAAGCAGATCTCCATAGATGGTTGCCTCTTGAGCATCAAGTTGCTCCTCATCCGTCTCCACCTCTGACTCATCAGTAGCCACATCATCCATAGGCACATTTTCGATGGTAGCTGGAGGCATCTCACAGCTGGCCGGGACATCCTTAGACTTAGTTGACTCAAAGAGAGAAGTGAAGTCTGTGGACTTCAAATAGTCTACATCCTTTCTCAAATCTGAGACCTCGTCTTTTAAAGCCATCCCCTCATAAGTAACCCCCTGTCTACTCTCACAAGTCTCTACTCTCACCGTGAGAGCATCAATGGATGTCCGGAGGGGTGTCAAAACAGCTAAAATAGCTCGCTCAATCATCCAAGGCACCTCGGCCTCTATCTGGGAAGACCACACATCGGTAGAATGACTAAGTGCCCCATCTTGAGGAGCATGGCCTGAGTAATCCTAGTAGGCTGGGAAGCTACAGAAGGACCTGGGGCCTAGGAAGGAGTGGAAGCGGGTATACCTGAAGGCCCGAAGGCTGGAGTAGGAAAATATGCCTCTGCAGGTATGGACTCAACATCAACTTCCGGGGATGCATCCACCAGAGTTGATCTCCTCCTATCTGTCTCATCCCGTGTGCACTCAGACTCTATGCGCCGGATATCGGTGGAGGATGTGGGTGTGACCTAGATGTCCCTCTTCTCGTCACAAGGAACTCCAGCCCACCGATATAGTTCTGTAATAAGCAGTTGGAATGGCGGGGAAGTCTGGCGCTATTTGGACCTCATGACCATCTCTTGCTCTATGATCAGCCCTAAGTTGAGCTTCTTCTTGGCGATGATGGATCCAAGGCAGGCTGCTTTTGGGTGGGGAGGATGGACTCATTCTGTGAAGGCATGATGGAGTTGCTAATGGACTTGAACCAGTACCGAGTGGCAATGTTCAAGTCCTTCTTCTCAATGGGAGCTCCTCCCTCAATCCATTTCAGGGTGGTGTCAGAAATGAGGGAAACAAGACAACCCTTTAGGTCATCCAGGGTCTGTGTTGTAGCTAAGCCCTCGTACTCATGCTCAAACCCTGTAGCTTTATCAAGTGCAATATTGATATGATCGTTGCTGCATCCCACTGTCTTCCCCCGTACTACCACAAACTCTATCGGTCTGAAGGTACTGGCCTTCTTCTTTCCCTGGGGATCAAGGTCACTGTATGGAGTGTAGAACTCATGGAGCCAGGTGGGGATATATGGGCCATGGGGTCTGGTGAAAAATTCAAACCTGTGGTACCAGAGTGTGTCCCACACTAGAGGGTACCTGCCTACCACACTGTCTGTGGACAACCTCTTCTGTTTAAGAATGATCCTCAATCCCTCGGCCTTTAGTCTATTGAGAAGCCGGGGGAGGAGGACCCAGAACTGGTGGTGCTGGAACCATCGTATGTGCCGGAGCTGGCACTGAATTAGTAATAGGAGGGGTAGACTCCGAGATCCTAGATGGGTTTTGACGAGCTCGGGCTCGGATCTTAGCTCTTCGGGTCTGTAATGGCTGGTCATCCTCAGGCTCGGATAATGAGGCCTAAGAATGGAAATAGTCCCGATCACTGCCGGAGTTGTGCTCCGATCTCTCTGCTATGAGCGCCTTTCCCTTGCCCTTTCCTCCCTTTGGAGGTGCTTGTTTTCCCTTTTTAGAAGGAGCAATTGCTCCCTCATTAATGACTATACCCCGTGCTCGTTTTAGGGGCGGCATACCACTCTCGTCCCAGTTGGTCCTAGCCATATCTGCAAAACACATCGGAAAAAGTAGGACCAATCCAAGAAAAATCCAGAATACAAGTTGCAGAAAAATTTGCCAAACTAATCGGTGAGTCACCGAGTTAATTTGGTGAGCCAGATCTGGCTCACCGAAAGGACGGGCTTGAAAATTTCACAGAAAAATGATAGGTCAGCGATAAGAAGGGACTCCCGGTAAATCTTCGACATCACTCGACAAGCTCAGACTAGCCCGCCAAAAGTTACAGTGTGTTTTAGGGGTTACGGGAGGTAGAAAGGTCGATCAAGGGAGACTTTTGGCGAGTCATCGAGTGTACTCGGCGAGCTCAGGCTTCCCGCCAAAAGTTACAGACTCTAATCTAGCCAAATCACGAAACTAATGGCGATCAAGGGGGACATTTGTGAACCGCCAAACGGTTTGGGGAGCTCGACCCAGCTCACCAAACTGCCCAACGTGCCAAATTTCAACCCTGCTTCCCAAAATCTAGCCCACAACCCCTGAAAACAAAATCAAACCACACACTTATGCAATGAAGCTTAGACCTATTAGACCTATGCCACCGGGGTACTCAAACTTCCCCCAATTTGGCCAAAATTGACAATTTGACAACTTTTGCCCTTAAGAATGATGTCAAATGCTCCATCATTGGGAAAAGTATGTCATTTAGCACAATTTGGGGTTACTCAGACTTCACCCGACTAGACCCAACACAATTTACTGCAACCCAACAATTTATGATCAATTTTAAAGCACAAAATTCGGGAAATCATCATATTAAGCAATTTAATCTTCATTTTGAAACTAAGATTGGGAAACTAGAATGCAATTACAATTTCAGAACAGGCCCAACACACATCAATAAGATTTAAACAAATGCAATCGAGTTCAACTGCTATTCTAGAGTTTGGTGTTCAGAAAACCAACCTTTACGCCGAATGAAGAGTTTGAAAAGCTAGGTGACAAAGAAATCCAAATCCGAGCGCAAGATCAAAGAGAAAAAAGTGATAAAAATGCGAAAATATAGAAAATATAGAGTGCGGGTATGATTGTATGAGGCTAAAATGAGAGAATATGAAAGAATTTGAAAATTTAAACCTTTGGCCTTTTAAATCCTTTCAATTTGCGGCCCTTTCAGCGATATTAGTCTTCCTCGCCGAACCAGTCGGCGTGTACTTATCTCACTGAGTTTTATAGGACCTCTAGTTAATTCGAGGGTCCAAACGGCGGACAAAATTGGGCTCGCTGACCTATTTGGCGAGTCGCCAATTTGTCCATGGGATCGCTGAGGTTTAAAGACTGCCACCTGTGATTTTTGAGAATCCAACGGTGGTCCAAGTCATGCTCGCCAACCTCTTCGACGAGTCACCGACTGGACACTTGGCTCGCCAACCTGCATTTTTCAAACACATTCCACTTTCCAACCTGCACAATCAACACTTGTTATTCCAAAAACAAACACAAAGCAATAAAAACATGGGTTTCCTCCCAAGAAGCACCTTAGTTAAAGTGGTGGCACGATGAAAATACCCATTCAAACATCATTCTTGGGGTTTTCCATAGTATCACTAAGCAACCCTTCTTTGTGTCTTGGGTTGAGATGGGATAAAATCTGACCCATGTGGGTTTCCAATTTCGTAATTGAGATGGAATGAGAGGTCACCATCCGATTGAGAGTTGAGACATTTTGTTTTATCTCTTTCAACACTCTGTCATACCCTTCAACTTTGTTGAGAATACGTAAGAGTGTATGTTATATTTGCCCACTTTAGTTATCCTTGGGCTCTTGGCGCTCATGGGGAGGAACATACCTATCCTTTTTACTCCCTCTATTCCATCCTTGGTTACCACCTAGCCTTGAGTAATTCTCATATTGACTTCCTCCTTGATTTTCTAGGAAGTCTACTTCATTTTTGTACAACATTTCAAATTCCTCAAAAGTTTTGGTCAGGATATCCAGCTGGGTCATTATTATGGCTAAGTTCTAGTCCCTATCTGGATCTTTGTTGATTTTGGTCATGCAATCGAGGAGTTGAGATGGTGTTGTGTAGGATTATCGTACTATACTACCTAGAGACAATTGATCAGTCAATCCTCTGTTCACATAATCAATACCTCTATAGAAACAATCCAGCAACATTTTATCTAGGATTCCATAAGTTGGACACTGCAACAGTAGTTCCTTAAATCTCATCCACGTATCATGGATTGACTCACCTCCAAGCACTTAAAGTCTAGGATGTTATCCATAAGATTCATTATCCTCGGAAGAGGGTCGCCCACTTGGCTACCTTTTCTTTCGTTGACACTTATTTCCTCATTTGTTTTAACAAGCAACACAAAAACCAAAACAAAAAATAAGAAGATTCAACTATGACTAACAAGAACACAATTCAACTTCACTAAAAGAATTTCAAACAACACTACTCCCCGGCAGCGGCGCCATTTTGATTTAACGTTTCAAGCACACCTCATCCAATTCTGGGTGTCAACGATTGTAAAACCCAACTAAATGATTTGGGGTCGAAACCCACAGGGAGCGGTACGTGTTTTAAATTCAATTAAGATGTATAAATGTGGTCTAATCAGTTATAGGAATATAAATTATCTATTAAAATCATAATCAAGTAAGGGGTGACACGAATGTAAAATGGGTGGTTTTGGTTTGAAATTATCAACTACAAACAGTCACAAACACTAAGAATTAACATTAAAGAGATGGATTCTTAAGATGTGATCGATTATAGGCAAATATAGACATATAGGTAATTGCAACTATTAGTAAATAACTAGATATTAATGAGTAGGCTAGTCTATAAGGGAGGTAATTTTCTCTCGAACAATTACCTCGAATCAGGTGATTTCTCTCAAACATTAACAAGCTTGCAAATTAAGCGCAACCCACACCTTAATCCATTTACTCTCTTAGGCTAAATGTGTGGGATTGGGTTTAGGATTTTCTCTCTCGAGCTAAACCCAGATCAACCCAATATCCACAAACCATTAACCAAAAACCTTAGTTCTAAAACCTCTGTCTCTCGAGCAAGCCAATAACACAAACATAGAACTGCATTTGCAACTGAAATTCTTAAATTAAACCATAATTAATTATTAAACTCACTTTTAAATAGCATATACACTGACAATTAGCAATACCCATAAACTAAATCAGCCCACAATCACATGATCACACCCCAAGAATTGGGGTTTTAGCTAAACATTATAAAAAGGTAAAACAGTTACCAAATTGATTATCCATCAACTGGGTAGGAGTGATTTCATCTTGACAACGCTCCAATTTGATGAATCTCAAAGACCCACTTCCAATTTCTCAAAAGTGAATTTCTTCAATCCTTCAAAGCTAAAGGAAACTCTAGAGAAAACTGTCTCTCATGTCTAAAAATTCAGAAGGTTCTTTTCTAAAATATACTTGATTGATAACTAGCTAAAAGATAAAAAACAATCCTAAACTAAATGTTCAAAAACGTATTTATAGTCGCCGAAAATAAGTTACGAAAGCCCATTTGGTGAAGTAAGTCGGGCTCGCCGAACCACTCGACGAGCTCTCTTTGGTCTCTTCCATCACCCTTTCACCTTGGCATTCAGCATCCTCACGGCTGGTAACTTTAGGCGATCTATCTTGGCTTTGCAGAATAACTCGGCGATCCGCTGACTGCTCCTTTTCATTGCCGACCTGGTTCTTTTCTTCAGAGCTTGGCACAGTGGAACTTTAGGCGGTCTGATGAGCCACTCGGCGACACGCCGAGTGCTCTTGGCGATCCTCAGGCTTGCCCATCTTTATTTCTTAAGCATGTTTTGTTCCTTTTTGCCCGTTAGTGTCCTTTCTTGGTTCCTCATTCCATATTCCTGAAAATCAAGGATTTTACATCATTTATTAGCACAAATTAAGCATTGAAGGACACTAAATGTATAAAAACAAAGCGCTAAATGAGTCCAAATCTCGGACTCGTCACTAATCCATACCCAAAATAACATCGAAGTGAATCATATCAAGTTATACCAAATCTATTAGAGTGACTCTATATGATAAGAAAATGGGACATCTTTTATAGACTCTTTTAGCCACCACAGAATCACCAACGGGGGTAGAAACATAAGAGGTTTCTAACAACACTTCGAGGAGAACATCAAATCTCATAGATACAAAAGAAGTCACAAATGACAAAGTAGCGCCCGAATCAAGTAAATAATACACATGTATATGGAAGACTTTTAACATACCAGTCACAACGTCCGGGGAGCTCTCTTGGTCACTTCTAGTTTGAAGAGCATAAAATCGGTTTTACTTAGGAGCATTTCCACTTGAGCCACTTGGACCGGATGAAGGGTAGGGTTGAGCCCTACGACGAATGTCTCCATCATTTTTGGTATCGAAGGGCAATCCCTTATTTTATGATCCATTTTCCACACCCGAAACAAGCATTAGAGCCCGCTAAACATTTCGCATCATGATTTATCCCATATTTAGCACAAGTAGGCATCAGAGGCCTACTACCATCTCTTTACGATTTTGGGTAAGACACCTTATCATTCTTTGGCCTCGGAGGAGCACTTGTAGAACCTTGCTCGGGGAACTTTTTCTGGAATCTAGAATGACCCCGTCCACTGGACCTAGCATGAGAATAGTTTTCATCATCTACTCTAGCCCTTTTTACCTCTCTAGATCTTTCCTTTAGCTTTTCTTCCTTAATTTGTTGGGCATGCACCATAAGGCGAGAAATGTCATGGACAAGCATAGCGGTGTGACACTTTTTGACAACCAAGTCAGACACTTCCGACACAAACTTACTCATCTTGGTCCTATTATCCACCACAATAGAAGGAGCATACTTGGATAATTGGGTGAACCTCAAAGCGTATTCCCTTACACTCATAATTTTTTGCTTAAGGTTTATGAACTAAAGTACCTTGGTCTCTCTCATCTCTAGAGGGAAGGATCGATCAAGAAATGCACTTTTGAACCTTTCCCATTCTACGGGACCCACTTCCACAGGCCTTGCCTCTTTTCACTAATTAAACCAAATCTGAGCAACCCCTTTGAGTTGGTAAGTGTCTAACTTTGCCTTCTCTACTGAAATCACACCCATGATAGAAAGCACCTTATATACCTCATCGATAAACTCTTGAGGGTCTTCCTCAATTTTGGAGCCATAAAATTTGGGCGGGTTCATTCTTGTGAAATCTCTCACTTATGCCACTGTCGTACCTACACTAAGGTTCATGGGGGCTACCAAATATCTGTTAGCTCACGTCGTCACGGCTTGAGCCAACACTTGGAACGCCGATCTAAACTCTACATTGGTCACATTTTCATTCAATGGGTCAATTAGAGCATTAGGAGGAGCTTGGAGAGAAACCTCTTGATTGACATTGTCTCCCTTAGTCCTTCTAGCATTAGCCCTTCTAGTATTCATAACCTGAAAACCATCAGGTAAGGGTTAGGAGAATGACTTATGGAGTTAAACTCCATAGAACGACTTAGAGAAGTGAAGAAGTGAAATTTCCTAAACATTAAATACCCTCTCATTCATAAATGTGGCGCGCTTCACACTTATGATAAAGACTCTACTAGACATAGTTTGAGACATCCTAGAACCATTCTAAACCTTGTGCTCTGATTACCAACTTTGTAACAAGCCAGGGTACCCCTTAGATGAAACAAGGAGTATAAGACCCCGAGTGGCCTCATACAAGCCACTTAGCATATCATAACATAAAGTAATAGAAAAGGTGCTTAATTTTAAAATATTCAAATACAATCAAAGTCTTTCATGAAATCAAGCGGAAGTCTAACATGACATTGTCTCAAACAATCTAAACATAAAAAATAGAAATCTTGGGACGCAGCCCATACAATAGTATCAAAAGTAACAGAAAGACATAAAAGATATAGGGTGATCCAATCTTCGAATACAATAAGGACTCACCAAAGCTTCACTTCACAATCCTCTAGAACCTAGCCACAAGTGTGTGAATCGGGACGTCGGACCCTACATTTGATAAGAATGTAGACAAGAGTATGTGTTAGTAAAATCAAGTAATAAATATTATGGCTAGCATAAACAACATAACATAAGCATTAATCAACATAAGACATAAGACATAATCATAATCAATACAAAATAAGAGTCATAATGAAAGAGGAACACTCCCTTAAGTAACCTTGCTTAAGCTTAACCAAGACATAGGTCATCCACCTCTAGTCAAGCTACATCATGGAAGGCGTATCTAGCAACACTCCAAACAAGTCAATTTCATAACATAATCTCATTAATCATACTTACTTTTAAAGACATGGGGATTCGCCTCAATGCCTAGTTCATAAAGCCTAATGGGTATTCTCCTCTTGCCCTACTTCATTTTATATTGCGGGTACTCGCCTCCACAACCTTATCATATGATGCGGGTACTTGCCTCCATATCATATCATAAAGATCATGGGTACTCGCCTCCATGTCCATTCATCATAGTAAGAATGTGGGGACTCACCTCTTGTTCGATTCTAAGGATTTTGAGAAATACCCTCACATCCTTACATATGGAGGTCAAGGGTAATCACCTCTAGCCTCTTCATTTATTAAGAATTTTAATCTAGATTCATTTTAGGTGAGCAATCCTTTCAACCTAGAATCATTCATGTGAGTAAACCTTTCACCTTTATTCAATCATGCTTATCAATTCATTATAGGAAGTATCCCTTTCACATCATAACATCAATCAATGAACAATGCATAGTCTAGGCTTTACTCTCAAAGCACTATATCTCATGATCATCATCTATGCTTTACTATCAAACAATTAATATCATATTCCTCATAGATACTTCCATCTAAAGCAATTCTAGTCATAAATCATCAATCATATAAGTAGACATCTAACCCATAGAGTGTCTCTCACATGGAATCAACCCAACATATTAATTCAACCCTAAAATCAAAGCATAGGCATGGGTACATGATATTTCATTCTAGATACATGTAATTCTATCAATTCAATCACAAACAATTACAATCCACTCAATTGGATTAACATTTATCATAATCCACAACAATGGAATTAACCCTAACTAGAATTGGGGAAATTCTTCTTCAAATTGTGGGATTCTATGGGACTCCATGGGAGAAAGGATCCCATGGATGAAAAGCCATCATACCTTAGTCAAATAGCCCCCAAAAGCTTGCAAATTGGGAGACTTGATCTTGACCTAGTTTTAATCTTTTTCTTCTTCTTCTTCTTCCTATTCTTCTTCTTCTACTACTACCTTATAGAGAGAGAATATTTGAGAGAGGATTAGGTTTTTCTTTCGTGATTGGAGAGAATGACTTATTGTGGGATTTTTGGGGTTAAAAACACTTATATAGGTGGTCTAAGTCTAGGGAAAATGACACCACATTGATTTAATTAAAACAAAAAAAATACCCTTAAGTCCCTAAAATAATTCTCCTAACTTGACCCACGAGACAACGACCCGCGAATTATGGATGGACCCAAGGCCCGCCCTGGTCAAGCGTGGTTTGAGTTCTGGGACTTTGTTTCTAGGACCTTGACTTACAACTCCCTAACCACGGACTGTGAACCCATCCACTGGGCATGGGTCCTGGTCGTGGTTCATTGTCCAAAAATAGTGACTTAGGTGCCCATCCATGGGGTGTGGGTCCAACCACGTGGTGTGGTTGACCCTCGTGAATCCCATCTGCAGTTTTCCCAAAAGCTGCAATTTACCTCGTTTCGAATTGAGGTGTTATGGCAAGTAGGACAACCTTTTTTGGTGTGGGAGACACCGGGGGATCATGTTAGAGATCACATGTTGTTTATGTTGGTTAAGGCTCATTCCCACAATAATAACGAACTAAGGTTACTTCAAGATGTATCTCATATGTTTTCAAAGATAATGTTCACTTGCATTGATCATGGTTTTATGACTTATGGTTTCTAACTCTCAAAATACACTTTTTTGCTTGATCATGTCATACTTATAAAATGTCCCCTTTTAGCATGATTTAAATGTTTTATGCATGACTATCATACTTGGTACATTGTTATGTACTAACACACACTCTTGCCTATATTTCCCCAAGTGTAGGATCTGACAATCAGGGTTCTCAATTTCGTGGCTAGAGGTTGACTTGGGAGATTTTTGAGCTTTGGTGAGTCCTCATGCTTCGAGGACGGATTCTCATTGTGTTTAGTTTCTGTCTTACTTTTAGTTTTGGACATGATGTGAGGGATAGGCCTAGTTTCATTCTATTGTATTAGATGGCTATTCATACAAAGTGTTTAGACTTCCGCTATACTTTTATAAAATCTTTTTTGGACTTAAAATGTATTTCTTTCTCTTTTGGTTATATTTCTTATGTTATGAATGCTAAGTGGCTTGTATGGGGACTCTCGGTGTCCTATAAGCCATGTTACATCTATGGTGTACCCCTGGGTCTTGACAAACTTGGTAATCAGAGCACAAGGTTTAGAAAGGTGCTAGGTTGTCTCATAAGCCACGTCTAGTAGAGTCTTGTTCATGAGTGTGAAACGTGCCACATCTATGAATGAGAGGCTATAAGATGTTTTGGAAACTTCACTTCTTTTATTACTATAAAGTCGTGTGATGGAGTGTAACTCTAGATGTCTTTATATCCTAACCCTATGTATGCTTTTTAGAATATGCCTCCATGAAGGAATCTCGTGAAAATGAATAGGAATGCTCATGAGAATGTGAGATAAGAGGTTCCCCAAGTTCCGGTCAACTCTTTGGACGAGAAAGTGACAAATGATGAGTTTCGAGCCGCAATTCATGCATTGGCCCAACCAATGATGGCTCAAGCAAATAGAGAGGTTGTGGCTCCTGTGAACCCAAGGGTGGGTTCAACAGCAACAAGGGTGAGGGACTTTATTAGAATTAATCCTCCAGAATTTCATGGGTCTAACGTTGAGGAAGATCCTCAATAGTTTATTGATGAGGTGTATAAGGTGTTAAAGATCATGGGAGTGACGCCGATGGAAAAGTTGGAATTTGCTGGTTACCAATTTAAGGGTGTTGCTCAAGTTTGGTTCAACCAATGGAAAGAATAGAGGGTGGTAGATGAGGGTTCTCTTGATTGGAAGAACATTAAGGCTGCTTTGTTTGATAGGTTCTTTCCTATTGAGATGACGGAGGCAAAAGTACTCCAGTTCATTAACCTTCGCCAAGGTGATATGAGTGTGAATGAGAATGCTTTGAAATTCACACAATTGTCTAAATATGCTCCAACTGTGGTTGCCGATCCAAGGGCAAGAATGAGTAAGTTTGTGTTGGGTGCTTCCAACTTAGTGGTAAAAGAATGCCTAACCGCCATGCTTGGTAAGGAGATGAATGTTACCTGGTTGATGATACATGCACAACAAATAGAATAAGAAAAACTTAAGGAGAAAACTAAGGATTCAAAAAGGGCAAGAAGGGATGATGGTGATTCTTCACATTCAAAGTACAATGGAGGAAATCGTCCTCAAGGTAAGGGTGGTAGTGAGAAAGTGTGGCCCGAGTGTAGGGAGTGTGGGAGAAGATATGAGGGTAAATGTTTAGCTAGTTCTAATTCTTGTTTTGGTTGTGGAAAGAGTGGTCACAACATAAGAGATTGACCAATTCTTACTTCTAAGGGAAATGATGATAGGAAAGATCAAACTCAAGAAGATCATGATGGTTCCCGGATATGGTAATTGGTAAGTTAAGGTCTTTTAGCTTGTGGTTATGTATTGCTTGTTATTGAGTGTTTCGTAGGATATGGTAAGACTCCATGATAGGTGATTGTGTTTGAAGTAGTCCTTGAAAATCCTTGTGGAAACTTCTTTAAGTGTTTACTTGTATCAATGGTTTAGTGGTTGTGAAGACGTTCGTGTTATGATTGGGATGGATGGAGATGGATTTGAAAAGACTAGTGGGGTTTGCTCCCAAGGTGGAGATATTGTGCTTCATGGTTGGTATGTGAGTAGAACTATGTTGGTTTTGGAAGAGTTCCCTGTTATGGTTTGGAGGCAATGTGACTTCTTAGTATCCCTATCTCTTTCCTTCTATCTTAGAGTCTAGCTTGAGGTCTTAGTCCTCATGATTCATTCTTTAGGATTGTTGTGTCTTAGTCATCATCATGCTTCCTCATGCATGAATGCTCATGGAAAATTTGAATTTCAAAAAAATGATTTAGTTTAATTGCTTTATTACTTCATGTTTATGTGCATTTGAGTATGATCTTGCATGTTTGTCTTGTGAAAAGATGTTTTTTAAAAGTAAGTTTTAGCTTGGAGATGGAGTTTCCTCCTCGGGTATGTGCATTTATGTGATTGCATTCATGTTGGGCTGCTAGGTCTAGTTCCTATCTTTCTAATCGTGTTTTGAATATGTTCTTGCTTGGAGTGGAGGATCCTCCTTGGTTATGTGCATTTAGATGAAGTTTCATTAATGATTGGGTTACTAGTTTCTCTGTTACTCTTTTCGTGCTAGTTTGAGTTCCATTCAAGGACGAATGTTCCCAAGGGGGAGATAATGTAACACCACGAAATCAAGGAGTCTAGAAAGGGAGTCAAGTGGGAGGTCATCAGCCCTCCACTGAGCCAAGGCACCCTTCATGGAACCTTTCACGGGCCGTGAAGGGCACCACTATTCGTGGTGGTGCCCGTGAAGGAGTAGGCAATATACTCTTTAAGGAAGGATCCTCCCATGAGGCCTTTACACAGCCCGTGAAGAGCCAAGACGGGTCGTACAAGTGGTCGTGAAGGGGGTCAAGTAAGTAGGGGTCCTCCCCTAGCCACTGGTTGAGTACCATAGGTATCAAAACAATTTGTGAAGCTTCACACCAACAATGAAGTCGTCTGTGAAGGGTTTTCCTTAGACATAGAGTTTAGGGTCAACTTAAAACGATCATATCCTTTAGCTCAAAACAAATTAGGTGGCACCTGACCTATCAAATTAAAGGCCTCTAAGTCCTTTTTCCAACGCCAAAAAGTTTCAATACCCATATCGGAGTAAAAAGTTATGCCTGAAATAGTGAAGCACTGTAGAAAGAATTTCTTCACGACCCATTTGACGGGCCGTGGTGGTCATGACGACTCGTGATGGGCTTCTAATGAGCCAATTCGGCAGTTTTTAAGTCAAGGGTTATTGGGTCTTTTCCCAATTACTTTAACTCAATACTACGTCATTTTTCCTTCTACCCAAAGCCCTATATAATGATTCTAAACCCCCAAATCACCCAAACTAAATTTATTCTCTTAAATTTCCAAAAGAAGATCAAGCTCCTCCTCTCAAATATTTCTCTCTCTAGAAATTCTAGAAGAAAGCTAGGATTTCAAGATCAAGCTTCCAAATCCTCCATTGCTTTCAAGATTTTGACATCAATGTATGATAATTTTCATCCATGGATTTCTTCCATCCATGGAGTTCCCAAATTCCTCTATTTTTAAAGTTAGAAATCCCCAATTGAGTTAGGGTTTTCTTCAATTGCCATGGGTTTCTCTTCAATGTTGATTTAAATGATTGAATTGTGATTTTTATGCATGAATTGATGAAATACTATGGTTTTTATGATGATCCCCCATGAATCCATGTAAATCCCATATTTTCCTATTATGATGAAATAATATGAGTTTGGATTATGAAAGAAGATTTTTATGAAATCAAGCATGAATTGATAGAATTATACGATTTTATGATGAATATATATAAACCCATATCGAACCCATGATTTCTAGATGTTGATGATTGAACGTGGTTTGAAACCTTGAAAGGTGAATTATGAAATTATGCATATTCTTATGAAATCTAAGCAAATGTTTTAAGGAGGCATTGAGAGTAAAGTATCAATGATGATGATTTGTTGTTCAAAGGATTTTTCTCATATACACATGGAAGCATGATTGTGAAATGTTTTCTCACTTAATAAGGATTCTAAGGTTGAAAGGTCTTCTCACCTAATTGAATCAAAGATTAAGAGCTATCCTAATGAAACCTAGCTTGGATTGGTAAGATGACGTGCCTTCCCATGGATAATGACTTAGATTGGATTGGTTATTGAATGATACCTTTCCATGAATGACTTATGACCTAGATTGGATTGGTAAGATGATGTGCCTTTTAATGGATAATAAGAACAAGTAAGAAATGACTATTCTGTGGGATTTATGCTTAGCACAGAGAGGATATTGAGATGGAAGATCTCCCATGAGTAGAGGATGGGTTTCTAGAAGCAATCTCCTTATCCCTTACTTATGTGCCCCTATAGGATGATTGCCTAGATAGACATTAGCTAGTCGATCAACCTAAGCTAGAAGTTCATGGTTCTACCTTGGCAAGTAGGACAACCCTTTTCGGTGTGGGAGACATCGGGGGATCAAGCTATAGCTCACATCGTCTTTATGTCGGTTAAGGCTCATTCCCACAATACTAATGAACTAAAGATACTTCAGGAAAAGTCTCACATGGGTTGAAAGATGATGTTCACTTGGATTGATCATGGTTTTATGACTTACGGTTTCTAACTCTCAAAATACATGTTTTAGCATGATCATTGCATACTTATGAAGATGTCCCCTTTTAGCATGATTTAAATGTTTTATGCATGTATATCATACTTGGTACATTGTTTTGTACTAATGCAAACTGTTGCCTATATATCCCCAAATGTAGGGTCTGACAATTAGGGTTCTCAGTTTCGTGGCTAGAGGTTGATTTGAGAGATTTACGTGCTTTGGTGAGTCATCATGCTTCGAGGACGGATTCTCATTATTTTTAGTTTTTGTCTTACTTTCAATTTTTGACATGATGTATGGGCTAGGCCCAGTTTCATTCTATTGTATTAGATTGCTATTGAGACAGTGCTTAGACTTCCACTTTACTCTTATAAAAACTTTTTTGGACTTGAAATGTATTTCTTTATCTCTTTTGGTTCTATTTGTTATGTTATGAATGTTAAGTGGCTTGTATGGGGCCTCTGGAGGTCCTATACGCCATGTTACATGTAGGGTGTACCTCTAGGTCGTGACATCTCATCTCACTATTCAAATATCAAAGAATATCGAGATGAATTCCATGAAGATCAACTCCTAATCAACTTCCTTAAGGCCACTACCTCCAAGCTCTCTACTGAAGTTGAAGGAATTCTTGGGGTTACCTTTGGAAGATTCGGAGATGTTACAAGGAGCAAGGCTGCTAGACTAGGACAAAAAATACTTCAAGTGTCGTCCGCATCAACTCCTATTTTTGGGTCTTCGACTCTAAAAGGAGCAAGTTTTTCCACAAATGCTTTATAAGGAGGAAACAGTCTTGCTAACAAGATCAAGAAGACATTGACTCTACTTGAGCAATCTGGTTGCAAGAACTCTACCACAAGGGAGAACTATGATTCAACCAATGAATCATCTCCACATGCATCGTGTAACATGAGTTTGCTGAAGATCAACTTATGAGACAATCCATGCTACTCTCCTACATCTCCAATGATCATGCAAATGGTGGTGACTGCTGCTTCATCCCCTGAGGAACAACTTGCAAATCTGACAAAGTTGGTTGAAGGATTGACAAAGCATGTAGAACAGCAAGAGTCTCGAATCGATAAGTTGATGGATCGGATGGAAGGAATTTTAGATGGAGATGCGAGTCATGCGCCTAGAAATGGTGTTGAAGTTCAAGAGATCGAAAATTCTGCTAAGAAAACACCACTTGTTAATGAGATACCAATTTCTTCTAGAGGAATGATCCCACTCGATCTCTTGAAGAAGTTCATTGAAGGAACAATTAAAGATAAGTATGAAGTCTCCACCAAGTCTTCTCATATGTATGACAAGCCATACACTACAAGAATTGATAACTTCAAAATGCTTGTTGATTATATAACCTCCCAAATTTCAACAATTTGAGGCCAAAGGATATCCAAAGCAACATGTTGCACACTTTATGGAGACTGTAATAATGTTGTAACCTATACCATCTTGTCAAGAAGTTTGTCCGCTCTGTAAAAGGAAATGCCTTTGATTGGTATATGGATCCGAGCCTAATTCTGTTGATAGTAGGGAGAAACTAGAGCACGAGTTTCACAATCACTTTTATAGTACAAGGTGTACGGTAAGGATGGTAGAACTCACGAATACTCACCATAGGAAGGATTACACGGTTATAGATTTCATAAATAGATGGAGGAATGCGAGCCTAAATTTCAAGGATAGGCTTAGTGAAGCTTCTTCAATAGAGATGTGTATCCAAGGAATGCACTGGGAGCTTCTTTACATCTTACAAGGAATAAAACCAAAATCCTTCAAAGATTTAAGTACTTGTGGTCATGATATGGAGTTGAGCATGTCCTTTGCTGGAAAAGATGTGACCTTTTTCCATGATCCTCGCAATGGAAGAGACAAGTAGGAAACAAACAGATGGAGCAAATTTGTGCCAAGGAATGACAACAAACAATCTATGAATGTTAATGTGTCACCTGTGAAGTTCACTACGAAGGAAGACATGAAGGAAAGTGTGAAAATGAATTTCCAAGCACGTTCGAATAAAGACTCGACACTAAAGGAAATGCAAGGAAAAAAATATCCCTTCTTGGATTCTGATGTTTCTGAGATTTTTGATGAGTTGCCAGAGATGAAGCGACCTGATGAAGTTGGAAAAGCTAATGACCCAAATTATTGTAAGTATCACAAACTTGTGAGTCATCCTCTTGAAAAATACTGTCTTCAAGGATAGAGTGATGCGATTGGTTAACGAAAAGAAATTGTCCTTGATGATGAGAAGGCTAGTTCTAACCAGATCTGTATCACATTTCGCTAGCTCGATCCGGTCCAAATATATATCTCTGAAAAGCATGAAGGTTGGATTCTTGTGACTAGGCAAAGACACAACAAGTCAAGCTTACAAAAATAATCATCCGAGCAACCAATTAGAAGAAAAATGATGAGGAAATTGGAGAAACAAAAATCAATCAAGCGCCCAAAGAGGGCAAAGGTAGAAGTGCATCCTTATCAGAAACCCCGACGTCCTGTGACTCTAGAGGAATTCTTACCAAGTTCATTTTGTACAAAGTCTACTCAAGACAATGTCGAGGCATCATGTTTCAATGCTGAAAAAAAAAGAAACAATGAAGGTGCTTCCTACTGACATAGAAGGAACAACGATTGAATTCTCACCAAAAGTGTCTCCTAGTGATGAAGAAAAAGCAACAAGGGAACTCTCGTCAATGAAGTCTCCTTCATCTTCTGAAAAACCTATTGAACATTCTTCCCAAGAAGCACATGCATGTGATACAAAAATCACATTTACAGATAATGATCTTCTATTTGGTGAAACACTACACAACTGTCCTTTTTATATGGTGGGTCATGTGCTAGAGAAAAATATATATAAAATCTTAATAAATGAAGGATATGGAGTTAACATTCTGCCTATCCACACATTCAAGGAACTCGATATCACGACTAAAGAACTTAGTGAAAGTCGTTTGTTGATACAAAGATTTAATCAAGTGGGGCAGAGGTCCATAGACTCTATTAAATTACAAATCCACATGGAAGATTTGTGATCAAGCACATGGATACATGTGATCGACGTAAAGTCTTCATATAATATATTACTTGGCAGGCCTTGGGTACATGATAATAGAATTGTCTCATCTTCTTACAATCAATGTTTTAAGAATCTTGAAGGCGGGATTGAAAGGAAGATAGTTGCAGATGATAATCCTTTCACCGAAGTTGAGACACACTTTGCCAATGCAAAATTCTATTTGAAGAGTCATGTTGTTAAAGGGACAAAATCTAATGATTCAAATCAATCAAGTATGATAAGATCATAAGCAAAAGAATCCATGTGGCTATCAAAAAAGTAAAGATGACACTAAAGAACCTTGTCCCATTCTTCATGAAGGGAAGATCATGTATTCGAAGAAGAAACAGATTTTTGGACTTCGCTATGTTCCAAAAGTGAAGAAAGAAGAATGTCAATCATCTAACCTTAAACAAAATGCATTGAGAGGACTAACTCGTCCTATCAGACGGATTGATGCAATCATCTTGTCTTTGAATCTGCCAAAAAAGTCAATTGCTCAAAATTAAGTGCTAGATGTGGCACTCCTTACAAAATGCACAAACGACGGTTTTGATCCCAATGCTTACAAGTTATTTGTTAAGGCTGGATACCAACCTAGTGAGCCATCAATGTTAGAAAAACTCCCATCAGAAGATACAACTAGGCAAGCACGTAAAGGCCTAGGCTATAGCCAACCACTGCCAATTCATATTTCTATAAGAAGGGCAAGGAATAACCATATAACTTTTGAAGATGATGTCACTACTCCCAACAAAAAAGCCATCCGTCTTTGATAGACTTAGAGAATCGACTGCAAGAATTTTTGTGTTTGAGAGGTTAGGTCCATCGAATAAGAAGAATAACAAGAACCTGAGAAGTTATCTAAAAGTGACAATGCTTGCTTCACCTATTATCTAGAAGGATTTCAAATGTTTGATTCCTTCTAGATTGAGGCGATGAGTGGAACTTGTGGTTTCTTGTAAAGAGGAACTCAAGGCAAAAGCTCACACTGTATTTTACATCAAGAAGCGTGAGGAAGATGAAGAAAGTGTAGGCTCCTCATATCATGTTATGATCTAGAATGAGCACGATGCATTACCTAAAATGAAGATCGATGAAAAGTTGGAAGATATTGTGTGTTGTTGTCATATATCTGTCAATGACAATGACCATGTAGAAGAGGAAGATGCTGGAGATGCTCCACCAGAACTTGAAGAAGGAGTGAAGACCACAATATATCCTTTATAGTAAGTTAACCTTGGCATTGATGAAGACCCAAGGCCAACTTACTTGAGTGCCTTTCTAGAAGTTGATGAAGATATCACTTATATGAATATACTCAAAAAATATAGGTATGTCTTCGCTTAGATTTATAAAGAAATGCCTGGCTTGAATCCTAAAGTAGCAGTCCATCAGTTTGCAGTCAAAAACGGTTCTCGTCCTGTTAAGCAAGCTTAAAGACGTTTTAGGCCAGACATGGTTCCATTGATAGAAAATGAATCTAGCAAACTCATTGAGGCAGGCTTTATCCGTGAGGTCAAATATCCTATATGGATTTCAAGTATTGTTCCTGTAAAGAAAGTGTAGGCTCCTCATATCATGTTATGATCCAGAATTAGCACGATGTCTTGCCTAAAATGAAGATCGATGAAGAGTTGGAAGATATCATCTATTGTTGTCATATATTTGTCAATGACCATGACCCTCTAGAAGAGGAAGATTCTGGAGATGCTTCACTAGAACTTGAAGAAGGAGTGAAGACCACAATAGATCCTTTAAATGATGTTAACCTTGGAATTGATGAAGACCTAAGGCCAACTTACTTGAGTGCCTTTCTAGAAGTTGATGAAGAAATTGACTATATGAATATACTCAAAGAATATAGGTTTTTCTTCGCTTGGATTTATGAAGACATGTATGGCTTGAATCCTAAAGTAGCGGTCCATTAATTGGAATTCAAAAATGGTTCTTGTTCTGGTTAGTAAGCTCAAAGACATTTTAGGCCAGCCTTGGTTCCATTGATAGAAAATGAAGTTAAAAAACTCATTGAAGTAGGCTTTATTAGTGAGATCAAATATCCTACATAGATTTCAAGTATTGTTCATGTGAGGAAGAGGAATGGTCAAATTCGAGTTTGTGTTGACTTTGGAGATCTAAATAATGCATACCTTAAAAATGAGTTCCCTCTTCCCATTTTGGAGCTGATGATCGATGCCACCACTGGTTATGAGGTGATGTCTTTCATGGATGGTTCTTCCAGCTATACTCAAATTCGCATGGCACCAAAAGATGAAAAACTCACCGCATTTCACACACATAAAGGTATTTATTGCTACAAATTGATTTCATTTGGTTTAAAGAATGTTGGTTTCACATATCAAAGGGCTATGAAAACTATATCTGATGAGTAGCTCCATAAAAGTGTTGAATGCTATGTTGATGACTTGGTGGTAAAGTCGAGAAAAAGGGGTGATCATTTGAAAGACTTAAGAATGGTGTTTGGGTTGCTCCGAAGATATCAATTCAGGATGAATCCATTGAAATATGCCTTCAAAGTTACTTCTGGCAAGTTCCTTGACTTTATTGTGAGACATCAAGAAATTGAAATTAATCAAGCCAATGTTGATGCAATTTCGAAGATGCCCGAACCTCAAAATATTCACGAGTTAAAAAGTCTCCAAGGAAAGCTACTCAACTTGAGGAGGTTCATCTCAAATCTAGCGGGGAAGATGCCACCCATTCGGCCCTCTAAAGAAGAAATGTTCTCCTTTTAATTGAGACCAAACATGTAGTGATGCCTTTAAAAGTATCAAATCATATCTAGTGAAACCTCCAGTTTTGGCAGCCCCTATACCTGAAAAGCCATTGATACTCTACATAACGGCACAAGAAAGGTCTGTAAGAGCCCTATTAGCTCAAAAGAATAGTGAAGGCAAAGAAAAATCTCTTTATTACTTGAGCAGAACGATGACGCCAAATGAGCTGAACTATTTGCCAATTGAAAAATTGTGCCTGGCGCTAGTACTCTCAATTTAAAAGATGAAGCATTATTTTCAAGCTCATGTTGTTCCCCCTTATTTCTAGACCAAATCCCATCAAGTTTGTTCTGTCGAAACCTTTCCTTAGTGACCGACTAGGAAAATGGTACCTCAAATTCCAGCAGTTTGAGATTATGTACATCCCTCAAAAAGTTGTGAAGGGACAAGCAGTAGCAGATTTATTGGCAGACCATCCGATACCAGATGATTGGGAGTTAACTGGTGAGATTCCTAATGAAAATGTGAGGTCTATTGAGATTTAACCTCCTTGGAAAATGTACTTTGATGGGGTTGCACATCGTGGTGGAGCTAGCGCTGGCGTGGTATTCATCACTTCACAAGAAAAGATGCTACCATTCTCTTTTACTTTGAAGCAATGTTGATCCAATCATGTTGTTGAATACCAAGCGTTGATACTTGGACTTGAAATGGCCGTCGACATGAAGCAATTACACTTACAAGTCTTTTGTGAATCTCAGTTGGTGATCAATCAACTCTTGGGAAGTTATGAGGTGAAGAAGTTTGAATTCCGCCCATATCATTATTATTCTCAAAAGCTGATAGGATGGCTTGAAGACATAACCCTTCAACATGTACGTAGAACGGAAAATAAGAAAGTTGATGCGTTGGATGCCCTGGCTTCAATGCTAGCCCTTTCTGATCAAACACAAGTTACTATTTGTCAAAAATGGATAGTACCACCACCTAATGAGGACGAATATGCAGAAGATGAACTTGAGCATCTCGTCGCCATTTCTAAAGTCGCAAAGGAAGATTGGAGACAACCCATTATTGACTATATGTGTTAAGGGATACTTTCGGAAAATCCAAGGAGAAGGACTGACATTCGTCGTCGTGCACCTCGTTTCCTTTACTACAAGGACACATTATACCGAAGATCATTGATGTTTGGGAAAGGAAGAAGCAATCCAAGATCTGCAAGAAGCACACTCAGGAGTATGTGACATTCATCGTCGTGCACCTCGTTTCCTTTACTACAAGGACACATTATACCGAAGATTATTGATGTTTGGGAAAGGAAGAAGCAAACCAAGATCTGCAAGAAGCACACTCAGGAGTATGTGGATCACATCATTCTGGACCGAAGCTCCACTTTCACATAAAGAGAATGGGGTATTTTTTGCCAACCATGGTGAAGGATTGCTTAGATTATGCTCATACGTGCAATGCTTGCCAATTTCATGCAAATTTCATACATCAGCCACCCAAAGTATTACACCCAACTATTGCATCTTGTCCATTTGACACTTGAGGGTTGGATTTTGTAGGACCACTACCAAAATCTTCTGGTGGACACTTGTACAGCTTGGCTGCGACAAATTACTTCTGAAAATGGGCTTAAGCTATTGCTCTTAAAGAAGTGAAGTAAGAGAATGTTGCAAATTTCATTCGAGTGAATATCATCTACTGCTATGGCATCCCTCGCTACAAAATAACAGACAATGGAAAGACATTTGACAACAAGATAATGAACAAGATTTGTGATCTCTTTGGCTTCAAGCAGCGTAAATCTGCTATGTATAATGCTGCCGCCAATAGTCTTGTTGAAGCATTCAATAAGACTCTATTCAATCTGCTCAAGGACGTTGTCTCCAAGTCCAAACAAGATTGACATGAAAAAATGGAAGAAGCTTTGTGGGCATATAATACAACATACTGCACACCAACTAAAGCAACACCATATTCACTTCCTTTTGGTATTGAAGTAGTCTTACCACTTGAGCGTCAAATACCTTCATTAAGACTTGCTATTCAAGAAGGGCTCACTGAAAAAGAAAATGCAAGATGTAAGTGAAATGACCCAAAAGGTTCTTAAAAATGCGCTTCGGAAGTTACCGGAAACTTGTTTAGATATATCAAAAAAAATCTATTTCGTTTTTTGAAAATACGACTTCATATTCTTGTTTAGGGGGTCAAATTGAGTGGGAAATGGGTCTAACCCAAATTTTAGAGCAACCGTATCAAAATCCAAAATTTCCAAGTGAAGCCTTTTTCGAGGGTCTACTTTGGAGGGTCATATCTCCTACCACACAAATAATTGGATGGTCCATAACATATCCATGGAAATACCTTTGAGTTAGCTACCTAACGCACTTCGTTTCACCTCATTCGGAGTTCGGATGAAGAAGTTATGCCCATTTTCGTAAAATCTGTCCGGAAGGAAATGCATTTTCCAGTGAGCGTTTTTACTGTTCACCCGCCTCAATTTTTTTTCTAAGTGTTGGACCATTTTTCCAAAGGGCATATGTTATTTCCTATATACCATTAGCTCAATTCCCATCTCTAAAACATTTCCCAAAACACCTCTCCCACACTTAGACACATTTTCTCTCAAGTTCTCTCAAGAACCCTAATCCAAAACCTTCCTCAAGGTTGAAGAGACTCTTGCTCCAAGTTCCAAGCTTCCATTGAAGACACTCTCAAGACCTTCATAAGAACTCAAGGTATGTGGTGTTGAACTCAGGGGTCCTTCCACCCATAGTGCCTAGAC
>NC_064285.1:26705203-26796934 GCF_019186545.1 Solanum stenotomum | reverse complement strand
GGCTGTAAAAAGAGGGCCTTCATCAATTTTTTAAACTACATTTAAAAAAAAATTATTATTATTATTCTTAAAACACACAATTTAGTATATCTTCTATATTTTTATGATAAGAAACAATATGCACATACTAATACTACATATTTTAAACTATAAATGGAGGGGTTTCCTCACATTTTTAAACTACAGTTTTTTATGTTTTCCTTCTCTTCTTAAAACCTCATGTTTGATTTACAAATAATGACAATCTCAAAGTTCAGTGAAATTAGAACACTCCATAACATGAATGTTAAATTAATCTAATACTCCAACTAAAACATCCAATTTAGTATATCTTCTATAGTTGATATCAATATTAATTTATATTATATTATATTAAAAGTAAGAACACCTACAAAACAATAATAAAAAAGTAATGCACTACGGGGAAGGGAGTAGAAGTTTATTTAAGAGGTGGAACTAAGAGATTTAAAGAATGACTAATTTTTTTATTTAGCAATATTCATATTATTTTAAAAATAGTGTGGTACATGGTTTTATTTTCACGTGCAACGCACGTGTGTCAAAACTAGTATATATATATATATATATTGTTGGGTATTATTTGCGCTGAGTTTCTTACCATAAATAGGTAATCCTTTTATAAAAAGGAAAACAAAAAATATCCATATTTGGGTAGTCCTTTTCTTGTAGGAAATGGTTTAGGACTCTATAAATAGAGTTTTGTTCCTTCTAACTTAATTAGTATTCACAATGTAGTCCTAGGGTTTTGAGAGTTTTGATTCTGGGGGCAGGGGAATTTGTGAACCTCCTTGTATTTCGAGTGAATTGGTTGAGGTTATTTCTCTATATATTTTGTACTCTCATGTTTATAGTGGATTGCTCATCTCCTTTGTCGATGTAGATCGATTGATTGAACCACGTTAAATCTTTGTGTCTTTTAATATATTTCTTGTTTGTCTTCTTACTCATTGTCTTTCGAGGTTTGCTTTCCTAGCTTCCATATGAAACCTAATTATATAGGTCCTAACAAGTGGTATCAGAGTCAGATTCAATGATGGAGCTAGACCAGTGGTTCGATAATCTACGGGTGTTCATCTTGGCAGGTGTAGTTCTAGCCGCAACCTTTTTGACAGTAATAAAGATTTTTGTTGTAAAAAATGTTTCAGTTCTGGGTTTTTTGATCTTCAACATTCTAAAAATTGTTTTTACACTTTTTGAGTAGAGATTTAGGTTTTTTTTTTTTTTTTACTTTTAGCTTAATTTTGAACATTTGGAGACTTGTGGATTGTTGCCTAACCTGATGAAAAATTTCATTGGTAACGATTTCTTGTTCTTTATTATGTTTGGCTAAAATCCCCATTCTTGGGGGTGTGATTATGTAGTTGAATGCATTAATTAGATAATGAGTGTTGATAATTACTTATTTTATTGTTGATTTGAGGCGGGTTCAATTAGTAGTTTGTGTTTTAGTTGAAGAATTGTAGTTGCAAATGCAATTCTAGCTCAGTGCTCTATACTTGCTTGAGAAAGAAGTGTTAGAGTTAAATTATTGGTTGATGATTGTAGTGATTGTGTTGTCATGTATGTAGCTTGAGAAAGTGGGTTTTAATGCAATCTTGTAGTTGAGCGTTATCACAGCTGAAGGTCAATAATACAGTAATGGAAAATAATATTTCCTTTTGAATGTTCCAAGAATAGAATATGGATTTGTTCAATTGTGTACCATTATCTTCTTTCCAATTAGGGATAGAGAGGAGAGACCCCATTTATTGAAAGAAATATCGATAGACTAAAGTGAAGAACTTCTTAGCTTGTAGACGAAGAAACCTCAAATTTGTGTCAATCTAAGCTTTAAATTTAGTTTTTTCTTATCAAATTAGATTGGAGTAAAGATTTCCTACATAGGTATTGTGTCTATTTCTTATTTTACGAGCAACTAGACCCTTAACTAGGGGTGTGTGTGCTAGATGGTAGTGTTAAGCCCTAAATGGTATTGATTGACCGACTCTAATGCTAATGGTATGACATGGATCTATTGTTGTCTTGAAGTTTTAATCTCAAAGTTAGTGGTTGAAAAAATTTATTGAGCTCTTTAATACCGCTTTCACTTGGAAAAGAAAAATAGAGCTAGGTAAGACTCAATAGTGGGAACTTGTTGAAATTACTCTATGGGTTTGATCCAGTGATAGGATAATCTAAGCGATTTCACATTTAATGATATGATCTAGCATTAGTCTATCTATTCAAGCAATGATTGGTGTTTGGTTTGAAAGGGTCTTGGAGTCTGGTAGAATCTATGGGACATAAGCTTGATAGTTCAAGAGAATATCAAAGTGTAGCCTAGACCAAGCATTATCCATGTATCAATTGATCTTGTTTTGGTTAATCTTTGCCTATTCGAGTTAAAATCCCTATCGTCATGCACACATCCCTAGTCCTTTCCAAACTTATTAGACCCTGTTTGTGTTTATAACCTACTTTTGTTGCATAGTATTGATGAAATTTTAGTTGTTAAGTAACCCCCTCTCCTTATATATATATATATATATTTGTTGAGAATGCTAAGTCGGCCTATGCATATTGAGAACCACGTATTTGGTACTCATACTACACTTCCGCACCCTATAGCTCATAGTACAAGCTCTCACTGTTGACGTGTGCGGAGTAGCTATGGATCAGAGACTAGTGGTGAGTTCCTTTCAAATTTGCTCTTCTCCTTTTGTTTTTGGCTGGACTAGTCTTTATTTTGTGTTTGGGAAATGTTATATACAGTGTACTTATCTTGTACTTATGTTATGATTAATAACTCGAGTATCGGTTGATATAATGTTTTGGGGATGTTTTATGTATATCTTGACTCTTCACTTATTGTATTTGTTCTTTGCTTTAGCATTCTTCTATTAGTGTGATAGCTCGTTCCTTCTAGTTCCAATCTATGGGTTTGACTTACCTACTTTGGAATGGATGTACGTGTCATCATGATCTAAGATTTTGAATCGTGATATTTGGCCTACCAAAAACATGGCTAAATGAGCTATTAATTTGTCAACTTGCCCATAAAGATCTGAAAATTTAAAATAGTTTCTGGCCTTGGATCTATAATGAAAGTAGACAAAAATGAGCATTTGTATATTTGTTGGTGTTCAGGTACGATCTTTAATAAACCAAACTACTCAGAGAAAAGAATAACAAATAAAATAATGATAATCCATCCTGATAAAGTAAAATAAATTTATGATGTTTCTATGTTTTTCTCGATGAAATTCTGATAGGTCCTTAAAACAAAAAAAAATATTCAATTCCAAATTTCAAAAGCCAACAGTTTACACATAACGTAAAAAACTATATAACAAACTACTATTGGATGATACGCCATGAATATGATATCTATATTAGTTTATAATCCTTGTTGGGATGCGTCCATTTATGTAATGAGGATTGGAAACGGTATATTGAAAGCTCAGCTCTCGGTGTTTCTAAATAAGAGGTGGGGTGGAACATAACCATCGAGCCAATCTCTACATATCTCGGCGATCTTTTTTGATGGTTTCCACTTAAGAATTTTCTTTTCTCCTTTTTCCTCTTTTACAGAAGCATTGACCACTGTGTTTGCAACAAGTGGAGCATAGAAGGGCCTTGGAGTAATAGGGACATAATTAATCATCACAGGTGCTTGCAACTCTGCTAAAAGAAATAGCCAATATCAGCAAAATGAGCAGAGAAAGAAAGAACTTCAGGAAAGAGCTTACAAGATTAGACTTGAATAGAAAAATAAGAATATGACTCCAAGTAAGCAATCACAATCAGAGTCAATAGATCTCATATTTTACTATAGAAGGTCAAATAGAAAAAAATTAATATATAAGAGATATGTAGCTCATGAAGCCCATCATTCACATATTTTGTGTCTACATGTTAAGTAAAATTTTGCAACAACCAAGTTACTTTAATGTTAGACCTATAAAAACAAAGATGTAGGCTAGATGTTGTTAACTTTGTATTGTTACTTATTTTAAATGTTAGATATGAATAGATAGAGAAACTACATATCTAAAGTATTTCAGAGAAAATAAGATAGTCGTCATTGGAGAATAATAAATAGTTGTGAATATGCAAAACACCGATCAATGGACATTGTAACACAACCATTTCCTGAAATATTATATGGACCCAAACACATCAAGATTTTCATGTTTAAGGAAAGAATACAACTGTTGAATGCTATTTTGCCTAAAGTTTTTTGTAGATGGTCTTTTCTCTTTTCTAATGTAATTACGATACAAAAGGTAAATCATATGAAGGCCTTCTCTCTTTCTAATTCTATACAAGATTCTCGTTCTAATTTGAACTATTGCATCTCTAACAAAGAACTTGCATAGCAACAAAAAATATTGCCTCTAGGATCTCAATCAATACCTAGTACTATTAGCCTTTATTATTTACAATAAATATGTAAATGAATTATATACATGATAGAAAATGTGAGGGCATAAAAAGAGTAGCTTACCTGATTGGCCATGAGCAAAGTGACAACGATCACGGAAGGAGCATTGACCTGTTGTCTCCCACTTGATACATATCTTTGTCTTCAAATATGTAGGCATCTCAAAACGGACAATATCATTTTCATGCTTACTAGTCTCAATAATCCTACGATCACTTATTTTCCCTGTAGTTTTGATACTTATTGCAGAACTCTCCCCGTCCTTGGCATGTTGGTCTTAAATTTTGGAGGTCGTTCATGATGAAATTTGCACTTATGTCCATAAGGACACTCCTCTCCATCATAAAATATCTTGCAAATTTTCCTCCTATTCATTTTTTCCTTATCCTCATTCAACTCTCTATCCTTTACATGGACTAGATCCTGCCAGTTGGGAGGAGGCTCCCATAGATCTTCAACACCATTAGCAAATGTACAATTTTCCCCATTCTTGCAAGAAACTTGCAAGAAATTAGCACACATGCGGGTTTTATAAAATATATGACTTATCCCTTTGCTTTCTTGAAGATTTGGTGATTTCACTCTAGATTTAATAGATGAGAATGTTATAGAATTTGGCAAGTTGTTATCGAAATCTGTCAATATCTTGAAAAAAGGTGCATGCTCAAACTAACAATAGGACTCAAATCGATCATAGTTCATCGGAGAATGAGGCCAAACACCTCCAACATCACCATCAGCAAATGACATTGGCATAAAATGTGGAGGATAAGTCGATTGATCGGCAAAACTCATATTTCCTTTTCTGATGTTGATTATTTAAGTGAAATCCAGTTCTATTCTTTTCCTCTCTCTAAAAAAGTAAATAATGATTCAAACTTTTAGCAGAAAATAGAGAATTAATAAGATATAAAACACCTTAAATAAAAATTAGAAAAAGAAGACTAAGTAAACAATAATAACTAACATATGACAGAGAAATAGAGATACTATTGAAATAAAAGAACACAATAGCGGTACACAACAATGACTAAAACATGCATTGGTAAACAACAACGAAATATTCAGTGTAATCTTACAAGTGTTTTCTAAAAAGAATAGGATGTACACAAACCTTTACATTTCCTTTATGTATATAGATATTTTTACAGAAGACCATCAGATTAAAATAAGAGTTTTCCAAGAAGAGTTGCAAGAATTATTTTTAAATAACAGCTCATACAAACAAAGAAACCACAATCATACCTCAATTGACAATAAGTTAGGATTGACGATATGAATTATCACTATTACATTTAATCTCATCTCATGGCATGACATAGAAGATCAAAAAAATGCTTTCAAAAAATTATCAAGGCTGAAAACAAGAATATATAACAAAATTGAATCTGTTACCATTCTTAAATTGTTTAGGATCTCTTTGAAAAGCAACATGTTAATTACAATTAATGTAATTACCACCCTTGTAATTCTATAATTACACAACATAATAATTACTCAATATAATAATTATGATAACCTATTTGTTTTTCATAATATAATTACAGTGTAATTACAGGCGTATTGTTTGGTTGCACAAGTACAATTCCAGTTAAATTAATTTTGAAATAAATTTAATCATCAAAAAATTGAAGTTAGTATATGAAAAATATGTGTCTTTATAGATGACACTAAATAAGGTTTTTAAGATACATATAGTTTTTTTAAAATATATTAATTAATAATTATATATTTGTAATTAATAATGTAAAAAAAGATTGATATATAATTTTCCAATTAATAAAATTTTAATTCAATTACTTTAAATAAGTAAAAGAACACAGTTTATAAGAACATCATAAACGAGTTACTTGGCCAAAGGATAAAATCTACAAATATAATGTCATAACATAGCTCAAATGTTTGACAAAAACAATATATCAATTGTACTACAAAATAATTAAAATTGAAACTATAAGATAAATATATAATCTAATTTTTAACATAACACTCTTATTTCAATTCAATATAATAAGAAATAAATTTCAACATACCTTAAGTAGAAATAATTCAATAAACAGAATAAAGTTAATTATGAAATTCTACTTTAATAACTATCACTCATTAAAAGTCAAATTTGTAAATGAGACAATCTATTTAATATTAGGAGGTGTAATTTCAAAAACAAAAATAATAATATAGTTATGCTGAATTTAAGACATGAGGCAAACAAACCAGGAATATAAATAATTTGAAACTAAGATAAAAGTAAACACTAATAACTAAAATAAAGATTGTTAAACCACATAGTCAGTATAATCGAACAAGTGGGATGTGAAAAATATAGGCGGAACATAGACCTTAACACTACCTTTGTGGATACATTTATTATTTATGTGACTGAGTTGCCAAAAAGATTCGTAAAAATAGTTCATGGGAAATAAAAAACACAATCACATCTCAATTCTAAACATGTCATTATCTATTATACAAATCTTCACTGTTCCATTTATGATCAACTCATGGAATTTCATAGAAAATCAAAAAATAATTCAAGAAAAAAAAAACTCCAGGTTAAAAGCGAGAATGTATGGTGAATTTGAGTTAGATCTTGTTCTTCAATCACTTAAACAAAAATTTAATGTTATACCTAAAATCTATCACTCATTAAAACTAAAACTCTATATGATCTTACATACAAGATTACGTAGTAACAAACATTAATATAGTAGAGGAAGATGATAATTATAACATCTTATCATTTATCCTTCAATCAATCATATTTAATTTGATTTTATAATTTATCCCTTTGCTTCTAGGAAGTATTACTATTCGATATTTTTGGGGAATCAAATGAACATCAACCGGAGATATTAAATTTTCTAATAAATAAATACTCGTTGGTGAAGGGATAATTAATTTTAAAAGGCTAAAAAAAGTGAACAAATATTCTAATTCTAACGTGTAGAAAGTTCAGCCTTACCTTTTTCTTTACATATGTCATTTTAAAGATCCCCATTTAAAAGTATCATAAGTAATTATTAGAATGAAAAATTAAAGGGAGAATGTATCAATTGGACAACCATTCAACTTACTGTATATACTTGAAAGGGAAAAATATTACACAAAACTATTTAGTTTGTTTGGGTGTTTTTTAAAAATCAACATACTAGAGTGATAACTACACTTCTATTCCAATTGCAGTGTCGAGAAACACATCTATTACTTCAAGAAAAGAATTTACAACTTGGATTAACTTGAGAATCTGTCCATGTTTCATATTAAATATGAGCAGTTAACTTATTGTGTAGTTATCTATATCTTTGAAATTAAAAAGGGCTCCAGTCTAGTCATATTCCTCTATAGGTCATCCGGCACATCCTTAAACCCATGTCAAAAGTTTATTAAATCTTGCCTTCTTGTCCTGGTTCATTTCGCACATCAAGGTGCGATAAAGTTTTTAAGGTCTTTATGTCCTAACAATGGCATACCAAATTTGAATTTTGTCCTAAACAGATGGTAGTATAGATCTTTAAGGCATTTTTTACTGTACCTTCAACAATTTTAGTAGAGAAAACTTGTTGAATACTCTATTAATGTGTGTTATTTAATCTTTATTAACAAGTACTTATAACAATAACTTTGCAGAAACATAAACAACAAAGTTTAAAGCATGTACTCTAAAACAATAATTAATAACATAAGCATAAACTAATGACTGTAAAAAAAAATATACCAGGATCTGTAACAATAGAATGAAATAGAAAGGAAAAAATTGAGCCCATTGAATGAACAGTGTCTCCTTAAGGAAATTATTCCCCTCTAGTATCTGAGATTTAAAGGAATAGATCCTCTCGGGATAGAACAATTCTATTCACCAGTGTATTGATACAAATACAGTGGTGTAGTAAGCCACTCAACAAGAGCAAGGTACATGAATATTCATTTATGCAGAAGAAGAACAACTTTACAATTTTTGTTGTTTTAAAATTAGAGGAAATCCCTCTATTTATATATAACAAAGGGTAGTGTCGACAAATGTTTATTGTGCTTTATCGAAAAGGCCACAACTCACCCTTCGGAAAGGTCACAACCTTTCATAAAAGTCACAACTTTTCATAAAAGTCACAATTTTTCATAAAAGTCACAACTTTTCATAAAAGTCACAACTTTTCATAAAAGTCACTACTTTTAACTCTTCATAAAAGTCACAACTTTTCATTAAAGTCGCAATCCTTCATAAAAGTCACAACGTTTCATGATAGGGGAAGGCTAGTTTTAGAAATAACTAAATTTAAAAGGGAATCCTGTTTGTGGTGGCGCCACATAGGCGGGACTAGGATTCTCTCTCTCTCTATATATATATATGTGTGTGTATATATATATATATAGAGAGAGAGAGAGAATCTTAGGCTGGTGATGTGGCACTCCCCTATTTCAGTATTGCTATTTGTTTGTTCCCTCAGATTTTTCGATTTATTCATATTTTAATCAAAAATGCTTGAGATAATAAAAAAATGATAGTGAGTCAAGACTCACATTTTATAACAAATGAAAATTCCTGAATTAAACAATACAACCACGATAAATATCAATGATTTATTAATTTTATGTATTTCCTGCTCTCTTTCTCTCCCCTCCCACTATTCTACCTTCTTCATTATCTTTCCAATTTCTCCTCTCTTTGGCACTCTTTGAAATAAAAAATATACATTCTTATCTGTGGCATGAAAATAAAGTCCAAACTAGCTCAAGTATGCAACTTTCCTTTAGAAAGTGAAATTATTTGACTTCTTTCTTTTTTCTTAACCTTAAATATATTGTTCTTTGCTATCTGCTAATGAATAATATTTTTCATCTACATTTCATTTGACTTATTGATATGCCAAAATCACACCTCCCTAAAGAAGTATAAGTGGTCGTTGTCAAATAAAGAACCTAACTGTTAGGTTAGGGTCGATCCCATGAGGAAATGGTCTAGACTTAGGCTAACTTACAATTATCTACTTTTAGTCAAATTACTTCCATAAAAGGGGGGATTTGTAAATAAAATCACAGTTGATTGATTTGTAGTAATAAGTAACAAGGAAACGCACTTTGTAGTTTGAAATATCAATATGAGATGAAAACTAGGGTTCGTGTGTTCCCCACAAGTTCTTAACGCAGTAATTCCAATTATAGTAACTCTATCCTAGTGTTAATATGCAAGGTTGGTTAAGTTATGTATCACCTAACTGATTAGTCCTCAAAATAGGGAATTTCACCACACAACTTGGTCTATCTATGGGTGTATGCTTAACTAACCCTTATTAGATAGCAGATTGTCACGTCTAAATCTACATTGTTTAATCCCTTTCTCATTTGTTACCTCCATTGTCCGGTAAGTAGGAATGAGGCGATTTCTAATGTTGGACACCTTTAAAAATCTTTCTAAACAAAAGGATTAACAATACATACATAAATACTATTCAAGAATCACTTTATTATTTGGAGCTAAGTCGGCCTATGCATATTGAGAACCACATATTTCGTATATATTGAGAACCACATATTTCGTACTCATACTACACTTCCTCACCCTATAGTACAAGTTCTCACCATTGACGTGTGCGGAGTAGCTATGGATCAGAGACTATGGATGAGTTCCTTTCAAATTTGTTCTTCTCCTTTTGTTTTTGGCTAGACCAGTCTTTATTTTGTGTTTGGAAATTGTTATATACATTGTACTTATCTTGTAATTATGTTATGATTAATATGTAACGACATATTCCCGTCATTATGGAAAAGTCAATTGGAAAAGAATTGGGGTCATTAAACTTTTGAGTAGTGACTTATAAATGTCTAGCCTAGTCTAGATTTGTACAAAATCTGAGTCAAGTAAAGTCTAGGGAAATCTGGTAATGAATGGGGGATTTAATTATGAATTTGATCACATGGGGGGATAGCCAAGACGTTAAGGAACTTGTACGGCTTTACAAAATTGAATTAGGTGTGTAAAACTCCCAAACTAATCTTGGCGTGAAAGGGTGGTTTTTGAACATCAAGGGTTGAAGGTGTGTTGTGAAATGGGAGCTTGGAACTCAAATTCCGAGCTTATGTTCCCTACAAGCCACTGGGGCGGGATTATTCCTACCACGGCGGAGCCGGTGTGGCAGGTTGGGTCCCTCTATGGTGGGACAGTCACGACTTAAGTCAGGGAAAACCCCATCTTTGTTATTTTCTGCAAAACTTTGTTCTTGAGAGTTAGGAGATGACCCAGAACAGTTCTTGACAGATTTCCCATGATTTCTAGCGCTAAAGGTAAGATAATTACTCCCCCAGAACGTGTTTCAATTTTTAGAACTTAGAATCTTGGGTAATTATCATTGGGGGAAGGTTTTGGCCTGAAGTTGATGGTGGAAAAAGCCCAAATTGATAATTAGGATTTGGGTTTGGCCTTGGGTTGATAAATTTAGTTATAATCCGAGTAAATTAGGCCTTGTTTATTAATCCATGCTTTATTTAACTGTTTTAGATCAAGAACAAGCAGAAAGAATCTGGAATGGGAAGGCTGAAGTATCTTAGGAGGATTCAAGCTTGGTTTCGAGGTAGGTGATGGTTCGATTTCCTATTTGTGTTATATATGTTGGTAGATTGCTTCATTGTATGAATGCGTGTATGTGAATAGGGAATGTGAATCAAACCCAATGAAATGATTATGTGTGAAAAACTACATGCAATGAGCCTACTACTTGACCATGTGATTATATGTGCTATTCATTATGGTGTGGTTGTGATTGTGGTTGTGCTGATTGTATCGGGTGTCATGTTCTGACACATGCATTGTATCAGGTGTCACTTTCCGACACATGCATTGTATCAGGTGTCACTTTTCGACACATATATTGGATCGGTTGTCACGTTCTGACACACTAACAGTTTGGGTATTGGTTCCATGAGCGAAGCACTTGTGATTATTAGGCTTATCTCTACTTGTCATTGATATTGGGAGATTGTATGTTGCTCTAAAATGATAACTGACTTGTGCATTCTGTATATGTGTGTTGTCTATGTTATAATTGCTTGTGTATATTGTGCTTACTGGAGTGGCCGTGTGATCCTACCAATACACTGTGGTTGTGTACTGATACTACACTGAGTACATGATATCTTCAGGCGGCTACTGACAGACCTTAGTTAGGAGATCACTGATCGAGACCGGATTCAAGGGTGAGTTAGTTCTTCCAGGCTGCCACGGGTCCTCTATTGTTTAGTCAATTCCTTTTGGACACAGACTTTATAGTTAGACTTATTCGTATGTTTTAGTTTCGGGGTTGCACCCCTTTTTCTTAGACAAGTCGTTAGTAAAGTTTTGTACCTTGACATTCAAGTTCTAGGGGTTGAATTTCCGCAATAGTTATGTTTAGTTGTTTATTTAATGCTTTCTGAGTTTATGGGAACTCCATGTTATTCTATCATTTAAACCTATTTCTGTATCTTTAAATGCATAGTTTTTTGTTAAATTGCTTAGTCGAGTTGTAGTAATGGTTCTCCCACCAGAGGGTTAGTGTGGGTGCCAATCACGGCGGTCTGGGTTGTGACAAAGTATATATCAGGGTTCTAGGTTCGTTGATCTCATTGTACCAAAACGAGTCTAGTAGAGTCTTGTGGAATGGTACAGAGACATTTGTACTTTTCTTCAAGAGGCTACAGGACTTTAGGAATTCTCTCTGTCTTTTTCTATCTTCATTCTATGACTTGATATCAATTGGTATCTCGTGATCCAAATTGGTATCTGATTCTCTTTCCCTCTTTTGTCTGCAAAAGTTTAATACGTGATACAATGGCGTTAGGCTCGTAGCCCCTATCAATAATCCAGCTAGGGAACCGCAACAAGAGGCCACGGTCGAGGCAGGGGTGGAGGAAGAGTAAGGGGTAGAGGTTAAGGAAGAGTGGCACCCGCTAGGGGTGGAGCCTCAGTTGAGAATGTTCCCAGAGAAGAGGCCCCACCTTTAACCCAAGAAGAGGTACAAGAGAATATGAAAATCGAAAACGAAGAGGATGTTGGACCAGAGAAGGAGGTACATGCTGAGACTACAAGTATTTCTCCCTTAGACCCAGTGTTAGCTCAACATATCATGACTTTTCTAAAGGGATTGGTCGGCCCTGGAGTCCTTCCCATAGTGCAAGCGTCTTAAACCCCAGCCAATCTCCCCATTGTTTTTTCTGTTCCCAAGATGGGTAAAACATTAGGCACTGATGCCTTTTTCCATCCCCTATGGGGTCCTGTGATGACTGGTACTGAGCATGAGAGGCTGACTATGTTTTTTAAACTGAAGTCGCCTTTGTTCTATGGTTCTGAGAGTGAGGATGCCTATGAGTTCATTTTGGATTTCTACGAGAGGCTTCACAAGTTGGGCATTGTACACCAGCATGGAGTAGAGTTTGTGACCTCCATCTTCAAGGTAAGGCTAAGCAATGGTGGAGGGCTTATGTGGAATGTAGATCGCCAGTCTTGCCTTCACTCACTTGGACGCAGTTCCATGCTTTGTTTCTGGAAAAAGTATGTGCCAAGGACTTTGTGGGATCACTAGAAGGATGAGTTCATGGCTTTGGAACATGGTGGTATGCATGTAGCTGCTTATGAGGTGAAGTTTCATGCCTTATCCAGATATGTTATCCGTTGGTAACTTAAGAGGAGGAGAGGATTTGTCTATTCATCAAGGGATTAAACTCTGAGTTACAGGTACTGTTTGTTCACATGACCTCTGCAGGTAAAAGTTTTAATGAAGTGACAGACTTTGTGAACAAAGTGGAAGGTGTTTAAGGTGATGGGCATGCCAAGGCTTTGGCTAAGAAGCCCAAGAGCACATGTAACTTTCATGGTTCCTACTCCAGAGGTTTAGGTAGGCCGACACTTGCAACCCAACCAATTGATTCAGCCATGCCCGCTTCTACAGTTGGTTACTCGGGAACTCCACGATAGAATTTTATTCAAGATAGTCAGGGATCTGAACCTACGTCAGGTAGTAGGCCATCTTTTAACCGTAATTGTTACAATTGTGTAGAACCTGGGCATATAAGGAGATATTGTCCCCATGCGGACATATCTGACCGCGTGTAGCAGTAGACTAGAGTAGTGGTACCAGCGAGAAGTGGTAGTAATGGTTGAGGGTGTCCACAAGGTGGGCGAGGAGGAAATCAACGAGGCCGTGGAAGCTGGGGAAATTGTAATGCAGGTAGAGGAGCAATGCAGTTAGGCAAGGAGGTCACCCGTCAAGATGACAGGGCTCAGTGTTATGCCTTTCCGGGCAAGACCGAGGCTGAGGCATTTGATGCAGTGATCACAGGTACTATTCTTGTCTGTGACTGGATGGCTACTGTCTTGTTTGATCCGGGTTCTACTTATTCATCTGTGTCATTTTAGTTTGCCTTGGGATTTGATGCAGTTTGTGATGTACGTACTTGATGCCCCTATTAATGTTTCTACCCCAGTTGGAGAGTCTGTCATAGTCACCCATGTATATCGTGCTTGTCCTATCTTGTTTATGGGTTTTCAGACTTGGGCTGATTTGGTTATTATAGATATGACTCACTTTGATATAATCTTAGGCATGGCTTAGTTGTCCCCCTAATTATGATGTGCTTAATTGTAATGCTAACTGTGTGACTCTAGAGATCCCGAGTAGGGAAGAGTTAGAGTGGGAAGGGGTGTACAGGTATAAGTCAGCTAAGGTCATATCTTTCATTTGGGCTAAGAAACTGGTGGGGCAGGGGTGTTTGGTATATTTGGCTCATATTCGGGATATTGAGGCTGAGTCTCCCTCTATTGAGTCTATTCTTGTAGTGTCTGAATTCAAGGAAGTGTTTCCTACCGATTTGCTTGGTATGCCTCCAGATAGGGATATAGATTTGGGCATTGACTTGGAATCGGGCACTTGCCCCATCTCCATTCCTCCTTATTGCATGGCTTCGACAGAATTAAGAGATCTTAAAGCTCAAATCCAAGAACTTCTTGATAAAGGTTTCATCCGTCCTAGTACTTCCCCGTGGGGTGCTCCAGTCTTGTTTGTTAAGAAGAAGGATGGTAGTATAAGGATGTGCATAGACTACCGGCAGTTGAATAGGGTCACCATTCGAAAAAAATATATGTTGCCTCGGATAGATGATCTTTTTGAAAAGTTGCAGGGTGCATCAGTTTTCTCTAAGATTGATCTAAGGTCTAGTTACCATCAGTTAAAGATTAGGCCTAAGGATGTACCCAAAATGACATTTAGGACTCGCTATAGGCACTATGAGTTCTTAGTGATGTTGTTTGGGTTGACCAATGCACCTGAAACCTTCATGAGTTTGATAAATGGTGTTGTAGCACCCCGTATTCTAATCGACGATTAACCAGCACGAACCATTGATTGATCCACAGTCTGTGGGTCTGGTCCGTCGGTTGGCCCCGACAATAGTTAAGTCAGGGGTTGTTTTGGCTTTTCCTTATGTGTTGGACTCCTAAACTACGTAGTTTTTGTCAGTTTATAGCCTATCAACTAAATTAGAATCTAGCCTAAGAAAATCATTCCCCAAAACATAGAAAAATTATAACGTAGAAGGAGAAAGAAGTCGACCAGACCTAGTTCCAAAACGCAACAAGGTTTTCATCAGTTCCATCCCAAAATCGAAAGATTTCTCCATGAATTTCTTCACCAGGTGGGATTTCACTAGTGGGTTCCCTTCACCCATTAGGTCCCTAGATTTCAGTCATAATCTTGATTCCCTTAATATTATCTAGACCTAGGGTTTCTTGAATGTTAGAAATTGTTGGGTTTTATCTGTTAGAATGATCCAAATCAGATTCTCATGAATTCATGATCGTTTTGTGTAGATTCTTTCATAAATTCAGAACCCTAGCTTTGTAGTTCTTTTAGTTCATGAATTACACATGTTTGGTCAGATAATTCAGATATGCATGCCGCAATTTTTGAATGTCTCATTATCAGTATATTAATGTTGCATTCTCAATTTTCATGTCAATATTTTGAGCTATCCAGTATTACAAAAATTCAGTCATAAAATGTTAATTACATAATCAATTGGGAGAAGCTTAATACCGAGTGGACTAGGGTCAGTCGCCTTCAAGTCCCAGAATTGTGTGCCCTGTAAATCAAGTCCCCTTTGTTGGGCATTACATTTTAGTGATCACGCCAGTCATGCCTCTATACCTCTGGCATGGTATATTGGGTCCTCTCAATGGGGTGTATACATCGGACTCCATATTTAGCTTATATAGTTTTATGTCAGTTATTAATAGCCCCAACAATTTAGTTAGATTCTATTACATTGACCATGTTATCAGTTATATAGTCAGATTTCAGTCTCAACATGTTATAAACATGGTCATTGCATTCAGTTAGTTCATGTTTAGTATTCTTAACATATTTATATTTCAGTTAATCTTTTATCATTGCTCATATATATGCTTTTGTTCAGTTATGTTATTGTTCAGCTTTATTTATCCTGCATGCTCAGTACCTTTCAAGTACTAACACATACTCTGTGCTACATCTTCTTGTGATGTAGGTTCATGTCCTCAGCAGTCAGATCACTCATAGATCGGTTCCCGATCTTCAGTTCAGCAACATCAGTTGTGAGTCCTTATTCTTCGAGGACAATTGACATGTTATCTTATCATTTTAGTTTTTAGTTTTTAGTTTTTAGTTTTTGCTAGATATAACTGGGGCATGTCCAAGCACTTCTAGTCAGTTAGAGGCTATTTTCAGACATAGTTAGAATTAACTTTAGTATTTGAGTTTGACTTTTCAGTTGTATTCAAACTCTCAGTTTTCATATATTTAGATTTAGTATATGGGTATTTCCCCATCATTTCAAAGTATCTCATGATTAGCTTCCGCACAGTATTTATTGATTTAGTTTACTTTAGTATGCTTATGATATGCCAATAGGGTTAGTTTGGGGTAACTCGTGATCCTAGGTCCCGTGTCCGCATCCTGGGGATAGCTTCGGGGCGTGACAAACTTGGTATTAGAGCATTAGGTTTAATAGTCCTAGGATTTCCGAAAAGCCGCACTAAGTAGAGTCCTTTACATGTGTGAAGTGCACCACATATAATGAGAAGGAGGTTGCAAAGTGTTTTAAGAAAAACTTCATTTTCTTGTTACTCTTATCATGCATAAGGTATGATCTAATTCCTCGATTCTAACTCGACGTTATACGCTTTCATATCATGCCTCCTCATAGAGCCTATGGAAGGAATGCTAACGCCAGGAACGCTAACCAACTCTTCCAGTCCCAGATCAGGAAGTTTTGAATACAATATTCCGGAATGCCATTCAACTCTTGGCTCAGACTCTGACTAAGCAGAACAACCAGCAGGTTCCAGTTCCGACAAATGCTAGTGGTGGATCAGTGGCAGCCAGGGTTTGCGATTTTGTTAGGATGAATCCGCCAGAGTTCTTAGGATCGCAGATTGGTGAGGATCCCCAGAACTTCATAGATGAGGTTAAGAAGATGTTTGGAGTGATGCAAGTGACAGGTAATGATAGGGTAGAGTTGGCATCCTATGATCTTAAGGATGTAGCTCATATCTGGTATACCAATGGAAAGAGAACAGGGGTACAGATGCAGATCCTATCACTTGGGAATACTTTAGTGAGACCTTTTTGGACAGGTTCTTCCCAAGAGAGTTAAGGCATGCAAAAGCTCAGGAGTTCATGAATTTGAGGCAAGGTAACATGACAGTCCAAGTGTATGGGCTCAAGTTCACCCAACTCTCCAGGTATGCTCCTCACATGGTTGCCGATTCCAGGGCTAAAATGAACAAGTTTCTATATGGGGTATCCGACCTAGTGAAAACAGAGTGTAGGAATGCTATGCTGCTGGAAGCTATGAACATCTCTAGGCTCATGACTCATGCTCAGCAGGTGGAGGGTGATATGCTTAGGGAACAGGCTAAGGATAGTAAAAAGGCTAGAACAGGTAACTCTGAGTATTCTCAACAGAAATTGGGTGGTGGAAACGCTCGCAATTTCAGCGAAAACCTTCAGCTCCAGCACCTTTATCAGCTAGTGTTCCTTCCTCCAAGTTCCGGAATGATCAGAAAGTTACGGCATCAGGCTAAAGTCTAAGGGGAGTGTTTCAGGAACCAGAACCTACCTAACTTTCCCCAAGTGTAGTAAGAACTATCCGGGCAAGTGTCTTGCAGGAAGGAAATGATGTTTTGGGTGCGGTCAGACTGGTCACAGGTTGAAAGATTGTCCTTCTAGACAGGGTCAATCAGCTAACAATGGTAGAGCTTAGTCTATAACTTCAGCAGCACCAGCAGGTCGCCTGACTCAGCAGGCTAACTCATCTAGTACAGGTGGTGGACAACGCCAAAACAGGTTGTATGCTCTTCAGGCTCGCCAGGATCAGAAAGATTTTCCTGATGTAGTCACAGGTACGTTTCGAGTCTTTAACTTAGATGTTTATGCTTTGTTAGATCCAGGGGCTACTCTTTTCTTTGTAACTCCTTATATAGCAGTCAATTTCAATGTTAGTCCAGAAATTCTCTCAGAACCCTTCTCAGTCTCTAGTCCAGTCAGTGACCTAGTCATAGCTAGACGGGTATACAAAAATTGCCATGTCACAGTCTCCCAGAAAGTCACCTCAGTAGATCTTGTAGAGTTAGAAATGGTAGATTTCAATGTCAATCTAGGAATGGATTGTTTACATTCATGTTATGCCTCAGTCGATTGTAGAACTAGGATTGTTTGTTTTTAGTTTCCAGATGAACCAATCTTAGAATGGAAGGGTAGTAGCTTAGCGCCTATGGGTCGAATTATTTCTTACCTTAAGGATAGAAAGATGATCTCTAAGGGGTATCTCTATCATCTAGTTCGGGTTAAGGATTCAAGCTCTAAAACCCCTACTCTTAAGTTAATTCTAGTAGTTAATCAGTTCCCTGAAGTGTTTCCAGAAGATCTTTCTAGAGTTCCTCCCAAGAGGGAAATCAACTTTGGAATTGATCTCCTCCCAGATACCTAGCCTAATTCTATTCCCCCTTATAGAATGGCTCCAACTGAGCTTAAGGAATTGAAAGAGCAGTTGAAAGACCTTCTAGATAAGGGCTTCCTCAGACCCAGTATTTCCCAATGGGGTGCACCAGTGTTGTTTATGAAAAAGAAAGATGGTTCTCACAGGATGGCATTGACTATAGGCAATTGAACAAAGTCACAATCAAGAATAAGTATCACATCCCCAGGATTGATGAGTTGTTTGACCAATTTTAGGGTGCTAGTCATTTCTCAAAGATAGACCTTAGATGTGGTTATCATTACCTCAGAGTCAGAGATAGTGACGTCCCGAAAATAGCCTGCAGAACTTGGTATGGTCATTACGAATTTATAGTTATGCCATTTAGAATAACCAATGCTCCTGTAGCTTTCATGGATTTGATGAACAAACTGTTCAAACAGTATTTGGACTTGTTCGTTATCGTCTTTATTAATGATATCCTCATTTACTCTAGGAATGAGGAAGAACATGCGAATCATTTGAGGGTTGTCCTGCAAACTCTCAAAGATTGTCAGTTATTTGCTAAGTTTAGCAAATGTGAGTTTTGATTGCAGTCAGTTGCTTTCCTTGGGCATATAGGTCTAGCGAAGGGATCCGAGTGGATTCTCATAAAATAGAAGCAGTGAAATAAAGTCCTAGACGTACCTCTCCTATAGATACAAAAGCTTCTTGGGTTTGGATGGCTATTAAAAAAGGTTCGTGGAAGGATTTTCATCCATAGCTTCTCCGTTGACTAAGTTGACTCAGAAAAAGGTTAAGTTTTAGTGGTCAGATAATTGTGAGAAAAGCTTCGCAGAACTGAAAAACTAGGTTGACTACAACTTATGTTCTGACTCTACCAGAGGGTTCAAACGGTTATGTTATCTATTGTGATGCATCTATAGTCGGCCTAGGTTGTGTGTTAATGCAACGAGGTAACGTTATAGCTTATGCTTCTAGACAGCTTAAGGTGCATGAGAAGAATTATCCAACTCCCCGAGCTTGCAGTCGTGGTGTTTGCACTTAAGATTTGGAGACTCTACTTGTATGGGGTTCACATAGATGTGGTCACAGAACATAAGTGCCTTCAGTATGTGTTCACCCAGAAAGAGTTGAATCTTCGCCAAAGGAGATGGCTTGAGTTCCTCAAAGATTATGACATGAGTGTGCATTACCATCCTGGTAAGGCCAATGTAGTAGAAGATGCCCTTATAGGCTATCTATGGGTAGTATAGCACACATTGAGGATGAAAGAAAGGAACTTGCAATGGATGTTCACATACTTGCTCACTTAGGAGTTTGTCTTATAAGCATATTAGATGGTGGTGTAACAGTTCAGAATGGGTTAAAATCTTCAGTGGTAGGGAAGGTTAAGGAAAAGCAAGTCAGCGATCCGATATTGCTTCAGATTAAGGGTGCAGTCCATCAGCAGAGAGTTGAGGTATTCTCCCAAGGGGAAGATGGTACGCTTCACTATCAGGGTTGATTATGTGTTCCTAAGGTAGGTGAGTTGAGATAGAAGATTCTTGCAGAAGCCCATAATTCTAGGTATTCTATTCATTCAGGCACTACTAAGATGTACCGTGATCTGCGGGAAGTAATTTGGTGGACTAGTATGAAAAGGGATACAGAGGATTTTGTAGCTAAGTGCCCCAATTGTCAGCCAGTGAAGGTAGAACATCAGAAACCAGGAGGTATGACTCAAGAGATCAACATTCCTATTTGGAAATCGAAAGTGATCAACATGGACTTCATTACAGGTTTACCTCGTACTCGCAGACAACATGACTCCATTTGGGTGATAGTTGATAGAGTTACTCAGTCTGCGCGCTTTTTGGCTGTTAAGACTACAGATTCAGCGGAGGACTATGCCAAGCTTTACATTAATGAGATAGTCAGGTTGCATGGGGTACCTTTGTCTATCATCTAAGATAGAGGTCCTCAGTTTACCTCTCATTTTTGGAAGTCATTTCAGAAAGGTCTTGGTACTCAGGTTAACCTTAGCACAACATTTCATCCACAGACGGATGGTCAGGCAGAGCGTACAATTCATACCCTTAGACGATATGTTGAGAGCTTGCGTGATTGATTTTAAGGGTAGTTAGGATGATCACCTTCCTCTTATAGAGTTCACCTACAATAATAGTTTCCATTCCATCATTTAGATGGCCCCGTATGAGGAATTGTATGGGCGTAGATGTAGACCTCCAGTTGGTTGGTTTAAAGTAGGTGAAGCAGCCTTGATAGGGTCAGATTCAGTTCATGATGCTATGGAGAAAGTACAACTCATTAGAGATAGACTTAAGACAACCTAGAGTCGCCAGAAGTCCTATGCAAATGTAAGGAGTAGGGAATTAGAATTCCAAGTTGATGATTGGGTTTTCCTGAAAGTGTCACCTATGAAAGGGGTGATTAGATTTGGCAAGAAAGGGAAGCTCAATCCTAGATATGTTGGCCCTTACAAGATCTTCAAAAGAGTTGGCAAGGTGGCTTATGAGTTAGAGTTGCCAACAGAACTAGCAGCAGTGAATCCGGTTTTTCACATTTCGTTGTTGAAGAAGTGTGTGGGTGATCCAGCATCTATTGTACCTTTAGAAAGTGTGGTTGTGAAGGATAGTCTCACTTATGAAGAGGTGTCAGTTTAAATCCTTGATCGTCAGGTTCGAAGGTTGAGAAACAAAGAAGTCACTTCATTTAAGGTTTTGTGGAGGAGTTAATCCATAGAGGGAGCTACTTGAGAAGAAGAAGCAGCCATGAAGGCCAAGTATCCCCATCTCTTTCCTTCCGATTCCATTCCAGCTTGAGGTAATAGTTCATCTTCCGTTTTTCAGTCATTCATACGCAGTTTCAGTCTTAGGATCATGTTCCTTCAGTTTATACTTGCATTTTTAGTGTATTTACATGTCCTTCGAACTTAGTTCTGTCAGAAATCAGTTTTCAGAGTATAGTGGTAGGGGTTGCAGCTCTCTTCCCCCATTTCAGCTAGTTTAGTCTTCATTCAAGGATGAATGTTCCCAAGGGGGAGATAATGTAACACCCCGTATGCTAAAACTACCAAAATGCAGGTTTTAGGAATTTTAAGTGGCACCAATGGCCACTACCCACAGTCCGTTCTGATGGTCCGTGGTTCACAAAATGTGACCCTTCCCCCAGACCCTTCGAAATTTTGGCCAAGTGTCGACCCACGGCCGGACCTACGGTCCATAGGCCAAGCCATAAACCGTGGTCCTAGTTTGTGGATCGAGGCCCCAGATTCCAGTCCCAGTCGTTGATCGATGGTTGACCAGCACGAACCATCGGTCAATCCACGGTCCTTGGGTCTAGTCCGTCGGTTGGCCCTGACAACAGTTAGGTCAAGGGTCATTTGGTCTTTTCCTTATGCATTGGACCCCTAAACTACATCGTTTAAACCTTAAACCACGTAGTTTTGGTTAGTTTTACCCTAGTAACTAAATTAGAATCTACCCTAAGCAAATCATTCACCAAAAACATAGAAAAATTGGAGCGTAGAAGAAGAAAGAAGTCAACCAGCCCTAGTTCCAAAATGCAACAAGGTTTTCATCAGTTCCAGCTTGAAACCAAAAGATTTCTCCGTGAATTTCGTCACTAGGTATGTGGGATTTCACTAGTTGGTTCCTTTGACCCATTAGGTCCCTAAATTTCAGTGAGAATCTTGGTTCCCTTAATATTATATAGACCTACGGTTTCGTGAATGTAAGAAATCTTTAGATTTTAGCTGTTAGAATAACCCAAATCAGATTATCTTGAATCCATGATCATTTTATGTAGATTTAGCTTTGTAGTTCTTTTAGTTCATGAATTACACATGCTAGGTCAGATAATTCAAATATACACGCCTCAGTTTTTGAATGTCTCATTATCGGTATATTAATGTTGCATTCTCAGTTTGCATGTCAATATTTTGAGCTTTCCAATATTACTGAAATTCAGTCATAAAATGTTAATTACATAATGAATTGGGAGAAAGTTAATACTGAGTGAACTAGGGTCAGTCATCCTCAAGTCCCAGAACTACGCGCCCCGTAGGATAAGTCTCATCTGTTGGGCATTACATTTTAGTGATCACGCCAGTCATGCCTCTATACCTCTGCAAGGGTATATTGGGTCTTCTCGATGGGGCGTATACATCAGACTCCACATTTAGATCATGAGGTTTTATGTCGATTATTAGTAGCTCCACAGTTCAGTCAAATTCTATTACATTGACCATGTTATCAGTTATACAGTCATATTTCAGTCTCAGCATGTTATAAACTTGGTCATTGCATTCAATTAGTTCATGTTCAAGTTTCTCAGCATATTTACATTTCAGTTCATCTTTTATCATTGCTCAGATATATGCTTTTGTTCAGTTATGTTATTGTTCAGCTTTATTCTGTCATGTATGCTTAGTACCTTTCAAGTACTGACGCATACTTTGCACTACATCTTCTCGTGATATAGGTTCAGGTCCTCAGCAGTTAGATAACGCATAGATCGGTTCTCGATCTTCAACCTTCAGCAGTGGTGAGTCATCATTCTTCGAGGACAGTTGAAATGTTATCTTTCTGTTTTAGTCTTTAGTTTTTAGTTGTTGCTAGATTTAGCTGAGGCATGTCCCAGCACTTCTAGTCAGTTAGAGGCTATTTTCAAACATAGTTAGAATCAGCTTTAGTATTTGAGTTTGACTTTTCTGTTGTATTCAAACTCTCAATTTTCATATATTCAAATTTAGTATATGGGTATTTCACCATCATTTAAGATTTTCTCATGAATATCTTCCGCATAGTATTTATTGATTCAGTTTACTTTAGTATGCTTATGATATGCCAGCAGGGTTAGCTTGGGGACACTCGTGATCCTATGTCCCGTGTCCGCGTCCTGGGGGTAGCTTCTGGGAGTGACATATGTTTCCAAACCATTCTTGGATTCTTTTGTTATCGTATTTGTTGATGTATTTTGGTTTATTCTAAGAGTAAGGAAGAGCATGCTGACCATCTTCATACTGTTTTGTGTGTCCTGGGAAGAGAGAAATTATACGCCAAATTTTCCAAGTATGAGTTCTGGTTGAATTCATTTGCCTTTTTGGGGAATGTGGTTTCAAGGGAAAGGGTAATGGTAGATCCCCAAATGATCAAAGTAGTCAAGAACTGGGCCCGGCCTAGCCCTATGACTAAAGTTGGGAGTTTCGTGGGGCTCGCCAGCTACTATCGATGGTTTGTGAAAAATCCTGCTTCCATCGCCACGCAATTGACAAGGCTGACCAAAAAGGAGGTGCATTTCTAGTGGACCGACAAGTTTGAGGAGAGCTTCCAAAAACATAAGGCACGTATTCTAGCACTACCGGTGGAAGGTAAATATTTTATTATTTATTGTGATGCTTCACATTCGGGCTTGGGTGCTTAGCTAATGCAGGAAATAAATGTCATAGCTTATGCATCGCGTCAGCTGAAGGTGCATGAGAGAAATTACCTGACACAATTTGGAGTTGGCAGCAGTAGTGTTTGCCCTTAAATTTGGCGGCATTATCTTTATGGTGTCAACTGTGAGGTGTTTACTGATCATCGTAGTCTACAACATGTGTTCACTGAAAAGGAACTGAATTTGAGGTAGAAAAGGTGGATGGAGTTACTCAATGATTATGATGTTACCATCCAGTATCATTTGGGTAAGGCTAATGTGGTGGTGGACGCGCTAAGTCAGAAGACGGTAAGTATGGGTAGTTTAGCTTGCTTGGCAGTGTCCAAGCAAACTTTGGCCAAGGAGATTCAAACTTTGGAGTCTAAGTTCATGAAGTTGGGCATCTCAGAGAAAGGTGGGGTGTTAGCCAGCACCACATTCATTGAGGAGATCAAGGCCAAACAATTTGAGGATGAGAATTTTAATGAGCTCAGAAAGAACACAATGTCTGGCAAGGCACAAGATGTGGTTCTTGATACGGGAGGTATGCTTAGTTTTAAGGGGAGAATTTGTGTTCCCTAAGTGGATGACTTGATTCAGAAGATGTTGACAGAATCCCATGGTTTGCGGTATTCCATTCATCCGGGTGTGACCAAGATGTACCGAGATTTTAAATGACTTTATTGGTGGTCTATCATGAAGAAAGACATAGTTGAGTTTGTGGCTAACTGCCAAAATTGTCAGTAAGTAAAGTATGAGCACCAAAGGCCTGCATGTTTGCTTTAGCGAATGCCAATTCCGGAATGGAAGTGGGAAAGGATAGCCATGGATTTCGTGGTTGGACTTCCCAAGACCTTGGGAAAGTTTGATTCCATTCGGGTGGTGGTTGACAAACTGACTAATTCAGCCAATTTCATTTCCGTCAGAGTAGAATATAATGCTTAGCAGTTGGCTAAGGTTTATGTGATAGATATAGAGAGGTTGCATGGGGTGCCCCTTTATATCCTCTCAGACCATGGTACGCAGTTCACAACTATGTTTTGGGGAAAATTGCATGAAGAGTTGGGCACTCAACTCACTTTTAGCACAACTTTCCATCCCCAGACGGATGATAGTCTGAGAAAACTATACATGTAGCACCTCAGAAAAATCAGCTTTTGGACTCAGCAAAAAAATCTGTGACCCACGACACGGTTCATGGATCGTGAAAGGAACCACGGTCTGTTGACCTACCTGTGGCTCATTCCCTCCCAGAAGAAGTGGACCACGGGACGCTTCACGGGCCGTGGACCACCCCACGAGCCAGGCGGAGGCTCGTGTATGCCAGACAGAACCCAACCAAGCTTAGACACCAGACCATGGAGCCCTTCACGGGTTGTCGTCTTGATGATGGGCAGTGGTGGCTCCCATGAAGCCAATCCAACAGGCCCCTATGCGTTGGACACCTAAACTATGTCGTTTAACCCCTAAACTATGTAGTTTTGGTCAGTTTGAGCTTAGTAACTTAATCATATCTTACCCTAATCGATCATTCACCAAAAACTAGAGCAAAAAAATAGAATTCAGGTGTTACCATCCTCAAGAACAACAACAAGGTTTTCTTCAGTTCCAACCTTAAAGTCGAAAGATTTCTCCGTGAAATTCATCACCAGGTATGTGGGATTTCACTGGTGGATTCCTTTCATCCACTAGGTCCCTAAATTTCAGTCAGAATCTTGATTCCCTAAATATTGCTTAAACCTGGGATTTTTAGAACTCAGATAATTGCTTTGATTTAGTTGTTGTAACGTTCCTAATCAGATTATCATGTCTTAGTGATGTTTTGCAAAGATTCTTGCATGGAACTCAGAACCCTAATCATGTAGTTCTTTTAGTTCATGAATTACACTAGTTAGCACAGATAAACAGATATACATGCCTCAGTTTTCAAATGTTTCATTATTAGTACTTAGTGTCGCATTTTCAGTTAGCATGTCAGAATCTTGAGCTATCCAATTTATTTGCAGTTATGTTGTATTGTACACATCTAGTTGGGAGTAGGCTTGGACCGAGTTGGACTAGGGTCAGTCAACCTAATAGTCCCAGAACTACGTGCCCCCGTAGGAGTATAATTCTCATCTGTTCGACATCAATTTTAGTAATCACGCCAGTCATGTATCGATACCCCTGGTAAGATATTTTAGGTCATCTCGATGGGGCATATACATCGTACTCCATGCTTAGCTCACATGGTTTTATATCAGTTAGTAGTAGCTCCCACAGTCAGATTCTAGTGTGTTGATCAGGTTATCAATTACAGTTCAGTATTCAGTTTCAGCGTGTCATGTATTTGGTCATTGCACTCAGTTTAGTTCATCATTAGTATGTTCAGTATATTTATCATGATCATTTTATATCATTGCTCAGTAAGTTTTTTTCAATAATGTATATTGTTCAACTTTATTCTATCATGCATGCTTAGTACCATTCAAGTACTGATGCATACTCTGCGCTACATCTTCTCGTGATGTAGGTTCAGGTCCTTAGTATTCAGATCACGCATAGATCAGTTCCCGATCTCCAGTTCAGCAGTATCACTAGTGAGTCCTTATTCTTTGAGGACGATAGACATGTTTTCCTTTGCTTTCAGTATTTTAGTTCAGTATTGCTAAAGTTAGCTGGGGCATGTCCCAGCATCTTTAGTCAGTTAGAGGCTTATTTCAGACATAGTTAGATTCAGTTTAGCTTGAGTTTGATACTTCAATTGTTAATTAACTCATAGTTTTTATATTCCAACTTAGGCCGGGTATTCCCCATCATTTCAGATTATATCATGCTTAAGCTTCCGCACAATATTTCTCTTTTCAGTTTATCTTAGTATGCTTATGATATGCCAACTCAGGGTTAGCTTGGGGTCACTTGTGATCATAAGTCCCGTGTTTACGTCAACTGAGTAGCCTCGGGGCGTGACAAACTTGGTATCAAAGCATTAGGTTAAAGTGTCGTAGGATTTCTGAAAAGCCGCACTAAGTAGAGTCCTTTTCATGGGTGTGAAGCGCACCACATCTAATAAGAGGGAGTGTCACGACCAAAGGGTACCCCCTAGACGTAACAAGGTACATAATACCCCAAAGGGCACCATGTAAGACACTTAGCATATCATCACATAAAGCATTAGAACAATAAGAGCAAAACACATTTCATGTCTTAAAAAGTTTTTCATTAAAGCAAAGTGGAAGTCTAGACTTGTCTCAATATGCCATCTATTACAATCTTGAATCAAATAGGGACACAACCCGTACAACAAAATCCGAAAGTCAAATACAAGAAAAGGAACTACATATTTGTCCTCGAACTACGAGGACTCACCAACAAGCAAGGAGAAATGAACAAATTCAAGCTCTAGCAACAATGGGGACCACCTTGAGAACCGGACCATACACTTGGGGAAAATGTAGGAAAATATGGGTTAGTACAAAAATGTACTAAGTATGATAGCCATGCATAAAATCATAAAAATATGCAAAAAGGGACATTTTAGTTGAATGCATGCAATTTACTTAGTTAAAGCGTCATATTTAGGGTAAAGGAAAAGCATAATTCATAAGCATATTCATTACATAGATCATCATATCATAAGAGAAACATATCATAGGTACCCTCAAAGCATACTAGTGCAATGCATGAATAAGATCCCATAATCCCACGCATGCTAAGTAAAGCTTCTTGAGTAGCCATAGTTCATAATTCATATTCTTATCATATTAGGAATAAGACTTAACCGACATAGACCATGTGAGCTTACCATATAATTTAGTGTTGCCCACACCGAAATGGGTTGTCCTACTTGCCTAAGGTAGAACCATACTTTTAGCTTTTAGGTGGATCCACTAGCTAAATAACCTATGGGGGCACATAGTTTATGGTATAAGGAGATTGCTACTAGAAACCCGCCCTTTCTAGCGAGGCAGCTTCCATCTCAAGAGATACTTTCTAGAAACACCCTCTTTCTAGCGGGGGAACTTTGATCTCATATTCAATATCCACTCGGTGCTAAGAATAATTCCCTTGGATTACATATTAAGTCTTGACTTAAGTTCATATTCATGGAACAATGCCTTGACACTCAATCAAACATAATTCATAAGATAGCTCATAGATTCAATAGGTGAGAATAGCCTTTCAACCTTAGAATCAGCATATTCATACATAGGTGTGTAGATGAGGATAACCTTTCAACAACACAACCACTAAATCATAATCATAATCACTTTACTCTCAAAGTGTTCTTAAAGCATATACATAAATCTCATAATCATGCATAATTCTCATATTTTTCCCTTCAAGGACCATATATCATATTCAATCAACACATCTACAATTCCTACATTAGACATGGATGACAAAATAATTCAAATAGCTCAATTACTACAAGCATAATCTCATAATATTCTTCTTTTATCAATTAACTCACATCACAAGGTCACACATTGGGAATATGGAGATTTCATGGATTCTTGGGAGATTTCATCATAAAACTATAATAAATCCTCAATTCAATCATAATATAAAGTAATTAAATCAATAGAATCATTTTTGAAAAGGAATCCATGACTTAGAGTCAAACCCTAGCTTTTGGGAATTTCTACCTTTGAAATTGAGTTTTGAAGGGACTCCATGGATGAATTATATCCATGGATGAAGAGCTACTATACCTTAGCTTTGAATTCCAATTAAATTTAGTAGAAAATCTTGCTCCTTCAACCCTAGCTTGACCGTCCTTCTTCTTCCTTGGAGTTCTAGAGAGAGATTTTTTTTGGAGAGGGTTTGGGTCTTTCTTTTGGTATTTGGAATTATGAGGAAGATGACTTAATTTAGGGACTTAAAAACCTTATATAGTTAGTATAATTTAGTGTAAAACGATGTCACTTAAAATTAATTAAAACTGGAAAACCCCATAATGCCCCTAAGTGTAACTGCCGAATGGCAGTTTCAGGCCTCACCCACGACGACACGACCACGGTCCGTGGATGGACCCATGTGGCATGCTGGTGAATCGTGGGTGGAGGTTTAGAGACCTATTTTTTGTTGGCTTGACCCACAGTTGCCCACCCACGAGGTGTGGGAGGACCTACGAGGCGTAGGTTGCCATCGTGGGTCACTGCCCAGGCAGCCTCCTTAGGGTCCTCCTCAAGGACCCATGGTTGGTCCTTGGGGTTTGAGCCTTGACGTTCTAACACAAAAACATTTATTTTAAGGTACGAGGAGGTACATTTACCACTCTAACCCTCATGTTAAGCTCTAGTTTAACCTACTAGTTTCAGGAGTATTACAAGGAGGCAGCAAAGTGTTTTAGGAGACCTTCACTTTCTTTGCTACTCTTATCGTGCGTGAGGTATGATCCAACTTCTCATTCTAACTCATCGTTATGCGTTTCAGATCATGCCTCCTCATAGAGCTTATGCAAGGAATGTTAATTCCCGTAATGCTAATGCAGCTCCTCCAGTCCCAGACCATGAGATTTCAAATACAGAGCTTCAGAATGTTATTCAGCTTTTGGCTCAGAGTGTAGCCAACCAGAACAATCAACAGGTTCCAGTTCGTACAAATGTTAGTGGATCAGTAGCAGCTAGGGTCCGTGAATTTTTTAGGATGAATCCGACTGTGTTCCTAGGGTCGCAAGTTGGTGAGGACCCCCAAAACTTCATTGATGAGGTTAAGAAGATCTTTGGAGTGATGCAAGTGATTGGAATTGATAGGGTAGAGTTGGCGTCCTACCAGCTTAAAGATGTGGCTTACATTTAGTTCACGCAGTGGAAGGAAAACAGGGGTTAGAATGTAAATCCTTTGACTTGGGAGTGTTTTATCGGAGCTTTTTTGGACAGGTTCTTTCCAAGAGAGTTAAGGGAGGCTAAGGCTCAAGAATTTATGAATTTGAGACAAGGTAACATGTCAGTCCAAGAATACGGACTAAAGTTCACCTAAGTCTCCAGGTATTCTCCCCACATGGTTGCCGATTCAAGGGCACATATGAACAAGTTTCTGTTTGGAGTATCCGATTTGGTAAAGATAGAGTGCAAAAATGCTATGTTTTTAGAAGATATGAACATCTCTAGGCTCATGACTCATGCTCAGCATGTTGAGGGAGATAGGCTAAAGGAACAGGCTAAGGACAACAAGAAGGCTAGGGCACATAAATATGATTACTCACAGTAGAAATCGGGTGGTGGAAATTGCTCGCAGTATCAACAAAAGTGTTCAGCTCCAGCACCTTCATCAGGTAGTGCACCATCCCCCAGGTTTCGACAGGATCAGAAAGGTAGGGTATCAGGCTCTAAGTCTCAAGGGACTATTTAAGGTACCATAACCTACCCAACTTGTCAGAAGTGTGGTAAGAACCATCCGGGCGAGTGTCTTGCAAGAAAGGAAGGATGTTTTAGGTGTGGTCAGACTGGTCACAGGTTGAGAGATTGTCCTTCTTCTAAATAGAGTCAAGGAGGTAATCATAGTAGGGGTCAATCTACAGCTCCAGCAGGATCAGAAGGTAACCTGACTTAGCAGGGTGCTTCATCTGGTACAGGTGGCGGTCAGTGCCATAACAGGTTGTATGCTCTCCAGGCACGCCAGGACCAGCAAGATTCTCCTTATGTGGTCACTAGTACGTTACGAGTGTTTCACTTATATGTTTATTCTTTGTTAGATCCAGGGGCTACTCTTTCCTTTGTAACTTCATATATAGCAGTAAACTTCAACGTCAGTTCAGAAACTCTCTCAAAACACTTCTTAGTCTCTACTCCAGTTGGTGACCCAGCTATAGCTAGATGGGTATATAAATATTGCCCTGTCAAAGTCATTTAGAAAGTCACCTCAGCAGATCTTGTAGAGATAGAAATGGTAGACTTTGATATCATTCTAGGCATGGATTGTTTACATTCCTGTTATGCCTCAATCGGTTGTAGGACTAGGATCGTTCATTTTCAGTTTCCAAGTGAACCAGTCTTAGAATGGAAGAGTAATAGCTCAATGCCTATTGGTCGATTCATTTCTTACCTTAAGGACAAAAAGATGATCTCTAAGGGGTATCTCTTTCATCTAGTTCGGGTTAAGGATTCAAGTTCTGAAACCCCAACTCTTGAGTTAGTCCCAGTACTTACAGATTTCCCAAAAGTGTTTCCAAAAGATCTTCCCAGAGTTCCTCCCGAAAGGGAAATCGACTTTTGAATTAATCTCCATCCAAATACCCAACCTATTTCGATTCCTCCTTACAGAATGGCTCCAATTGAGCTTAAGGAATTGAAAGAGCAGTTGAAAGACCTTCTAGATAAGGGCTTTATTAGATCTAGTATTTCCCCATGGGGTGCACTAGTGTTGTTAGTGAAAAAGAAAGATGGTTCTGTCAGGATGTGCACTGACTATTGATAGCTAAACAAAGTCACAATGAAGAATAAGAACCCTAAACCCAGGATTGATGAGTTGTTCGACCAACTTTAGGGTGCCAATTTTTTTTTAAGATAGACCTTATATCTGATTATCATCAGCGCAGATTCAGAGAAAGTGACATCCCGAAAATATCCTTCAGAACTCGGTATGGTCATTATGAATTCATAGTTATGTCATTTCAACTAACCAATGCTCCTACAACTTTCATGGATTTGATGAATAGGGTTTTCAAGCATTATTTGGACTTGTTCGTTATCGTATTTATTGATGATATCCTCATTTTCTCTAGGAATAAGGAAGAATATGCGACTCATTTGAGGGTTGCCCTAAAAACTCTCAAAGATCGCCAGTTATTTGCTAAGTTCAACAAATATGAGTTTTGGTTGCAATGTGTTTTGTTCCTTGGGAATATAGTGTCTACCGAAGGGATCCGAGTGGATTCTAAGAAAATAGAGGCAGTGGAGCAGTGGCCCAGACTGTCACGCCCCGAGGTTACCCCCAGGATGTGGACACGGTACCTAGGATCACGAGTGAACCCAAGCTAACCATACTGGCATATCATAAGTATACTTAATGATTTCAACACATTAGACATATTTTGGGGAAGTTAGAAACATATCATAAAATGAAATGATGGTGAATATTCATTCTAAGTCTGAATATATATATACTGAACAAGAGTTTAAGAAAATGAACTATAACTCAAATGCTAAAGTTGAATCTATAAATGTCTGAAATAAGCCTCTAACTGACTAGAGATGATGGGACATGCCCCAGCTAACTCTAGCAAATACTTAAACTAAAAGACTAAAAATTGAAATATAACATGTCACTCGTCCACGAAGAATGAGGACTCACCATTGATGTTGTTGAACTGGAGATCAGGAACCGATCTATCCGTGATCTGGATGCTAGGGACCTGAACCTACATCACAAGAAGATGTAGCGCAGAGTATGTGTCAGTACGTGAAGGTACTAGGCATGTAGGATAGAATAAAGCTGAACAATAAAACATAACTGAAATAGAGCATATAGATCAATGATATAAAATAAAAATGAAGAATATGCTAAACATGTTGAATATGAACTAACTGATGTAATGACCAAGTTTATAACATATTGAATACTTAACTGAAACTAATAACCTGGTCAATACACTAGAATGTCTGTGGGAGCTATTAATAACCGACATAAAACCACATGAGCTAAATGTGGAGTCCGATGTATACACCACATCGAGGGGACCCAATATACCTTGCCAAGGGTATAGAGGCATGACTAGCGTGATCACTAAATATAATGCCCACAGAGGGGACTTACCTACATGGGCATGTAGTTCTGGGACTATGAGGGTGACTAACCCTAGTCCAATTCGGTATTAAACCAACACACAATAGAATGTATAAAATAGAACAAAACTGTAATAAATTGAATAGCTTGAGATTCTGACATGTTAACTGAAAATGCAACATTAATATACTAATAATGAAACATTCGTAACTGGAGCATGTATAACCGAATAAGCTAACCTAGCAAGTATAATTCATGAATTAAATGAATCTACACAACTAGGTTTCTAAATTTCATGCAAGAACTGAGCAACAATTCTATGAAAACATGATATTCTGATTTTTCTAACAACTGATTCCCAACATAAATCTGAAATTCTAGAAACCCTAGGTCTAAGCATGATGTAGAGAATCAAGAATATGTCTGAATTTTAGGGACCTAATGGGTGAAAGGAACCCACTAGTGAAATCCCACATACCTGGTCAGACTTTCACGGAGAAATCTTTCGATTTAAGGGCTGGAACTGACGAAACCTTGTTGCATTCCTGGACTAGGGTTGCTCGACTTTTCCTCTTGTTTTGCTCTAAGATCAATGAAATTTTGGTGAATGATTGATTAGGTTATGTTCAAATTTAGTTTCTAGCCTAAAACTGACCAAAACTACATAGTTTAGGGATTAAACGACGTAGTTTAGGGGTTCAACGAATAAGGGAAAAGATCAAATTACCCCTGACTTAAAATCTTATGTAGTTGACCACGGCTCCTCTGACGGACCGTCAAAAGGACCACGGACCGTCAAAAGGACCACGGACCGTCAAGCTGGTCGTGGTCCTTGGTCCAGTAGTTGCTGGTTTGTAGGACGAGTTTCCACGAGCGCCACCTTGGACCATCGTCAGGACCACGACCCGTGAAGGGTCCCATGGTCTGACGTCTGGGCCTAATGGACTCTGGCAGGCTCCCACGAGTGCCAGTATTGCCCGTGAAGGGCTCCGTTGTCCAACTTTGCTGGAAGGGTGCTGAGTTCATGGGCAGGTCAACGGACCATGGTCCCTCTCACGGTCCGTGAACCCTATCATGGTTCACTAGTTCTGGTGTTTTTCTGTTGCATTTTCTAAGTTTAGTTTCTGAGGTGTTACAATATCTCCCCCTTGGGATCATTTTTCCTCAAATGAAGTTTAAACTAGTTGAGTATGGAGGGAAAAAGTTGCAAACCCTACCTTTGAGTACTAGAAACTGATTTCAGACAGAACTAAGTTTAAAGAACATGCAAATACGCTGAAAATGCAAGTATAACTTAAGGAACATGACACTAAGAATGAAGCTACACATGAATGACTGAAAAACTGGAGAGGAACTATTACCTCAAGCTGGAGTTGAATCGGAAGGAAAGAGGTAAGAATACTTGACCTTCGTGGTTGCTTCTGCTCCCCAAGTAGCTCCCTCTACGGACTGACTCCTCCACAAAGCCTTGACTGAAGCGACTTCTTTTTTTTTCAACTTTCGAACTTGACGATCAAGAATCTCAATTGGCACATCCTCATAAGTGTGATTATCCTTCACAGCCACACTTTCCAAGGGTATTATGGATGTTAGATCACCAACACACTTCTTCAATAATGAAATGTGAAAGACCAGATGCATTGCTGCTAGTTCTACTAGCAACTTTATCTCATAAGCCAGTTTACCAACTCTTTTCAAGATCTTGTAATGTCCTTCAAATCTAGGACTGAGCTTCCCTTTCTTGCAAAATCTCATCACCCCCTTCATAGGTGACACTTTCAGGAAAACCCAATCATCAATTTGGAACTCCAAGTCCCTTTTCCTTACATCTACATAGGACTTCTGCCGACTCTGGGTTGTCTTAAGCCTATCTCTGATGAGCTGAACTTTCTCCATATCATCATGAATTGAATCTAGCCCTATCAAGGCTTCTTCACCTACTTCAAACCAACCAACTGGAGATCTGCACCTAGGCCCATACAATGCCTCATAAGGGGCCATGTGAATGCTGGAATAGTAGCTATTATTGTAGACGAACTCTATAAGAGGAAGGTGATCATCCCAACTACCCTTTAAGTTGATCACACAAGCTCTTAACATATCCTCTAAGGTTTGATAGGTACGCTCTATCTGACCATCTGTTTGTGGATGAAATGTTATTGTAACACCCCGTATTTCTAATGAACTAAGCTAGAGCCTAACGTGTAGTCTAGTACCCTAATGAAATCTAAACGTAAGGTTAAGGTACTAATAAAATGTTCCTAACTTAGTACTAGGGTTCTAGTGCCTAAATGTCAAGGCACGACTCCCGTAGGACCCCCCCCCATAAGGGCCCATGAGGAGGACCCAAGGGAAGGTACAAAAAGTGTCCAAAGCGGCCTCATTCACGAAGAGGCAACCTACGAGGCGTAGGTTGACTTATGCCCCATAGGTGAGGGTCATGATTCAACACTTAGTTTCTCCCAACGACCCTCAAAACTGCCTAGCCACAAACCCAATTCATTAGTGTGCAGTACGAAGCTTGGACTGATTCACGCCTCGTGGATTGGTCTCGTGAGTTGAGACTTAGTATCCTCACAAAACCCTCAATCCACCCCTCTCTGATCCAAACCACGAGTGACCAGTATGGTCCGTGCTTTGGACCACGCCCCGTGAATGGGGACTCGTAGATGGTGGCTTGGTTGGACTTCCTTAGGTCGGCTAAGTGGGGGTAGTTTAGCAACTTCCTAATTAATTTGTTTAAGGGTTAGGACGGTTATAATTACTTAGTTTCAGTATATTAAAGTATTTTTAGGTATTAAAACAAGCTATGATCCCTCAAAACTCACAACTCAAAATCAAAACCCACTTCCCTCCCAAAGTTCTCTCTCTAGGACTCCATTGAAGAACCAAGTCAAAGCTCAAGCTAGGTCACCAAGAACAAGTCTTTCTTATCCAAAGTCATGAGGATATCCACCTAAGGTATGGAAACTCTTCATTCTTGGGTAGTTATCCCCCAAGAAGTCCCTTCAAAGTGTGTTTTTAAGATTTCCAAAATCTAGGGTTTTACTCTAAGAATGGATCTTCTTCTTAAACGATTTCTATTGTTCAATCATGATCTACTGTGGTTAATTATGATGTTTTATGGTTATATTGTTGTAGTATTGATAGTTTTTGATGCAGATCTCTCTTGGACCCATGGTTTCCCTTTCTTCCTAAATTGTGAACTAGGATGTGACTTGATTAGCCATGGAGGTTGGTTGTTGATTATGTTTATGTTTAATTGATGGTGTAATCATGTAATATCTCAATCTATTGTGGTAATTCTATAATGTTAGGGTTGATATTGGTTCATGGCCTAAAAGGAAAATTGGCTAGGGTTGGTGTATGTTGATGCTGTTTCTACATGACTATGCGAATTACTTAGATATGAATGATCCTATATCTAGTGTGGGGGTATTGATGTAAGATCCATCTCCCTTGTACCCTCTACACTTGATTATGTATAAAGCATGTATGGATGTATCTTTATGGTAAACATGTGGTGTTGCTTGAATGGATCTTCCCATGATCACACTACTATTGCAATGTGAAAGGTTTTACTCACATGCTAATGTTTCTAAATGTGAAAGGAACATTCTCACTTATGGAACCTATGAGCTATTATGATACATATTGACATGAGGGTCTAATACACTAAACTATGACTACTGAACCTAAGTAAAGGCTAACGGTGACTTTTAAAGGGAATAATGCTTAGCACCGAGAGGACATGAAATTGAGATGGGGGCTTTTATGTTTAGCAAGTTCGGCTTCCCAATGTAGGATTTCCCATGAGATGGAAACCTTATACGTTTAGCAAGTTCGGGTTTCTAGTAGCAATATCCTTGTCCCATAACTATGTGCCCACATAGGTCTTATCTAGTGGATCCACCTAAATATCTAGAATGTACATTCTACCTTAGGCAAGTAGAACACCTCTTTTTCGTGTGGGGGTAGAACACCGGATTCCATGTAGCTCACATGGTCTATGTCGGTTAACACAATCTTTTCCTAAATGATAATGAATGAACTATGGTAAGGACATAGACTTTAACTATGACTTCTTAAGGGGTATTCCTTAGTGTGACTGGGGTATGGGACTTCACTTGTACATTGCACAAGTGTACTCTAAGAGGAGTTTTGGTAAGATTCTCTTATATTATTGTGATTTATGAATAATGCATCGAAGGTATGAATGAATTCTATGAATGTGAATGTCATCACTTTTATGTATATTGTTGGTAGCCTAAAAGTAATACTTAGAATTTGGTAGGATTATGGGATCTTGGCTTTGTATTGCACTTGTGTGGCTTTGGGTTGCTCATATGTTGAATTAAATTATGTTTCTTTATGAATGTGCATAATGGTTCCTAAACTTGACTAAAAGCATGATTTCAACAAAATTTTCCGTTTATGCATGTTTTTAGGATTTTGTGCATGGTGTCTATACTTAGTACAATTAATTGTGCTAACCCATATTTTCTACTTTACAATGAATGTAGGTTCCGGTCGTTGATACTTATTACTTCCTTGAAGGTGAAGCTTGGGTCGACTATTCCCTAGGCTTGGTGAGTCCTCAAGTTCGAGGATGAGTTGTTATTGATTCAAGTTTCTAGTTTACTTCTTATGTTCTAGACTATGTTGTATTTCCCATTCTTGGGAACTTTATTGATGTAAAGGGAATTGTCTCTATTTGTACTCTTATATTTAGATGGTGATTGAGACAATGTCTAGTTCCCATTTTCCTTATATGAAGAAGTGACTTCTATTGTAAAAGTTTTAATTTTTTTCTCATTTTTCTATGTCTTTATGTGATGATGAAAGCTAAGGGCTTGTATGCGACCCCTTCTGGGTCAATTACGCCGTGTTACGACTAGAGGTGCTCTCGAGTCGTGACAAACTTGGTATCAGAGCCTAAGGTTTAGAAAGATTCTAGGGTGATGTCTTATGAAACACATCTAGTAGAGTCTTGTTCATGAGTGTGAAGTACACCACAGTTATGAATGAGAGGCTATAAGATGCTTAGGAACTTTTCACTTCTTTGATTATTCCTTAATCGTGCCTTAGAGTTTTTACTCTATAAAATCCCTTTTTCCTAACCCTTTTTTTCTTCTGCATATAGGAATATGAATACAAGAAGGGCGAACTTAAGAAGAAAGGTAGAAGAGATGGTGAATGATGAGGGAGTTCCTCCCCAAGGTCCTCAAGATGCCTAAGAGCCTTAAGTCCCTCGAGTTCCTAATGATGAGGGAGCTATGACCAATGTGGAGATAAGGATGGCTCTCCAAACTTTGACTCATGCTCTAACGACTCAAGTCACTAGAGATGCTAGGGTCCAAGTGAATCCCAATGCAAGTACTACCACTTCAAAGATTAGGAATTTCACAAGGATTAACCCCTCTACATTCTATGGCTCCAAAGTGGATGAGGACCCGCAAGGGTTCATTGATGAAGTGTTTAAGGTACTTGAAGTTATGGCAGTGTCTCCAAGAGAGAAGGCGAAACTAGCCGCCTACCAATTAAAGGAATTAAAGGAACAACTCAAGGACTTGCTAGATAAGGGTTTTATTCAACCAAGCCTATCTTCATGGGGTGCCCGGTATTATTTGTGAAGAAGAAATATGGTTCACTTCTGATGCGTATCGATTACCGCCAATTGAACAAAGTCCCTATTAAAAATAAGTACCCAATCCCTAGAATTAAAGATTTGTTTGACCAACTCCAAGGGGCGAGTTACTTTTCGAAGATTGACTTAAGGTCGGGTTATCAGCAACTTAGGGTGAGAGTTGTTGACATTCCTAAAATGGCCTTGCGTACAAGATATGGTCACTATGAATTCCTAGTTATGTTCTTTGGTCTAACAAATGCCCCGACGGCGTTCATGGATCTTATGAATAGAGTTTTTAGACAGTATCTTGATTTATTTGTGATCATTTTTATTGATGGCATTTTGATCTATTTGAGGAATGAGGGTGATCATGTGAAGCATTTGAGGTTAGTATTGCAAGTCCTCAGGGACCACCAACTTTATGCTAAGTTTAGCAGGTGCGAGTTTTGGCTAAGGTCGATTGCTTTTCTTGGTCACATTGTGTCGAGTGTGGGTATAAAGGTGGATTCGAAAAAAATAGATGCGGTGAAGAATTGTCCTAGACCCTTAAGTCCCACCGCTATTCGAAGTTTTTTGGGTTTGGCCGGGTATTATAGGAGATTTGTTGAGGACTTCTTATCTATTGCTTCTCCATTAACGGCCTTGACCCAAAAGAAATCAAAATTTCAGTGGACAGAGGCTTGTGAAAAGAGCTTCAAAGAGTTGAAGGATAGGCTCACCTCCGCTTCGATATTGACCTTGTCGGAGTGTACCGACGGATTCGTAGTATATCGTGATACTTTGAGAATAGGATTGGGATGTGTTCTAATGCAACATGGTAAAGTGATCGCCTATAATTCAAGGCAACTCAAGACTCATGAAAAGAACTACCCGACCCATGACCTCGAGCTAGCGGCGGTGGTTTTTGCCTTGAAAATATAGAGGCACTATCTCTATGGGGTACATGTAGATTTGTTTACCCACCACAAGAGTCTTCAATATCTGTTTACCCAAAAAGACTTGAATCTCCGACAAAGAAGGTGGTTAGAGCTTTTGAAGGATTATGACATAGTGTCCTATACCACCCCGACAAAGCTTATGTAGTTGCGGATGCCCTAAGTAGATTGTAAATGGGTAGTGTGGCCCATGTAGAAGATGAGAAGAAGGAATCGATTTGTGATGTGCATAGGTTGGCCCGGTTACGTGTCCAATTAATGGATTCCTCCAAGGGTGGGTTTATGGTTCATCATGGTTCTGAATCATCCTTTGTTGTTCATGTGAAGTCTAAGCAACACCTAGATCCTATTTTAATGGAGTTGAAAGAATTGGTTATCAATAAGTCCGTTGAAGCTTTCTCCCAAGGGGGAGATGAGGTGCTTAGGTACCATGGAAGATTGTGTGTTCCGAATGTGGATGGCCTAAGGGAGAAAATTTTAGAAAAGGCTCATGGTTCGCGATATTCTATTCATCTGGGAGCCACCAAGATGTATCGTGACCTACAGGAAGTCTATTTGTGGAATGGTTTGAAAAAGGATATAGCGGGTTTTGTAGCCAAGTGTCCAAATTATCAACAAGTCAAAGCCGAGCACCAAAAACTCGAAAGATTGTCCCAATATATAGATATTCCTACTTTGGAAATGGGAGGATGTGAACATGGACATTGTAGTGGGTTTGCCCCGTACTCGAAGGCAACATGATTCTATTTGGGTCATTGTTGATATGATGACTAAATCAGCCCACTTCATTCTGGTTAAGACTTCGTTCTCGGTGGAAGACTATGCCAAGTTGTACATCAATGATATAGTGAGGTTGCATGGGGTTCCCTTATCTATCATATCGGATCGGGGTGCCCAATTTACTTCACACTTTTGGAAGGCATTCCAACAAGGGCTTGGTACAAATGTTAAACTTAGTACCGCTTTTCATCCTCAAACGGATATTCAAGCGGAAAGGACCATTCAAACCTTGGAGGACATGTTGAGAGCATGTGTGATCGATTTCAAAGGTAGTTGGGATGACCATCTCCCTTTGATTAAATTTGCCTACAACAATAGTTACCACTTTAGCATTGCCACGGCTCCATTTGAAGCACTTTATGGGAGAAGGTGTAGATCTCCGGTTGGGTGGTTTGAGGTAGGTGAGTTTGCTCTAATTGGTCCCGAACTAGTTTATGATGCCATTGAAAAAGTTTAACTTATTAGAGATAGGTTGAAGACGGCCCATAGTCGGCAAAAGTCTTATGCCGACAATAGAAGGAGGGATCTAGAGTTTGAAATTGGTGATTGGGTGTATTTAAAAATCTCACCTATGAAAAGTGTGATGAGGTTTGGCAAGAAGGGGAAACTTATTCCCTGGTATGTGGGCCCATACCAAGTCTTCAAGCGTATTGGGAAAGTTGCATATGAGGTGGACTTGCCAAATGAGTTGTCCCCGGTCCACCCAGTGTTTCATGTTTCCATGCTCAAAAAGTGTATTGGGGATCCGGTGTCTATCCTTCCTTTAGAAGGCTTAGGAGTTGATGAGAACCTTTCTTATGAAGAGGTCCCGGTTGAGTTTTTGGACCGGCAAGTGAAGAAGTTGAGAAATAAGGAAGTAGCTTCCGTTAAGGTTCTATGGAGGAATCACCTCGTTGAGGGTTCTACATAGGAGGCCGAGGCCGATATGATGTCCTGTTTTCTTCATTTTTTTCCTTCTACTCCTATTCAAAGTTGAGGTAAGTCATTCATCTATAGTTTTTAGTGTTTTGGGAGTCATGTGTATTGAATGAGCCCTCCATGATTTCCTTATGTGTTACATGTTCTTATGAGAATCCATTTATTATTTACACTGAGTTTCTATGATCTATATGTTCCTCTTGTTGAATTGCATTGTAGTATGATGATTGCATATTCAGCTTCATGAGGTGAAATAATGAGCATGCTTAGTTATGTTTTGATGACATGACATGTTGGCTTAATATTGTTGTGTTGAGCTTGCTTGAGTTGGAGAAGGTAGTTCCTCCTACGTTTATGTTATTTGATGAGTTTCACCCATATTGATTTTTGGTAGATATGGTTCTACTCTCACATGTCGCATTGACTATGTCTTGTGATGGAGATGAAGTTTCCACCTTTTGAATGTTGCATATGGTGGATAGTGCTTTTGTGAGCTTTTCTCATATTTGATATGTCATGCATGATGGGCTGCTAGTCTAGAGTTTCTAACATAGTTGATGTTTTGGTCATCATTTTGGGGCGAATGTTCCCAAGGGGGAGATAATGTAACACCCCGTATTTCTAATGAACTAAGCTAGAGCCTAACGTGTAGTCTAGTAGCCTAATGAAATCTAAACGTAAGGTTAAGGTCCTAAAATAATGTTCCTAACTTAGTATTAGGGTTCTAGTGCCTAAACGTCAAGGCATGACTCCCCTAGGACCCCCTCCCGAAAGGGTCCATGAGGAGGACCCAAGGAAAGGTCCAAAAAGCTATCCAAAATAGCCTCATTCACGAAGAGGCAACCTACGAGGTGTAGGTTAACTCACGCCCCGTAGCTGTGGGTAGTGAGTCTACACTTAGTTTCTACCAACGACCCTCCAAACTGCCTAACCATAGCCCAATTCACAAGTGTGCAGTACGAAGCGTGGACTGAATCACGCCTCGTGGATTAGTCTCGTGAGTTGGGACTTAGTCTCCTCACAAAAACCTCGAGCCACCACTATCTGATCCAAACCACGAGTGACCAGTATCGTCCGTGATTTGGACCACACCCCGTGAATGGGGACCCGTGGATGGTGGCTTGGGTGGACTTCCTTAGGTCGGCTAAGTGGGGATAGTTTAGTAACTTCCTAATTAATTTGTTTTAAGGGTTAGGACGGTTATAATTAGTTAGTTTAAGTATATTAAAGTATTTTTAGGTATTAAAACAAGTCTTTGACCCCTCACAACTCACAACTCACAACTCAAAATCAAAACCCACTTCCCTCCCAAAGTTATCTCTCTAGGACTCCATTGAAAAACCAAGTCAAAGCTCAAGCTAGGTCACCAAGAACAAGTCTTTCTTCTCCAAATTCATGAGGAACTCCACCTAAGGTGTGGATACTCTTCATTCCTGGGTAGTTATCCCCCAAGAAGTCCCTTCAAAGTGTGTTTTTAAGACTTCCAAAATCTAGGGTTTTACTCTAAACATGGGGTCTTCTTATAGAACGATTTATATTGTTCAATTATGATCTATTGTGGTTAATATGATGGTTTATGGTTAAATTGATGTAGTATTGATATTTTTTTATGAAGATCTCTCTTGGACCCATGGTTTCCCTTTCTTCCTAAATTGTGAACTAGGATGTGACTTGATTAGCCATGGAAGTTGGTAGTTGATTTTGTTTATGTTTAATTGATGGTGGAATCATGAAATATCTATCTATTGTGGTAATTCTATAATGTTAGGGTTGATAATGGTTCATGGCCTAAAAGGGTAATTGGCTAGGGTTGGTGTATGTTGATGTTTTTTCTACATGACTATGTGAATTACTTGGATTCGAATGATCCTATATCTAGTGTCGGGGTATTGATGTCAGCTCCATCTCCCTTGTACCCTATACACTTGATTATGTATAAAGCTTGTATGGATGTATGTTTATGGTAAACATGTGGTGTTGCTTGAAAGGTCCTTCTCATGATCACACTACTATTGCAATGTGAAAGGTTTTACTCACATGCTAACGTTTCTAAATGTGAAAGGAGCATTCTCACTTAAGGAACCTATGAGCTATTGTGATATATATTGACATGAGGGTCTAATACACTCAGTTGTGACTAATGAACCTAAGTAAAGGCTAATGGTGACATTTAAAGGGGATAATGCTTAGCATCGAGAGGACATGAAAGTAAGATGGGGGCTTTTACGTTTAGCAAGTTCGGTTTCCCAATGTAGGATATCTCATGAGATAGAAACCTTCTACGTTTAGCAAGTCTGATTTTCTAGTAGCAATCTCTTTGTCCCGTAACTATGTGCCCACATAGGTCTTAGCAAGTGGATCCACCTAAATAACTAAAATGTACGTTCTCCATTAGGCCATTAGAACACCACTTTTCGGTGTAGGGGTAGAACACCGAATTCCATGTAGCTCACATGGTCTATATCGGTTAATGCAATCTTTCCCTAAATGATAATGAATGAACTATGGTAAGGACAAGGACTTTAAGTAGGACTTCTTAAGAGGTATTGCTTCATGTGAGTGAGGGTATGGGACTTCACTTGTACATTACACAAGTATATTCTAAGAGGAGTTTTGGTAAGGTTCTATTATATTATTGTGATTTATGAATAATGCATGGAAGGTATGAATGAATGCTATGAATGTGAATGTCATCACTTTTATGTGTATTGTTGGTAGCCTAAAAGTGATACTTTGCATTTGGTAGGATTATGGGATCTTGCCTTTGCATTGCACTTGTATGGCTTTGGGATGATCATATGTTGAATTGAATTATGTTTCTTTATGAATGTGCATAATGGTTTCTAATTTTGACTAAAAGCATGATTTCAACTAAATGTCCCGTTTATGCATGTTTTAAGGATTTTGTGCAATGTGCCCATACTTGGTACAATTCATTATGCTAACCCATATTTTCTACTTTACTATGAGTGTAGGTTTCGGTCGTTGATATTACTACTTCCTTGAAGGTGAAGATTGGGTCGACTATTCCCTAGGCTTGGTGAGTCCTCAAGTTCGAAGATGAGTTGATATTGAGTGAAGTTTCTAGTTTACCTCTTATGTTCTAGACTATGTTGTATTTCCCATTGTTGGGAACTTTATTGATGTAAAGGCCATTGTCCCTATTTGTACTCTTATGTTTAGATGGTGATTGAGACAATGTCTAGTTCCTATTTTCCTTATATGAAGAAGTGACTTCTATTGTAAAAGTTTTTAATTTGTCCTTATTTTTCTATGTCTTCATGTGATGATGAAAGCTAAGGGATCGTATATGACCCCTTCGGGGATAATTACGCCGTGTTACGACTAGGGGGTGCTCTCGGGTCGTGATAGTTGTGTTGAGATTAACCTGAGTACCATGACCTTTTTGAAATGGCTTCCAAAAATGAGAGGTAAACTGAGGACCTCTATCTGAGATGATAGACAAAGAAACCCCATGCAACCTAACTATCTCACTAATGTTAAGCTTGGTGTAGTCTTCCACCGAATCTGTAGTCTTAACAGCCAAGAAATGAGTAGACTTAGTAACTTTGTTTACTATCACCTAAAGAGGGTCATGTTGTCTGCACGTACAAGGTAAAACTGTAATGATGTCCATGTTGATCACCTCTCACTTCCATGTAGGAATGTTAATCTCTTGAGTCATACCTCCTGGTTTCTGATGTTATACCTTCACATGCTGACAATTGGGGCACTTATCCACAAAATCTGCTATATCCCTTTTCATGTCATTCCACCGAAAGACTTCCCGCAGATCAGGGTACATCTTAGTGGCGCCTGGATGAATAGAATACCTGGAGTTATGGGCTTTTGCAAGAATATGTTGTCTCAACTGACCCACCTTAGGAACACATAATCGACCATGATAGCGAAGCACACCATCTCCCCCTTGGGAGAAAACCTCAACTCTCTGCTGATGAACTGCACCCTTCAGTTGAAGCAATATCGAAACATTGTCTTGTTTTTCCTTAACCTCCGCTACTAATGAAGATTCTAAATTGTTACGCCACGATTTGATATGCCCATAAGGTGAACTCCCAAGCGAGCAAGCATGTGAACATCTTTTGCTAGTTCTTTTCTTTCTTCCTCAACATGTGCTACACTACCCATAGATAGTCTAATAAGAGCATCAGCTACTACATTGGCCTTACCAGGATGGTAAAGCACATTCATTTCATAATCTTTGAGGAACTCAAGCCATCTCCTTTGGCGAAGATTCAACTCTTTCTGGATGAACACATACTAAAGGCTCTTATGGTCTGTAAACACATCCACGTGAACACCATACAAGAAATGTCTCCAAATCTTTAGGGAAAATACTACGGCTGCAAGCTCGAGAACATGAGTCAGATAGTTCTTCTCATGCACCTTAAGTTGTCTAGAAGCATAAGCTATAACCTTACCTCACTTCATCAACACACAACCTAGGCCGTCTCTGGACGTATCACAATAGATCACAAAACTGTGTGAACCCTCTAGTAGAGTCAAAACAAGAGTTGTAGTCAACCTAGTTTCAGTTCTGCGAAGCTCTTCTAACACTCATCTGACCATTGAATCTTAACCTTTTTCTGAGTTTAACTTAGTCAATGGAGAAGCTATGGATGAAAATCCTTCCACGAACCTCTGTAATAACCCACGTATAGAAACTTATTCATATGCGCCCTCGAATCAGCAACCATATGGGGAGCATACCTGGAGAGTTGTGTAAACTTGAGCCTGTACTATTGGACTGACATACTACCTTGCCTCAAATTCATGAACTCCTGAGCTTTTGCCTCCCTCAACCCTTTTGGGAAGAACTTGTCCATAAAAGCCTCATTAAAACATTCCCACTTGATAGGAAATGCATTTGTACCCCTATTTTCTTTCCATTCAATAAACTAGATGTGAGATACATCATTAAGTTGGTAGGACGCCCACTCTACTCTATCATTTCCAGTCATTTGCGTCACTCCAAAAGATTTTCTTGACCTCATCAATGAAGTTCTGGGGATATTCTCCAACTTGCAACCCTAGAAATTCTAGTGGATTCATACTGAAAAAGTCTCAGACCTTGGCTGGTATGGACCCAACATTAGCATTTGCAGAAACTGGAACCTGCTGATTGTTCTGGTTGGCAACACTCTGAGCCAAAAGTTGAATAGCATTTCAAAACTCTGCATTTGAAACCTCATAGTCTAGGATGGGAGAAACTGTGTTAGTGTTGCGGGCATTCGCATTCCTTGTGTAAGCTGTACGAGGAGGCACGATTTGAAAATACATAATGACAATTAGAAAGAGAAGTTGGATCATACATCTAGCACGATAAAAGTAGCAAAGAAAGTGAAGTTTTTTTCTAAAGCACCTCCTAGACTCCCTCTCATCTGATGTGGTACACTTCACACCCATGAAAAGGACTCTACTTAATGCGGCTTTTCAGACATCCTAGGACACTTAAACCTAATGCTCTGATACCAAGTTTGTTACTCCCCGAAGCTACCCCCAGGATGTGGACACGGGACCTAGGATCACGAGTGACCCCAAGAGAACCCTGTTAGCATATCATAAGCATACTTAAAGATTTTCAACATAATAGACATATTTTGCGGAAGCTAGAAACATATCATAAAATGATATGATGGGGAATACCCATTCTAAGTCTGAATATATATATACTGAACAAGATTTTAAGACAATGAACTATTACTCAAATGCTAAAGCTCAATCTATCTATGTGCTAACTAACTAGAGATGTTGGGACATGCCCCTAACTAACTCTAGCAAATACTGAAAATGGAAAGATAACATGTCACTCGTCCTCAAAGAATGAGGACTCACCACTGATACTGTTGAACTGGAGATCGAGAATCGATCTATGCATGATCTGGATGTTGAGGACCTGAACCTACATCACGAGAAGATGTAAGCAAAGTATGTGTCAGTACTTGAAGGTACTGAGCATGCAAGATAGAATAAAGATGAACAATATTACATAACTTAAATAGAGCATAGTGATCAATGATATAAGATAAACATAAAGAAAATGCTAAACATGATGAATATGAACTGACTGATGTAATGATCAAGTTTATAACATACTGAATACTGAATTGAAACTAAGAACCTGGTCAATACACTAGAATCTATATGTGGGAGCTACTAATAACCAACATAAAATCACATGAGCTAAATGTGGAGTCCGATGTATACGCCCCATCGAGGGGACCCAATATAACTTGCTAAGGGTATAGAGGCATGACTGGCATGATCAGTAAATATAATGCCCACAGAGGAGACTTACCTATGGGGGAAATTAGTTCTGGGACTATGAGGGTGACTGACTCTAGTAGAACTCGGTATTAAGCCTACTCCCAATAGAATGTATAAAATACAACAAAACTATAATAAACTGAATAGCTCGACATTCTGACATGTTAACTGAAAATGCAACATTAATATACTGATAATGAAACATTCTTAACTGGAACATGTATAATCGAATAACATGGCCTAGCAAGTGTAATTCATGAACTAAATGAATCTACACAACTAGGGTTCTGAATTTCATGCAAGAACTAAGCAACAATTCTACGATAATATGATAATCTGATTTGGATTAGTCTAACAACTGATTCCCAACATAAATCTGAAATTCTAAAAACCCTAAGTCTAAGCATGATGTAGAGAATAAAGAATTTGACAGAATTTTAGGGACCTAATTGGTGAAAGGAACCCACTAGTAAAATCCCACATACATCGTGACGACTTTCACAGAGAAATCTTTTGATTTGGGGTTGGAACTGATGAAATCTTTTTGCATTCTTGGATTAGGGTTGCTCGACTTATCCTCTTATTTTGCTCTAAGATCGGTGATTTTTTTGTGAATGATTGATTAGGTTAGATTCTAATTTTGTTTCTAGGCAAAAACTAACAAAAAATACGTAATTTAGGGGTTAAACGATGTAGTTTAGAGGTCCAATGCATAGGGGAAAAGACAAAATGACCCCTGACTTAAAATATGATGCAGTTGACCATGGCCTTTCTAACGGACAATCAAAAGGACCACGAACAGTCAAGCTGGCTGTGGTCCTTGGTCCAGTGGTTGCTGGTTTTTGGGACGATCTTCTACGGGCGCTACCACAGTCCGTTTTCAAGACCGCGGCCCATGAAGGGTCCCGTGGTCTGACGTTTGGGCCTGGTGGACTCTACCTGGATCCGACAAGCGCCAATACGTCCTGTGAGGTGGTCCATGGCCCATGAAAGGCTCTGTGGTCAACCTATGTTGGAAGGGTGTTGAGTTCACGGGAAGGTCAACGGACTGTGGTGTCTTTCACTGTCCGTGAACCCTATCGTGGTTCATTGGTTCTGCTATTTTTCTGCTACATTTTCTAAGTCTGGTTTCCAAGGTGTTACACAGACCTACCTCTCCTATAGATATCAGAAGTTTCTTGGGTCTAGCCGGTTATTACAGAAAGTTTGTGGAATGATTTTCATCCATAGCTTCTTCATTGACTATGTTGACTCAGAAAAAGGTTAAGCTTCAGTGATCAATAGAGTCTGAGAAGAGCTTCTCAGAACCGAAAATTAGGTTGACTACAACTCATGTTTTGACTCTACAAAATGGTTAGACGGTTATGTGATCTATTGTTATACATCCAGAGTCGGCCTAGGTTGTGTGTTGATACCGCGAGGTAATGTTATAGCTTACGCTTCTAGAAAGCTTAAGGTGCATGAGAAGAACTATCCGACTCATGACCTCGAGCTTGAAGTCGTAGTATTCCCTTCATATTTGCAGACATTACTTGTATGGTGTTCACGTAGATGTGTCCATAGACCATAAGAGCCTTCAGTATGTTTTCACCAAGAAAGAGTTAAATCTTCGCCAGATGAGATGGCTTGAATTCCTCAAAGACTATGATATGAATGTGCTCTACCATCCTTGTAAGGCCAACGTAGTAGTTGATGCTCTTAGCAAATTATCTATAGGAAGTTTAGCGCACATTGAGAAAGGAAGAAGGGAATTAGCAAAAGATGTTCACCGGCTTGCTCGCTTTGGAGTTTGCCTTCTGAACATATCAGATGATGGTGTGACCATTCAGAATAGCTCAGAATCTTCACTAGTAGCAGACGTTAAGAAAACACAAGACAGTGATTCGATATTACTTCAATTGAAGGGTGTAGTTCATCAATATAAAGTTGAGCTTTTCTCCCAAGGGGGAGATGGTGTGCTTCTCTACCAGGGTCGTTTATGTGTTCCTAAGGTGGGTGAGTTGAAGCAGTAGATCACAGAAGCCCATAACTCCAGGTATTCTATTCATCTAGGTGCCACCAAGATGTATTGTGATATGCGAGAAGTCTTTTGGTTGAATGGCATGAAGAGAGATATAGCTGATTTTGTGGCTAAGTGCCCAAATTGCTAACAGGTGAAGGTAGAACATCAGAAACTAGGAGGTATGACTCAAGATATTAACATTCCTACATGGAAGTGGGAAGTTATAAACATGGACATCATTATAAGTTTACCTCGTACACGTAGATAGCATGACTCCATTTGGGTGATAGTAGACACAGTTACTAAGTCCGCTCACGTTTTGGCTGTTAAGACTACTAATTCAGTGGAGGACTACGCCAAGACTTACATTAATGAGATAGTCAGCTTGCATGGGGTTCCTTTGTCTATCATCTCAGATAGAGGTCCTTAGTTTATCTCTCATTTCTAGAAGTCATTTCAGAAAGGTCTTAGTACTCAGGTTAACCTCAGCATAACATTTCATCCACAAACGGATGGTCAGGCAGAGCATACCATTCAGACCTTAGAGGACATGTTGAGAGCTTGTGTGATCGACTTCAAGGGTAGTTAAGATGATCACCTTCTTCTTATAGAGTTTACCTACAACAATAGCTACCATTCCAGCATTCAGATGGCCCCTTATGAGACATTGTATAGGCATAGATGCATATCTCCAGTTGGTTGGTTTGAAGTAGGTAAAGCAGCCTTAATAGGGCTAGACTCGGTTCATAATGCTATGGAAAAATTTTAGCTCATCAGAGATAGACTTAAGACGGCCCAGAGTCACCAAAAGTCCTATGCAAATGTGAGGAGAAGGGACTTGGAGTTCCAAGTTGATTGGGTTTTCCTGAAAGTGTCACCCATGAAGGGGGTGATGAGATTTGGAAAAAAGCAGAAGCTCTGCCTTAGATATGTTGGCCCTTACAAGATCTTGAAAAGGGTTGGTAAAGTAGCATATGAGTTAGAGTTACCAGCAAAATTAGCAGCAGTGCATTCGGTCTTTCATATTACGTTGTTAAAGAAGTGTGTGGGTGATGTAGAATCCATAGTACCTTTAAAGAGTGTGGTTGTGAAGGATAGTCTCACTTATGAGGAAGTTCCATTTGAAATTCTTGATCGTCAGGTTCGAAGGTTGAGAAATAAAGAAGTCGCTTCAGTAAAGGTATTGTGGAGGAGTAAATCTGTCGAGGGAGCTACTTGGGAAGTAGAAGCAGCCATGAAAGCCAAATATCCTCATCTCTTTCCTTTCGATCCCATTCCAGATTGAGGTAATAGTTCCTCTTCAGTCTTTTAGTTACTCTTGCGTAATTTCAGTCTTAGTATCATGTTCTTTTAGGTATACTTGCATTTTCAGTGTATTTGAATGTTCATGGGATAGTTCAGCTAGGTTTCAGTTTCCAGTACTTAGTGGTAGGGTTTACAGTTCTTTCCCTACATACTCTGCTAGCTCAGGCTTCCTTCAAGGACGAATGTTCCCAAGGGGGAGATATTGTAACACCTCAGAAAAATCAGCTTTTGGACTGCATAGAAAAATCTGTGAACCACGGCAGGTTTCACGGACCGTGAAAGGAACCACGGTTCGTTGACCTGCTCGTGCCTCAAGCCCTCCCAGAAGAGGTCGAGCACGGGACCATTACGGGTAGTGGACCACCCAAAGAGTCATGGGGAGGCTCATGTATGCCAGGCAGAACCCCACCAAGCTCAGACACGAGACCACGGAGCCCTTCACGAGCTGTGGTCTTGATGACGGGCTATGGTGGCTCCCTTGAAGCTAAGCCAGCAGGCCCCTAGCCCAAGTGAAGGACCACGATCACCTTCACGATCCGTGATCCTTTACACGGTCCTTAAAGTGGACGGTAGAGGGAAGGGCCAATAACCTATAGCTACTGGCCTACAGACCACAACCCATACGACGGACCATGGTCCTTGTGATGAGTCGTTGTTGCGTCCATGGTCGGGCCCCATCAGATTTTAAGTAGGGATATTTTGGTCTTTTCCCTTATGCATTGGACACCTAAACTATGTCGTTTAACCCTAAACTATGTAATTTTGGTCAGTTTGAGCCTAGTAACTTGATCAAAACTTACCCTAATCGATCATTCACCAAAAACTAGAGCAAAGGAAGAGAATTCAGGTGTTAGCATCCTTAAGAACATCTACAAGATTTTCTTCAGTTCCATCCTTGAAATCGAAAGATTTCTCCGTGAAATTCATCACCAGGTATGTGGGATTTCCCTGGTGGATTCCTTTCATCAACTAGGTCCCTAGATTTCAGTCCAAATCTTGATTCCCTCAATATTTCTTAGACCTAGAGTGTCTAGACCTCCATATAATTGCTATGATTTAGTTGTTGTAACGTTCCTAATCAGATTATCATGTCTTAGTGATGTTTTGCATAGATTCTTACATGGAACTCAGAACCCTAATCGTGTAGTTCTTTTAGTGCATGAATTACACTAGTTAGGACAGATAAACAGATATACATGCCTCAGTTTTCAAATGTTTCATTATCAGTACTTAATGTTGCATTTTCAATTAGCATGTCAGAATCTTGAGCTATCTAGTTTATTTGTAGTTATGTTATATTGTACACGTTCTAGTTGGGAGTAGGCTTAGAGCGAGTTGGACTAGGGTCAGTCACCCTCATAGTCCTAGAATTATGTGCCCCCATAAGAGTATAAGTCCCTTCTGTTGGGCATCATTTTAAGTAATCACGCTAGTCATACCTCTATACCCCAGGCAAGGTATATTGGGTCCTCTCGATGGGGCGTATACATCAGACTCCACGCTTAGCTCATGTGGTTTTATGTCGGTTATTAGTAGCTCCCACAGTCAGATTCCAGAACGTTGATCAGGTTATCAGTTACAGTTTAGTATTCAGTTTCAGCATATCATGTATTTCTTCATTGAACTTGGTTCAGTTCATCTTCAGTATGTTTAGTATATTTATCATGTTCATTTTATATCATGTCTCAGTATGTTTTGTTCAGTTGTGTATATTGTTCAGATTTATTCTATCCTACATGCTCAGTACCTTTCAAGTACTTACATATACTCTGCACTACATCTTCTCGTGATGTAGGTTCAGGTCCTCAGCATTCAGATCATGCATAGATCGGTTCCCAATCTCCAGCAGTATCAGTGGTGAGTCCTCATTCTTCAAGGACGATAGACATGTTTTCCTTTACCTTTAGTATTGCTAGAGTTAGCTGGGGGCATGTCCTAGCATCTCTAGTCAGTTAGAGGCTTATTTAAGACATAGTTAGATTTAGTTTTAGCTTGAGTTTGATCTTTCAATTGTTATTAAACTCGCAGTTTATATATTCAGACTTAGGTCCGATATTCCCCATCATTTCAGATTATAACATGTTTAAGCTTCCGCGCAGTATTTCTCATTTCAGTTTATCTTAGTATACTTATGATATGCCAGCTTAGGGTTAGCTTGGGGTCACTCGTGATCCTAAGTCCCATGTTTACGTCAAGAGGGTAGCCTCGGGGCGTGACAATTCAAGTGTTAAAGGACATGTTGAGAGAATGTGTGATTGACTTTGGAGGGCATTGGGATAAGTTCCTTACATTGTGTGAGTTCTCTTATAATAATAGTTACCACTCCAGCATTAACATGGCACTGTTCAAGGCACTTTATGGGAGGAGATGTAGATCACCCATGGGGTGGTTTGGGGCTGGAGATGTGAAACATTTGGGGATTGATTTGGTGAAAGATTCTCAAGATAAGGTGAGAAGCATCCAAACTAAGCTTCTAGCATCCCAGAGTCGATAGAAAAAGTACGCAGATCATAAGGTAAGGGACATGACATTTTATATTGGTGAGCAAGCTCTTTTAAAAGTGTCACCCATGAAAGGGGTGGTGAGATTCATCAAGAAGGGCAAGCTTAGTCCTCGCTACATCGGGCCATTAGAGATTCTTGACTATGTAGGGCTAGTGGCTTATAGGTTGGCTTTACCGTCTAGCCTATCTGGGGTCCATTCAGTGTTTCAAGGGTCCATGTTGAAGAAGTATCATGTTGATGGGGATTACATCATTAAGTAGGACTTAGTTTTGTTAGAAAAAGACCTTCGGTATAAGGAAGAACCAGTAGAAATTCTTGACCACAGTGTCCAGAAGCTGAGGACCAAGGAGATAATGTTTGTGAAAGTTCAATGTAAGCATCGTCCAGTTAAGGAAGCTACTTGGGAAACTGAGAAGGACATGTGAGACAAGTATCCACAGTTATTTAACAATTCAGGTACTACTCTACTCTTACCTTAGCCAGTTTTTCCTAGTTTATCACTCAGGGATGAGTGATGGGTAAACTGGTATCTACTGTAATGACATGTTCCCATCGTTATGGAAAAGCCAATGGAGAAAGAATTGGGGCCAGAAAACTTTTGAGTAGTGACTTGGAAATGTCTAGTCTAGTCCAGATTTGGATGAAATCTGAGTCAGGTAAGGTCTAGGGAAATCTAGTAATGAATGGGGGATTTAATTAAGAATTTGATCACATGAGTGGATAGCCAAAATGTTAAGGAAACTGTCCGGCTTTACACAATCGAATTCAAGCATGTAGAACTCCCAAAACTGATCTTGGCGTGAAAGGGTAGTTTCTCAACGTCAAGGGTTGAAGGTGTGTTGCGAAATGGGAGCTTGGAACTCAAATTTCGAGCTTCTGTATCAGTGCAATCTATCGGGTGGGATTATTCCCGCCAAGAAGGGGCCGCTGTGACAGGACAATCGCGACTTAAGTTAGGGAAAAACCCCAATTTCGTTATTTTCTGCAAAACATCATTCTTGAGAGCTAGGAGATGACCCATAGAGGTTCTTGATAGTTTTCCCATAATTTTTAACACTAAAGGTAAGATAATTACTCCCCCAAAATGTGTTTCGATTCTTAGAACTTAGAATCTTGGGTAATTATCATTTGGGGACGGTTTTGGCATAAAGTTCATGGTGGAAAAATCCTAATTGAGCATTAGGATCTGGGTATTTCCTTGGGTTGATAATTTTAGTTATAATTTGGGTAAATTAGGCCTTGTTTATTAATCATGCATTATTTAACTATTTTAGACTAGGAACAACCGGAAAGAATCCGCATAGGGAAGGCTCAAGTGTCTTAGAGGGATTCAAGCTTGGTTTCGAGGTAGGTGATGGTTTGATTTCCTGTTTGTGTGATATACACCGGTTGATTGCTGCATTGTATGCATGCGTGTATGTGAATAGGGAAATGTGAATCGAACCTAATGAAATGATTATGTGTGAACAACTACATGCAATGAACCTACTACTTGACCATGTGACTATATGTACTATTCATTATGGTGTGGTTGTGATTGTGGTTGTGATGATTGGATCGAGTGTTACGCTCCGACACATGCATTGAATCGGGTGTCACGTTCTGACACATATATTGGATTGGGTGTCACGTTCCGACACATACATTAGATCAGGTATCACGTTCTGACACACTAACAATTTGGGTATGGGTTCCATGAGAGAACCATTTCTGATTATTATGCTTATTTCTACTTATCATTCATATTGGGAAATTGTATATTGCTCTTAAATGATAACTGACTTGTGCATTTCGTATATGTGTGTTGATTGTGTTGTAATTGCTTGTGTATATTGTGCTTATTAGAATGGCCGCGTGATCCTATCAGTACACTGTGGTTGTGTACTGATACTGCACTTCCTCGTTCTTTGTTGAGTACAGGGTAATTTCAGGCGACTACTGACAGACCTCAGTTAGGAGATCACTAATCAAGACTGGATTCAAGGGTGAGCCAGTTCTTCCAAGCTGCCATGGGCCCTCTATTGTTTGGTCCATTCCTTTCGGACTCAGACTTTATAGTTAGACTTATTCGTATGTTAGTTTCGGGGTTGCACCCCTTTTTCTTGGACTTGTCGTTAGTAGAGTTTTGGTACCTTGACTTTCATGTTCTAGGGGTTGAATTTCCGCAATAGTTATGTTTAGTTGTTTATTTAATGCTTTCAGAGTTTTTGGGAACTCCATGTTATTCTATCATTTAAAACTGCTTCAGTATATTTAAATGCATAGTTTTTTGTTAAGTTGATTAGTCGAGCTGTAGTAATGATTCTACCACCGGAGGTTTAGTGTGGGTGCCAATCACGGCGGTCTGGGTCATGACAAATAGCTCGAGTATCGATTGATATAATGTTTTGGGGATGTTTTTGTATATCTTGACTCTTAACTTCTTGTATTTGTCCTTTACTTTAGCATTCTTCTATTTCGTGTGATAGCTCATTACTTCTAGTTCCAATCTATTGGTTCGACTTACCTACTAGTGGAATGGATGTACGTGTCATCATGATCTAAGATTTTGAATTGTGATATTTGGCCTACCAAAAACATGGCTAAATGAGCTATTAATTTGTCAACTGGCCCATAAAGATCTGAAAAAATCAAATAGTGTTTGGCCTTGGAACTACAATGAAGGTAGACAAAAATGAGCATTTGTATATGTTAGTGTTCTGGTACGATCATTAATAAACCAAACTTCTCAGATAAAAGAAAAACATATAAAATAATGATAATCCATCCGAATAAAGTAAAATAAATTTATGATATTTCTATGTTTCTCTCGATGAAATTCTATTAGGTATTACCTTGAAACAAAAAGAATATTAAATCCAAATTTCAAAAGCCAACAGTTTACATATAATGTAAGAAACTATATAACAAACTACTATTGGATGATACACCATGAATACGATATCCATATTAGTTTATAATCCTTGTTGGGATGCATCCATTTATGTAATTAGTATTGGAAACAGTAAATTGAAAGTTCAACTCTCGATGTTTCTAAATACGAGGTGGGGTGGAATATAACCATCGAGCCAATCTCCATATATCTCTGCGATCTTTTTTGATGGTTTCCACTTAAGGATTTTCTTTTCCCCTTTTTCATCTTTTACCGAAGCATTGACCACTGTGTTTGCAACAAGTAGAGCTGAGAAGGGCCTTGGAGTAATAGGGACAGAATTCATCAACACAGGAGCTTGCAACTCTGCTAAAAGAAATAGCCAACATCAGCAAAATGAGCAGAGAAAGAAAGAACTTCAGGAAAGAGCTTACAAGATTAGACTTACATAGAAAAATAAGAATATGACTACAAGTAAGCGATCACAATCAAAGTCAATAGATCTCATATTTTACTATAGAAAGTCAAATATAAAAAAATTAATATATAAGAGATATGTAACTCATGAAACCATCATTCACATACTTTGTGTCTACTTGTTTAGTAAAAAATTTGCAACGACCAAGTTACTTTAATGTTAGACCTATAAAAACCAAGATGTAGGATAGATGTTGTTAGCTTTGCATTGTTACTTGCTTTAAATGTTAGATATGAATAGACAGAGAAACTACATATCTAATGTATTTCAGAGGAAATAAGATAGTCGCCATTGGAGAACAATAAATAGTTGTGAATATGTGAAATACCAACCAAAGGACATTGTAACACAACCAATTCCTGGAATATTATATGGACCCAAACACATCAAGATTTTCATGTTTAATGAAAGAATACAACTGTTGAATGCTATTTTGGCTACAATTTATTTACATGATATTTTCTCTTTTCTAATGTAATTACTATACAAAAGGTAAATCATATGAAGACCTTCTCTCTTTCTAATTTTATACAAGATTCTCATTCTAATTTGAACTATTTCATCTCTAACAAAGAACTTACATAGCAACAAAAAATATTTCCTCTAGGATCTCTATCAATACCTAGTACTATTCACCCTTTTTTTTTACAATAAATATGTAATTGAATTATATAAATGAAAGAAAATGTGAGGGCAAAAAAAGATTAGCTTACCTGATAGGCCATGAGCAAAGTGACAACAATCACGGAAGGAGCATTGACCTGTTCTCTCCCACTTGTTACATATCTTTGTCTTCCAATATGTAGGCATCTTAAAACGGACAATATCATTTTCATTCTTACTAGTCTCAATCATCTTAGGATCACTAATGTTCCTTGTAGTTTTGATACTTATTACAGAACTCTCCCCGTCCGTGGCATGTTGGTCTTAAATTTTGGAGGTCGTTCATGACGAAATTTGCACTTATGTCCATAAGGACACTCCTCTCCATCATAAAATATCTTGCAAATTTTCATCCTATTCATTTTTTCCTTATCCTCATTCAACTCTCTATCCTTTACACGGACTAGATCCTGCCAGTTGGGTGGAGGCTCCCACAGATCTTCAACACCATGAGCAAATGTACAATTTTCCCCATTCTTGCAAGAAACTTGCAAGAAATTAGCACACATGCGGGTTTTATAAAATATATGACTTATCCCTTTGCTTTCTTGAAGATTTGGTGATTTTACTCTAGATTTAATAGATGAGAATGTTATAGAATTTGGCAAGTTGTTATCGGAATCTGTCATTCTCTTGAAAAAAGGTGCATGCTCAAACTGACAATAGGACTCAAATAGATCATAGTTCATCGGAGAATGAGGACAAACACCTCCAGCATCACCATCAGCAAATGGCATTAGAATAAAATGCAGAGGATAAGGCGGTTGATCGGAAAAACTCATATCTCCTTTTATAATGTTGATTATTTAAATGAAATCCACTTTTATTCTTTTCCTCTCTCTAAAAAAGTAAAATAATGATTCAAACTTTTAGCAGAAAATAGAGAATTAATAAGATATAAAACACCTTAAATAAAAATTAGAAAAAGAAGAATAAGTACACAATAATAACTAACATATGGCAGAGAAACAGAGATACTATTGAAATAACATAACACAATAAAGGTACACAACAATGACTAAAACATACATTGGTAAACAATAACAAAATATTCAGTATAATTTTACAAGTGTCTTCTGGATATAGATCTTTTTACAGGAAACCATCAGATTAAAAGAAGAGTTTTCCAAGAAGAGTTGCAAGAATGATTTTTAAGTAACCGCTCATAGAAACAAAGAAACCACAATCATACCTTAATTGAAAATAAGTTAGGATTGACTATATGATTTTTCACTATTCCATGTAATCTCATCTCATGGCATGACATAGAAAATCAAAAAACACTTCCAAAAAATTATCAAGGCTGAAAATAAGAATATATAACAAAACTGAATCCATTACCATTCTTAAATTGTTTAGGATCTCTTGGAAAGCTACATGTTAATTACAATTAATGTAATTGCCACCCTTGTAATTATATAATTACACAACATAATAATTACTCAATATAATAATTATGATAACCTATTTGTTTTTCTTAATCTAATTACAGTGTAATTACAAGCGTATTGTTTGGTTGAACAAGTACAATTACTGTTAAATTAATTTTGATTTCAAAATTAATTTAAGTTAGTATATGGCAGATATGTGTCTTTATAAATGAGACTAAATAAGGTTTTTAAGATACATATAGTTTATTTAAAATATACTAATTAATAATTATATATTTGTAACTAATAATGTAAAAATAGATTGATATATAATTTCCAATTAATAAAATTTTAATTCAATTACTTTAAATAAGTAAAAAAACTCATTTTATAAGAATATCATAAACGAGTTACTTGGCCAAAGGATAAAATCTACAAATATAATGTCATAACATAACTCAAATGTTTGACAAAAATAATATATCAATTGTACCACAAAATAATAAAAATTGAAACTATAAGCTAAATATATGATCCAATTTTTAACATAACACTCTTATTTCAAATTCAACATAATAAGAAATAAATTTCAACATACCTTAAGTAAATATAATTCAAAAAACAAACTAAAGGAAAACATGTCTCTTACCTCACTTCATGATGAAATTCTACTTTAATAACTATCACTCACTAAAAGCCAAATTTGTAAATGACACAATCTCTTTAATATTAGGAGGTGTAATTTCAAAAACAAAAATAATAATATAGTTATGCTAAATTAGAAACATGAGGAAAACAAACCAGGAATAAAAATAATTTGAAACTAAGATAAAAGTAAACACTAATAACTAAAATAAAGATTGTTAAATAACATAGTCAGTATAATCTAACAAGTGTAGTGTGGGAAATATAGGGGGAACATAGACATTAACACTACCTTTGTGGATATATTTATTATTTATGTGACTGAGTTGCAAGAAAGATTCGTATAAATAGTTCATGGGAAATAAAAAACACAATCACACCTCAATTCTAAACATGTCATTATCTATTATACAAATCTTCATTGTTCCATTTATGATCAACTCATGGAATTTCATAGAAGATCAAAAAATAATTCAACGGAAAAAACTCTAGGTTAAAGACAAGAATGTATGGTGAATCTGAGTTGGATCTTGTTCTTCAATCACTTGAACAAAAATTTAATGTTTCCAAAAATATTTAAACATGCAATGGATCACATATGAAGTCTTTAAGATTTTGAGGATAAAATTTAAATAAATAAATGTAAAAAAAAAACTCACAAAAGTTGGAAGTGATGACCGCCAATGTAAGCCTTGGTTGAGAAGAACAACTCGTATAGAAGCGAGACTAAAGTGATCTGTGAAACCCTAAAATCCCAAAATGGTCAAACCCCTGAATAGTTTCATAATTAATGATAATTTATGAGATTATCCTCTATAATATACTTTGGTACTTGGAATGTGGGATTTCTAAAGGGGCCCAACTAATTTTATATTACTAAAATAACGCTATTTTTTTAATGATATGAAACAGAACAAGTTTGAAATTTTTAATTTTGTTTTGTGAATATGTCTTAGTATATATATATATATTAGTAAAATCCCGTGCCTCGCGCGAAAATTTAATAGCAGGAAACTTATAAAAAAAATACTTAAAATCTATCACTCATTAAAACTAAAACACTATATTATCTTACACACAAGATTACGCAGTAACAAACATTAATATAGTAAAGGAAGATGATAATTATAACATTTTATCATTTATCCTTCAATCAATCGTCTATAATTTGATTTTATAATTTATCCTTCTGCTTCTGGGAAGTATTACTATTTGATATTTTTGGGGAATCAAATGAACATCAATCGGAGATATTAAATTTTCTAATAAATAAATACTTGTTGGTGAAGGGACAAATTAATTTTAAAAGACTGAAAAAAGTGAATAAATATTCTAATTCTAACGTGTAGAAAGTCCAGCCCTACCTTTTGCTTTACATATGTCATTTTAAAGATCCCCATTTAAATGTATCATAAGTAATTATTGAAATTAAAAATTAAAGGGAGAATGTATCATATTGGACAACAATTCAACTTAGTATATACTTGAAAGGGAAAAATATTACACAAAACTATTTAGTTTGTTTGGGTGTTTTTTTAAAAAGTCAACATACCAGAGTAATGAAGTTCAATTTGAAAATACACTTCTATTCCAATCGCAGTGTCGAGAAACACATCTATTACTTCAAGAAAAGTATTTACAACTTGCAATAAACTTGGAAACATGTCCATGTTTCATATTGAATATGAGCAATTAATTTATTGTGTAGTTATCTATGTCTTTGGGATTAAAAAGGCTCCAGTCTAGTCATATTCCTCTATAGGTCGTCCGACACATCGTTAAACCCATGTCAAAAGTTTTTTAATTCTTGCCTTATTTTCCTGGTTCATTTTGCACATCAAGGTGCAATAAAGTTTTTAAGGTCTTTATGTCCTTACAATGGCATACGAAATTTGAATTTTTTCTTGAACATATGGTAGTATAGATCTTTAAGGCATTTTTTATTGTACCTTCAACAATTTCAGTAAAAAAAACTTGTTGAATACTCTATTAACGTGTGTTATTTAATCTGTATTAACAAGTACTTGTAACAATAACTTTGCAGAAACATAAACAACAAAGTTTAAAACATGTACTCAAAAACAGCAATTAATAACATAAGCATAAACTAATGATTGTTAAAAAACATATCAGGATCTGTAACAATAGAATGAAACAAAAAGGAAAAAATTGGGCCCACCGAATGCACAGTGTCCCCTTAAGGAAATTATTCCCCTCTAGTATCTGAGGTTTAAAGGAATAGATCCTCTCAGGATAGAACGATTATATTCACTAGTGTATTGATACAAATACAATAGTATGGTAAGCCACTCAACAAGAACAAAATACACGAATATTTATTTGTGCAGAAGAAGAAGAAGTTCATAATTTTTGTTGTTTTAAAAGGAGAGGAAATTCCTCTATTTATAGACAACAAAGGGTAGTGTCGACAAATGTTTATTGTGCTTTATCGAAAAGGCCACAACTCTTTGGAAAAGTTACAACCCTTCGGAAAGGTCACAATATTTCATAAAAGTCACAACTTTTCATAAAAGTCACAACTCTTCATAAAAGTCACAACTTTTCATAAAAATCGTAACTTTTCATTAAAGTCGCAACTTTTAATAAAAGTCACAACTTTTCATAAAAGTCACAACTTTTCATAAAAGTCACAACGTTTCATGAAAGGAGAAGGCTAGTTTTGGAAATAAATAAATTAAAAGGGAATTGTGGTTTGTGGTGACACCACGTAGGCGGGCCTAGGATTCTCTTTTATATAAATATATGATATGTGATTTAACTATTTTTATAAGACAAANTATTTGTTTGTTCTCTCAGATTTTTGGATTTATTCATATTTTAATCAAAAAATGCTTGTGATAATAAAAAAATGATAGTGAGTCGAGAGTCACATATTATAACAAATGAGAAGTCATGATTTAAACAATACAACCACGGTAAATATCAATGATTTATTAATTTTCTATATTTCCTACTCTCTCTCTCTCTCTCCCCTCCCGCTATTCAACCTTCTTCATTATCTTTCCAATTTCTCCTCTCTTCGGCACTCTTTGAAATAAAGAATATATATTTTTCTTTGCGGCATGATAATATAGTCCAAACTAGCTCAAGTATGCAACTTTCCTTTAGAAAGTGAAATTATTTTACTTCTTTTTTTTCTTAACTTTAAATAAATTGTTCTTTGTTATCTGGTAATGAATAATATTTTTCATCTACATTTCATTGGACTTATTGATTATGCCCAAATTACACCTCCCTAAAGAAGTATAACTGGTCGTTGTCAAATACAGAACCTAACTTTTAGGTGAGGATCGATCCCACGAGGAAATGGTCTAGACTTAGACTAACTTACAATATCTACTTTTAGTCAAATTACTTCCGTAAAAAGGGGGGATTTTTAAATAAAATCACATTTGATTGATTTGTAGTAACAAGTAACAAGGAATCACAGTTTTTCAGTTTGAAATATCAATATGAGATGAAAACTAGGGTACATGTGTTCCCGACAAGTTCTTAACGCAGTAATTCTAATAATTTTAACCCTATCCTAGAGTTAACATGCAAAGTTGATGTATAACCTAACTGATTGGTCCTCCAAATAGGGAATTTCACCACGCAACTTGGTCCATCTATGGGTGTATGCTTAACTAACCCTTACTCTTAACCCCAGATTAGCCTTCGCAATAAGTGGGTCAGGCTATTAGATAGTAGATTATCACGTCTAAATCTCTGTTGTTTAATCCCTTTCTCATTTGTTACCTCGTTTGTCCGGTAAGTAGGAATGAGGAGAGTTCTAATGTTGGCCACCATTAAAAAGCTTTCTAAACAAAAGGATTAACAATACATGCATAAATACTATTCAAGAATTACTTCATTATTGGTTTTACTTTGTTGATTACTCATGGTTCCCGCAACCTTAGTTGTGGATTTAGCTATTCATGCTTGAGTTATCACAATTCATATTAGGGTTTGAAATAGAAATCAAGAACTTACAATTTGAATAGATGAAATCCAAAATCTTGAATTGAAGATCAAGACAAAATTGCATAAACAAACTTAAAGAACTAAATGCTAAAAGTGTTTGCACACTAATTCTCAAAGTCAAAGTAAAGTCTCACAAAAGGTCTAACACCCCAAAAACGAAAAATACAACTTATATTTATAAAAATTAAATCCTAAACCAAGTAGGAAAATAAAATATAAGAAAGTCTGGTTTAAGCAGTTTCGATCTACGGCAGCCATCGACGGTCCGTGAATCAATCAACGGTCTGTGGGTAGCTCTGTAGGTCAGTAGTTGGCCAAAATCGTATGGTCTTCAAATGACGATCATCACCTACGGCCCTTAGGTCTATGCACGGTCTATCCTGTCCCTTCGTTGTTCAAGTACTTGAACTCCTCTTCTCTGAATCAAATGACAACCATCATCCACGGTCCATCACTCAGTCTATGGGACGTCGTTAGCCTCTGTGGTTCCACCCTTGGTCATACTTCCTTGAACACTCTACCTACGGCACGTCAAGTAAATGATGGCTCGTGGGTGAGCTAGTTTGTTGCCAAAATTTTGCTAGTTCAGCTACTTTTAACTCTAACTGCTTCAAACCTATTTACTGCAAAATTAGACCAAAACACCATCACATCTAATAACAAAAATGCCTAAGACGCATGCAAACTTCAAGTATAATGCATCAAAAATATTGTGAACTCATGATACATCAATACCCTCAACTTAAAATCGTTGCTTGTCCTAAAGCGACACAACAAACTCTAGACGACACTTATGCAGAAGCAACATACAAACTCGAGCAATCACTTGGCATTTTCTATCAATTATCCCTTTTGAACTCTTTTCAGCATAGTGCAAATCTTATGAAACTTAACAACCTAACTTAGGTGGATCAAAACATGACATAGACATACCAACATACATCATCATATACACAAACTACAATCACCAAGATGCCAACTCTTCAACAATGTAACTTTTGCCCTTACAACAAAAAAATCCCTTTTTCACACAAGATTTGATGTTTACTCAGTACACACTCACACTTAGAAGTGATTTAAAGAACAGTTAGTGCTCAATACCATAGGACTGCCCTTATTTCTCTATTTTGACTTTCCAAACTAGTTACTTAGGATCACTATAGGAATTTCTTAGCTTGTACATAGGCTTAGGGTCAGTGTTGTACAATTGGATATTTTAGTGACTTTTCCGCCTTTCTTGACATTACATTGTCTATTTACCTCTTTCACAACCAGTTCTGACATCGTCTTGTTATCTATTCCTCTCCTTATCACTTATTAAATGCGGATATGACTTTGACTTAAATTTCTTACTTTAACATTCTTGCTTGTTTCATCTTTTCTTCATCTTTTTATTCAAGCCTCATATCATTCTTTTGTTGCTTTTCGATTTAGTCACACCATTCACTACCCTATTTCTCGACCTTTTCTTTTTCTACAAACAACTCTTTTCATACCCTTTTTATAGTTTTCATTTACCATAGCCACCCTCAGCTTATGTATTTTACATTAGTTGAGGTGCGCAATGTCCTGTTAGAGGACCAAGACCAAGATTTCGGTAACTTCTGAAGTAGCCACCCTCAACTTAGACTTTTAGCCTAAGTTGAGGTGCACAATGTCCAAGGAGGGGCCTTGGGAAGGTGAGTTGGGTGTATTGAAAGAAATGGTATTCGTTAGGCTCAAACATTTGGATCAAATGGAGCATCTATTTATTTTTGGTTGGTTTCTTTTAGGCTTAAGTGGAATCATTATCAACAACGGCCTATGATCACTTCCCAATTTCCAGTCTAAATCATCTTAACAAGACTAACGGGGTAAGTTCTAGATTGGCACATATTATATGAATATGCAATAAGCTCACACATACACGTTACATTATTTCACTACCAGATCATTAGTGCATCTGGTTCAAGTTATAGCTTAAGTCAGGATATCATGTCAGTTCCTATCATGTGATATAAAGATCCAACACATTCAACTTTATCAAGCTCGAAATATAACACATAAGCAAAATTTGGAGGGGTATCATTTTTATGATCTCATTCCATCATGCTTTCATTTTTAGCTACTTATACATTTATACTATCTTAAACAAGCCGGTTCAACGGAAATGTAAGACAGTCCCTTGGGGAAAAAGAACACAGGCAAGAAAACCCCAAGGAAAGATTGTGAGTTGGTTACTCAAGCTTCACACTAACACTCACCATCCATTTACCCCACCCCTACAAAAATATAGTGCAATTTCCCTCAATGCACAAAAAGTGTAAAACACAAGGTGAGACAAACCCGTGGTGCATAAGCGATGAAGACCCATCAAGAAGCAGATGGGCTCAGTTTCCCAAAACCCATTGGATCATCATGAGTGACTCCCTCTACAGTAGTGGGAAAACCCTCAGTAGTGCTCTTAGAACCTGATGCACCCCCAACTATCTCTCATTCTCTCATTTGCCGAAGTTCCTCCTCGAATAGAGACTATCATTGGGTTGCCTCTAACTGTTGTTGCTCCCTCCTCTTGGCCCATCTAGACTCATCTATATCACTAGTGGGCTCAAAAGAGCGGGTGCGCTTTTCGGCCGCACGGGGGATTAAGCGACGACATCCTATCTCCAAATGGTGAACTCAGCACTATATCATCCGCATCTACCTCAGGTGTGGGCTCTGGGGAAGCCTCAGTAGTAGCAACAAGAGCATGAACATCAGCTTGGAGCCTATCCAACTCTGTCTGGAAAGTGGTCACATCAATATTGGGTCTCGTCTGAGGCCTGTCAAGCACCCGAAACTCAAAAGCATCTAACCGCTTATGCACCGCCTTGCTCTTGTCATCCATCGTCTTTTCCATGCTAGCCTCCAACTCCTCCATAGATTTATATATCCATGGCCTCATATGTTGTAACAAGGTAGCCATCTGAGTCTATAATTTATGGACTTGGTCTATAGGTATCAGAATGGACCCCGAAAGGGTAGGAGCACGAGGTGTGCTAGAAGTGTGACCGAAAGAAGTGGAAGGGGGAGCATGTACACAGGCCTCCATCTTAGGGGCATAAATTATATCATCAGTTGTATGCTCAACTCCAATCTGCTCAATATCAACAACCACATCAGCACTCAAGGGGGGCAAGTCAACAACTGAAAGGACTGCTAGGTTTGCATCATCCTTGATCAAACCCACATCAACGGTTTTGACTGACTCAACCAGTTTATCAGAGTGCCAAAGAGGGATTGTAGCCTTTATGTAGAGATGGAAGATCAAAAATGGGAAAGGCATAATAGTGGTCTTCCGGAAGGCCCTCTCATAAATTTCCAAAATAATGATCCCCGAGAAGTCTACCTCGTGCCCTGCCATCAGTTCTACAAGTATCACCACACGATCCCAAGTGACAACATTATCCACCTTATGGGGAACAGTCTATGACATACAATGAACCACCAAAATTTTGCAGCAAATCTCAATGTCGCCTTTTGGATAGGCTGTGTAGTTTCATGCACCCACTCGGTGCTCTCTCCCTTATCCTCAATATGGTGAGCCATCCAACATAATAACTGCTCCTTCTTCTCTGAGTCACAGAAAGCTCTGCCCTACACTATCCCTATCCTATAGTCGTACTCCGCCATATTAATTGACTGAGCATGTATGGGGCCATAAATAAAATGGCACATAGTAGTCTCTGAGATATCAACAGGTACACCCCTTACCAAGGTAGTCAGCAATGGAGGTTGAGCCAAAGGCTTGGCTCATTGTGGCATAGCATTCTACAATGTGGCTGCATAGGAAGTGTAGAACTCCCATACCATCTCCTCACTATATTTGTCTGGACTCTCCACCATCGAGTCACATATATGCTTCTTGAAAAGATCATGAATAGTAGGCACAGTGTGAAGGCTCCCAGTAAGCACCAAACGCTCCTCGGTTATGATCCGGGCAATCTTTTGTTGTTCATTTTGGTATTTCCCATCATAGTATATTTGGAACTACTCTTAAACATACCACATACTCGGCTCTGTGGAAAAATGCACAGGCAATAAAGGTACACTAGGGGGGTCATGAGCCTCACCAGAACTAATGGCGTCCAAGGTTGAGGCTGGTGTTAAGCTAGAACTAGAGCCGTATTTTGACTTCTGATTTTCGTCTCCTGAAGACTGGCCCTCTCCTTAGACCTAGGGGCCATTCTCCTCATCAAATACCACAACCTGAATATTTAAGTGCCTCGTGCACAAAGGGACAGTGGAGGAGCCTCTAGTACGATTAGGTGCATACTCTTTACCACGCAAAACCCATATCAACCGACGTGACGACGCCATAGACTTTATTTTCCCTTATTGTTGGTACGTATGAATATTTTGGGTGCCATAAAACTTGTAAGGGTCTTATTAGTATTAAAACAAACCGGAAAAAACAAAGGAAAAAATTTTAAAAAAAATATGAAACTTAAAATTTTTTAGGGGCAGTAGTTGTTCTTAAGACCCATGGTAAGTACGTATGAACCGTCGATCGAACGATGCACCGTCAATGCCCACCGTAGGTCGGGAAGCCAACTTTTGGACCTTTATTGACTAAAGCTGGCAAAAAATAAGCCTAGATCTCACATGTGCAAGCTGGGACTCGCTTAAGCGAGCAGTCATCCAAGGTCAACATGTCGCGTAAGCGATGACGCAGGGTTCACTTTTGTGAACTTGTCCAAAAAGTAGAGGTCACTTAAGAGAACTTATGTTCACTTTTATGAACTACTTGTCGCTTTTGCGAAGCCCGCCTTTTCAGACAGGGGCAGAATGGGAAATGCTCAAACTTTGGAACAATAATACAAAGAATAGGGCTAGTGAGGGACATTATTTAGAATCCAAGAATTGTTATAGAGAATATTGTAGAGAGAAAAACTCATCAAAAGGTAGATTTAACATTTTTCTTGATATTGGGCTTGAGATAATTGAGGGCACGTTGCCACACATTTCATTTGTGGATCTGGAGATTGTGTTCTATTTTAGTACAATCTTGTACCTTTCTTCATTTCATTGTTCTCTATTGCTAGAAATGTGGGTGTAATTGCTTGTATGAAAACAGGGCATTCCTGTAAGAAATAAACTAAGCTATTTGGTTATTTGATTTATTGCTCTATTACTTTTGTAATTCCCTATTTCCATGATTGATTTCATGAAATAGTTTCAATCTAGTTTTCATGTTTGAATTTATGGGTCCAGAGTGCACGCTCAATCCCAGATTCTGATATTCATGGGTTTCTTGAAAATACAATTTGGAAATTGGAGAATTAGATTGAAAATTGCTTTTTAGATTTGAATAAATTTAAGATGGAAAGGAGATAGTTTAGGGTTTCATTGTTTAGTGCAAGGCTTGCTCAAAATAGAAGTCTAGATTAAGGTAGTGGGTTGTTTTGTACTGACGTGATTGAGACCAAAAAGAGATATTGCGATATAACTCTTTGACACAGAAAGGAGATTAGGGTTGACTTAAGATGATCTAGCCCAGCTATTATTGAATGATCTTGATTTGAATTGCAATGTATAATTGTCTGTTGATTAAGTCTTGAATTTTCCAAATTCTCATACATCCCTTGCTTGATATAGTCTTGACCCCCATTCATAGTTTAATTAGAAAAATTCCCTTTTATTTGATAATTTTGTGCATTGCTTATTTAGATTCAAAGTAGTATCTAGTTAACCTTTATCTTTTCTATTGGCAGTACATTGTTCCTTGTGGGATTCGACTCCGACTCTTAGTTGGGTATTTTTATTGACGACGACTGCTCACTCTTTTGATTGGTTGTGAAGAGTGATTTAAGCGTTATTCAAAATGGCACCGCTGCAGGGGAACAATTAGGCGTATTGAATTTATTTAGGATTTCTAGTTTACTTGTTTCTATCTAGATTGTAAATAGCTGTCTTTATTTTGTTTTGTTTTGTTTCTATGGATTTTCATTATCATTACATCATTGGGAGTGGTATGCCTTTCACCGACCCATGGCGTTTTGGTGAATCAAATGTAATAAGTCAATTAAGGCTTAGGGTCGTGGATGAAAAGCTCAGTTGGGGCAAGAAAACCCTATTCCTCCTCCTCTAATAAATGGATAGGTTTTGAAAAAGGCACGTAGATCGGTCTTATTGCATGGTCTATCTTTAGTTTGGACTTGCTACTCTTAGGGCTAAGTTGAGAGAAATCGTAAGGGTGAAAACTCCTCATTATCCAATGGCTGAAAAGAGCAAATAAGAGTCTCATGACTTGCACTTGCTTGGTGTAATGAGATGATCCAATTCATGTTCGAGTTTAAAAGGTTTAAAGCCAAAACAAGTGAAGAGGTAGAGGTGGATATAGAAGATATCTTGAGCTTGTACATCCAATAAAAGTCAATAACAATCCAAGAAGCCAAAATAACTAGCATGGTACTAGAGTTGCAGGAAAAAACAAAAAAGATCATATAAGGCAACTTTAGTTCATTTGAAAAATAAGAGTGTCACTCAATTCAAGGCCAATAATTATGAAGTTCAATGCTCACATGGCCTAGTGACCCTTTCCATCTTGCCCAATGATAAAAAAAGAAAGCATGATCTGAAGTTGGGTAAAAAAATTCAAATCTTCAAAGTGGAGAGATTGGGTGAAACACTTGACACTCTCTTGCACTCCCAATACTCTTCGAAGTGAAATTGATCTCAAATTGGGGAGACAGTTCATTTCCTTGAAGTGGAAACATAAAGGGTGATGTACCTGGCGTTGAGGTGCGCTTGATGGGAGGCAACCTATCGTTATCCAAATTAGTTTAATTTTGAGTTTTTGATTACTAGATTATGTTTAATTTGTGTTTTTGACTAATCCTCATGATTTTGGAGTCTTTGAAATTAATTTGAACATGCTTAGAGGCATGAATCTTAGAGAAAATGAAATTTGAGGTGAAAACCCATCAAAATATGACTTGGTAAGATTTTTGGGTGCCCAGGCTCGCCCAATGAGACTGTGCGAATTGCCTAATCACCCCTGGGTCTGCTGATCTGGACAGTGAGTGACCTCCCAAAAAGGGGTTACAGGAGTGGCAAAAGCGAACACCAGTTAACTCAAAGCAAAGTCCGCAAAAGCATTTCCCTTTCGCGAAAGCAAACATAGCTTGAGCAAAGGGGCACTCGCTTAAGCGAACCTCGCATTTCATCAGAAGTCACGAAAGCAACCAAATGCCACCTAAGAAAAGGTAAGGAGTTCAAAAGGCAGTGATCAGAATCCAAACAGACAAAAACCTTAAAATAAAAGGTTGAACTTTTTCTTCTCCTCCTCAAATGTCTCGAATCGTTCTAAACTTTTGGTCTTCATTGTTCAAACACAATCCAGTAAGTCTCTCTCACTTTACCTCTCTTGAATTGGTAAATTTCATTTGGATAATTAATTTTTCCTTGATGTAAGTTGGCGGTATTTAGTGGGTAGTAACTTCTCTAACTTGGGGGATGAGGGGACAAAAATTGTGAATGTGTTGGCCGAACTATTTGCTTAAATTGTTAAATGCATGTGTGTGGGATGATTTATAGTATTTTGAGGAAATCTTGAGTACCCATTTCATGATCTAATTGTTGAAAATAGATTGGGCACAAGTGTTTGACAAAATGCCAAAAAGAACTCAAAAATGATTTTCGAAACTTGTGTGCAGAAATGATTGTGTTTCTTGGTTGCTTGTTTGGTTGTTGTTGATGTTACACTGATGGTAGTTGAAATTTTGTGCTAAAAAGTGAGATTAAAATTGGTTGTTCTTGTTGAAGGGAGGCGACTATTCGCAAAAGTGGACTCGTTATCTAAAAAGTGATGTTCGCTTATGCAATTTTCACATAAGAAGTCTTCTGGTCTCTTTTCTGATGTAGCGAACATGACTTCGCTTTTGTGACATCTGAGACTATTTTATGCCAACATGAAATTTTTCAGCATGGTTGTTTTGGTTCCAAATTGAGTTCTAACCATTTTCTTTGACTTCTACCTATGATATAGCATTATTTAACACATGATTCTCACACTTCTATGCTACTTTGATTTTCAGATTTTCACAAAGTCAAGAATGGCACATGAACTAGGTTTTGAGGAGGAAATGGTGGTCGAATATGACCAATATCAATTTGTCTCTCTCCGAGTACAAGAGATCTATTATGCTGATTTGATAAAGAAGAAACTATTTCCGAAGAGAGGCATATCACTTGACAAAGTTGAGGACACGCTTCCAACTTTCCACCAATGGTTGATTGCATCCGGTTGGATATGATTTGGAGATGAACCTTGTCAAGCGAATGAGCAATGGGTGAGGGAGTTTTATGCCAACCTCATGGAGAGTGACATGACATCAAGGTTGATCACCATCCGGGGAAAGGTTGTCAACTATGGGCCAGAGCAAATCAATCAAATATATGGTTTACTCAACCATGATATCAAGACCTTCACGAACAAAGATTGTGCTTCGGATGCTTGGATGGCTTCAAAGTTATGTCCAGGCAAAAATGTTCTTTAGGCCATCACAAAGGATGAGATTTTATGCTCAAACTTGACCGCGGAGGAAAGGATATGGATGTTGATCGTATGCAGCCATACTCCCCCAAGTGAGAACATTAGCAACATTCTGGTATTGCGAGCACAAATAGGGGCTTGTTTACTTGATAATGTCCCACTGAATATACGCCACTTGATTTTGAATGAGTTCTGGAAATTTCAACTATATAACAGCCTATCTCTCATTGTTCCCGCTCTGATTACAGAGCTTTGTAAATGGGCTAAGGTGAAGGTACTTCCGGCTGACACTTGGATGGAGCCCAAAAATCATATTTTCCCACTCAAGATGTGTGATGAGGGTACGGTGGTAAAAAGCAAAAAGAGGAAGGTTGACTCTGGTAAGTATGTGCATGTGGATGATGATTCTCCTATACTGCCAGTCTTGGACCCTTTTGAGTCATTAGCTAGTGAGTTGAATATTGTGAAGGAAATAGTGGCGAGGCTGCCTCAAGGGTCGGGTGAGTCATTGTCTGGGCCAAGATCTTATGTGCCCCAAAGTGAGTTTGATGCCTACTTAATTGATCAAAGGAAGCAAAAAGCTCAACTTGCAAATTTAGAGAAGGCCTATATCGGTTTGGCTGAGTTAGATAGAGATTTAAGCATCTCACACAGTAAAATGAAGAAGTGGAAGAAGAGTAGAGACAAGTTCTTCACTCGGATGTGGAAAGGGGTAAAAGGACTTTGGAGGTTTTGAAGGCAAATGAGCTACTCCTGACTTTTAGGCCAAACGAGGATGGAGATGAGGTTGCTACATGGAGTGATGATGGTTGAGATGAGGATAGTAGGGTCATCAAGACAGATGAAGAGGATTGACGTAGCCTAGGGAGCCCTTCGTTTTCGTTTTTTGAGTATTCTAGTTGTGATATGAGGACACAACATCATTTTTAGTTAGGGGTGCTCTCCTTTGTGGTGTTTTATCTTATTTTGATTGACATTTTGGATTGTTGTTTTGGATGCTTTTGTTTATTGTGCGGATTGGTCATTTTTATTATGTTTTGGTTTAATTATATTAGTATCTTTTATCAGTTTATGTTTTGTAGTACTAAATTATGATGATAGTGCTCCATGCTTGTATGCCTTAAAGCAGGGGAAGTCTGAGTACTTGTTGCTTGTGAAATTGGAAGCCCTTGTGAAAGCTCAACAAAAAGGCTTGAATTTTCCAAATGATTGATTGGGTGACATCATTTTTAAGGGCAAATCATCATTTTGTTGAGTATTGTTGCCTTTATGGTTCTCTAATGTGAGGTTGTGACTTGTTTGGTACTGATAGATTTAGTAAAACCTTCTGAGTTGTGAAATGAGCACCCCTCCGAAAGTTTTGTGAAAATGAATGATTTTGTGACAATGGGTTGACTCATTTTATGACTCCAAATTACTAGGTGGTGAAGTGAAAAATAACTCTTTTTTTCTTGACTAGGAAGCGAAATTAAGCCGGCTTGAATAGTTTCATTCCATGTGTAGTCAGTCTTTGTGAATAATGTCTTGTGTTCATATGTGTTAACTAAAACTTGCCTAGTTAGTCTGGAAATGTTGGTCTTGAATGAGTTTGGTTGGAGAAGTGATCTTAGGCTTTCTTTGATTGTCCTAGAAGTCCACTTAGCCTAAAAATACCACCTTTACACTAAATATGTCCTCAAGTGTCACCTTTAGGCCTTATCTTTTTATTGGAAACTACATTACAAGCCTTGACCTTTGTTAAAAGTAAACTTCTTTAGAATCCTTCCCTCTTTGAACTTGAAAATTATGAAAATTGAGGCTAAAATGCCAAGTTGAGGGTGTTATGGGAAACTTATAGATGGATGCTTACCATATGAGGGATTGATAAAAAAAAAAAGGAACTTGAGAATTGAGGAGAAGTTTCAAAGAAAAAAAAGTTGTGAAAAAGAAAGTGAGTGTTCGAATAAATAAGACTTGAATCCTCCAAAAGTTGAAAATGGTTGCATGTGGGGAATCTACAATGGAAGAATGGGAAAAAAAATAAGGAAATGACGGAAATGTGCATTGAGTTGAAAAATAAAGAAAAGTGGAAAAGTTGTTGATTGAAAAGTTGTGTGTCACCTTCCCTAAAACTACATTACAAGCTTAACAAAGTCCTTTGAGATCTCCGATCGAATGAAATTGAGTCAATGTTGTTTGAAAATATGGGCAAGCCTATGGTATGGCACTTTTTGAGTGTTAGTGTTTGTAATGTTGTCCCTCGTATTGTAAATACTTGTGTGTTTTGTGGGACATTTCTTTTCTGGTGAGGGAATGAGTTCTAGGATGGATTGGTAAAGTTGATAGATTTTGAAATTGAGTCAAGGGAAGTTGTTAGAATACTAGTAATTGTGAGTCACTTCTTGAGAATTCTTGCTGTCACTTGATCATTTTTAAAAATCATTGAGTTTGGGAATTTTGTTTAAACTTGAGGGAGTTGCTTGGCTTGGAAATCTCTTGCTTGCTTGCTAATTATTAGTACCAACCAAAGTCATAATCATTGATCCTTGCTTAAATGGAAGAGTGTTGTGCTTAAATTGAGTGCCTCTTGTGTTTTTTATGTTGTTTTGCTTGAGGACAAGAAAAGTTTTAAGTTAGGGTTTGATGAGTTGTGAATTTCCACTCATTTGAAACTTTTTTCTTGTGATTTTGTGTCACTCAAGTAGATAAAGAGGCAAATTATCCTTCGAATTGTGTTGTTTCAAGTGTTTGGATGTTGGGAAAGAAAATGAGGAATAAAAGTGGAGTCGAAGCTGAAAAAGAGCAAAACTTGGTAGAAAACATGCCCCAGATCTTGCACCTACAAGTTGGGACTCGCTTAAGAGAACAGCCGACTAAGGTCAACAAATCCCGTAAGCGATGACGCTGGGTTCACTTTTGCAAATTGGTCCAAAGAGGCAAAGGTCACTGAAGCGAACATATATTTCCTTTTGTGATGCCACTTTTATGAATCACGCCTTTTCAGATAAGTGTAGAATGGAAAATTCTCAAGCTTTGGAGCAAAAATTCAAAAAATAGGGATAGGGTGGAACATTTTTCAGAATCCAAGAATTGTTAGAGAAAGAATACTGTAGAGAGAAATCAAAAAGTAGATTTTACATTGTTCTTGATCTTAGGGTTGGGGTTGATAAAATTGACGGCAAGTGGCCTCACATTTCATATGTGGATCTGAAGATTGTGTTCTATTTTAGTAAATATTTTGTACCTTTCTTCATTTCCTTGTTTTTAATTTCTAGAAATATGGGAGTAATTGCTTGTATTAAATTGGGGCTTTCGTGATACAAATAAACAAAGCTTATGAGGTATTTGATTTATTGCTCTATTGCTTTTGTAATTCCTTGTTTCCATGTTTTATTTCATGAAATAGGTTCAATCTAGTTTTCATGTTTGAATTTAAGGGTTGAGAGTGCACGTTCAATCTTAGCTTCTGATCTTTGTGGGTTACTTGAAAATAGAATCCATGAAGTGGAGAATTAGATTGAGAATTGCATTTTAGCTTTGAATCTTGAATTTGAGGCCGAAAAAAGATACTTTAGGGTTTCATTTTTTAGTGCAAGACTTACAAGAAAGAGAGGTCTAGATTAAGCTAATGGGTTGTTTTGTATTATCATGATTGAGACCGAAATGAGATATCGCGATATAACCTTTGATACCGAAAGAATATTAGGGTTGAATTAAGATGATCTAGCCTATCTATTATTGAGTGCTCTTGGTTTGAATTATTCTGGATCATTGAGTGTTGATTAAGTCTTGAATTTTCTCAATTCCCATACATCCCTTGCTTGATATAGTCTTTGCCCCTGTTCGTAGTTTAATTAGAAAAATTCCCTTTTATTTGATAATTTTGTACATTGCTTATTTAGATTCAAACTAGTATCTAGTCAACCTTTATCTTTTCAATTGCCAGTACATTATTCCTTATGGGATTCAACCCCGAAACTTAGTTGGGTCTTTATATTGACGACGACCTCACTCTTTTGATTGGTTTTGAAGAGTGATTTTAGTGTTATTGAAAATGGCTCTGCTGTAGGGGAACAATTAGGCATATTGAATTGATTTAGGATTTCTTGTTTACTTGTTTTTATCTAGATTGTGAATAATTGTCTTTATTTTGTTTTGTTCTGTTTCTACGGGTCAAATCCCACATAGAATGGTATATTGTAGAGAATTTTTATCAAGAAATTTGGATGTTAAGATCGCTCATTTGTAATAATAAGAAAAAATGGGTGGATGATTCCACCAATTTAATAAAAAGCTTTGGTAATTAATTATCGAAATTAGACTAAAATATCGAAGAATTCAAGAAGTAACAAGTAATCCAGGGGTGCGGAGATTGGAAATCAATGTCACGTAGGGGTAATTGGGTTGCTCAATAGTGATGAACATTCATGAATAGGCTAGGTCATCTTCATTGACGCTAATCATATTTCGATCTCAAAGCATCTATGCAAAGAATCTCCTTTCGGTTTATCTAAATGCCAAACTAAACAACCCAATACCTTACTCTATTCAATCATTAGAAATAAGGCAAATAGATCCATCCCATAACCTCTATTTTCAAGCAAGTTACAGACATCAAACCTAAATTGCTAGTATTGAACTAATTACCCACTCCAATTAATCTCTTCCAAGCATCAACCAGAGATTTGAAGTATGAATTAAGTTTACAACCTTAACCCATAAATTAAACCTTACTAATTAGCCCAAATTCATGTATGAACAGCAGCAAAAAAGAGCATAACACAATACCCGCTATATTAAATCAACACCCAACCCCATAATTGCACCCCTAGATCTTGGGGTTTCTTCACCCATCACAAAAAGCAAAGAAAATATATCTTACATGAAAGCAGTCATGGGTAACAACAAATTAAGCAATTCCGAGAAAACTCACTTTGGATTCAACTTCAATTTATCAAATTCAAGAGCAAAGTTGAAAATTCCCAAAAGCTAGAAAGTGTTCTTCAAAAGGGTCAAGTATTCTCTCCAAAAATAATTTTAGAACTACGGTTTCAAGACCTCTCTCACTCTCTTTGATTCCTAATTTCTCTCTCTTTGGGTTATTTTTAATTTCCCAAAATTTGGCCCAAAAACCCAATGCACATCTCATTCAGCGACATTAATCAGGCTCACCGAGCTCGTTCGGCGAATCGCCTCTTGCTCTTCAACTCACCTTTTCATGCTCTAAGCTTCAGGTATTTGAACCTCAGTTGGCGAATTTGCTTGAGTCAATCTTTCACATTCAGTGAATCATTGAGTACCACCTTGGTTCTCCTTTTTGAGCATTCAATTTTTTATTTTTTATACTGTCATTTTCAGAGATGTTCAGCAAGGCCGTTGTTTTCATTCGGCTAATCGCCTTCTCTAATGGAGTTTGCCTACCCGATTCGATAGACAAAAGTGTTATTTACTTTTATTTTTGGTGAGGTCGTACTCATTAGGCGATCCTTTTTCTTGTTAGGTGATGAACAATGTATAGTTTGCACTTGTTTTTACATTTTTGGTCATTCTTTCGAACATCAATCCTTGCCTTGTCCATTTTCCTTCATAAACTAAAAGTCATCAACATTTTATAAGAATAAGACAAATTAGGCATTGAGGACACTAATTATTGAGCTAAATAGACCTCAAATGAGCAAATCTACTACTCATCAATTTTTCACCCTCCAATTGTCAATTACAAGAGCAAAATTTTAAACCCCAAACAAAGAGCAATACTCAATTGTTTCTCCCCCTAAGAGTTTCAAGAGTAAAAACTGATAAAAGATAAGAGAGATCTAATTTCTCTCTCTTTCTAACTATTTATACTTGCTAAAAAGATTCTTCTGCATCCCCTTCGACAACATTAGTTGGGTTGATCGAACTCACTCGGCAGATCGTCGTTCTTATCTTTAAGCTCACCTTTACTAACTTCAGGTGTTTAAACACGAGTAGGTGGACTCGATAGAATATTTTCTTCACGATTGTCGAATCACCAAATATCACCTTATGCTCCTAAGATAGCCTTTAATTTTACTCTTCAGTCTGTCACTTTCGGCAATGCATTTGGGTTTGCCGTTAACAAATCAGTGGATCACCGATTAATTTCTTCTTCAAAAATTTAATGTAACACTTGGACCATTAAAAATTTCCATTTTGGCGAGGTTCAACCATTTGGGTGATTCACCCTTTCAATTAGGCGAACATCAAGTTGGGGTTTCTACTCTTTTCAATATTTTGGTCTTTCTTTCAAGTATTTATCCTTTCCTAGTCCCTTAGCCTTCATATATGTAAATCACCAAAATATAATTAGATAAGTCATAATTAGGCATTGAGAACACTAATTGTTTGTAACACCTCGGAAACTAGTAGGCTAAACTAGAGCATAACATGAGGGTTAGAGTCGTGAATGTAACTCCCCGTACTTAAAATAAAGAATTTCGTGTTAGAACGTCAAGGTACTACCCATCAAGGACCAACCATGGATCCTTGAGGAGGACCCCTATAAACTGCCCAAAAGCAGTGAACCACGGCAGGACCCACGCCCCGTAGGTGGTGGGTCTGTAGATGGCCAAAAATATCTGTCACCAAACCACGATTGACTAGGATGGTCCGTGGTTCCATCCACGGCCCGTCAACGTGGTCTCATGGATGGTGACTGGGAACTGATTTAGTTCATTAGTTTAAGGGTATTTTGGGGTTTTTCAGTTTCAATTAATATTAAGTGGTGTCATTTTAGCCTAATCTAGACCACATATATAAGGATTTAAATCCCCTAAACTAAGTCATCCAACTCATTATTTCTAAAACTCAAATCAATTCCCAAAACTTCCTCCTCTCCAAAAAAATTATCTCTCTAGAAAACTCAAAGAAAAAGAAGAAAGTGAAAGCTAGGGTTCAAGAAGCAAGGATATTTACATCAAATTCATAGAGATTTGTGATTGAGGTAAGGTAGTTTTCATCCATTGGTAGCTGTCACCCATGGAGCCCTCTCAAAACCTTCAATTTCAAATGGTAGAATTCCCCTAATTAGTAAGGGTTTTCTTCATTCACCATTGGTTCTTTGATCTAATGATTTTAATGGCTTAATTATGTTTAAATATGCATTAATTGATGATCTACAATGCTTTTATGATGCTTTCCTTATGAACCCATGCAAAACCTCATATTTCTCCAAATTGTGATCTCATAGGTTGGGTTGTTGATTGTGAAAGAAGATTTTTTATGATCTAATGTATGAATTGATAGAATTACATGAAATTGTGATGAAATCCCTATCTAATGCTTATATTCTATAATTGGTGATTGATGATAGCTTTGAACCTTGGAAGGGAAAAGTGTGAGTTTATGCATGATCTTATGGACTTATGTAAAATGTTATGAAGGTGCTTTGAGAGTAAAGTGTCAATGTTGATTGTGTTTTTGGGTTGTTGAAAGGTCATTCTCATGAAACACTTACAACTATGATGTGAAAGGTTTTCTCACATTGAAAGGATTCTTAGGTTGAAAGGCTATTCTCACCTAATTGAATCAATGAATAAGAGCTATCCTAATGAACTAACTTGGATTGATTGTCAAGGACATCCTTCCATGAGACATGAGTTAAGTAAGACTTAAAAGTATTCCGTGGGAATTATGCTTATCACCTAGTGGATATTGAAATGAGATAGAAGTCTTTTACGTTAGTTGAGTTCGGGCTTCCCGTGCATGTCTCATGAGATTGAAACCTTCTACGTTAGTTGAGTCTGTGTTTCTAGTAGCAATCTCTGTATTCCATAAACTATGTGCCCCCATAGGTTATCTAGATAGTGGATTCACCTAAGCTAAGAGTTCATGGTTCTACCTTAGGCAAGTAGAACAACTCTTTTCAGTGTGGGAGACACCGGGTGATCATGTTTTAGCTCACATGGTCTCTATGTCAGTTAAGGCTATTCTTGCCACAATAAGAACATGAATAATGAACTATGGTTACTTAAGAGACTTTGTATGAGTTCAAAGATTTTAAAGATGATAGTGGCTTATGTTGTCCACGATTATGACTTATGCTTCTACTATCTTATATGATGATTAAACTTGGCAAATTGCATACTTTCAAATGAAATGTCCCTTTTTGCATGTTTTAAACATTTTTATGCATTTCTACCATACTTAGTGCATTTTTGTGCTAACCCCTACTTTTCCTACATTTTTCCCAAGTGTAGGGTCCAGTTCTTGAGGTGATCATTCTAGTGGCTAAAGCTTGGACCTATGTATCTTCCGAGCTTGTTGGTGAGTCCTCATGGTTCGAGGATGAATTTTTCCTATGTTGTAGTTTCTTTCATGTACTTTCCCTTTTCGGACATGTTGTATGGGCTAGGCCCTATTTCATTCAAATATTCTAATAGATAACTATATTGAGACAAGTCTAGACTTCTGCTTTCTTTTATGAAAAACTTCTAAGACTTGAAATGAGCTATATACTTTATTGTTCTATTCTTATGTTATGATATGCTAAGTGGCTTACATGGAGCCTTTCGGGGTTTTATGTGCCTTGTTACATCTAGGGTTACCCTGGGTCGTGACATTGTTGAAATGAATAGGCTTTAAATGAGTGTAAATCTATCATTCATCATTAAAGGCAGATTTCATGGGAAAGGCCGAGGCCGTGGTAGAGCCATAGGACAATTTACTGAGTCACATAAACCCAAGAGTAACTTGCAATGTTGGTATTGCAAAAAGCTTGGCCACGCTGAAGCATATTGTCGGACCAAGCAAATATATGAGTAGAAGCACAGTGATTTCTCCGAGTAAGTTAAGGGTGAAAGTAAGTTGTTCATGGCTCATTCTCCCATTATTGACAGTTCTGATGGTGTTTGGATTATTTATAGTGGATGGTCGAATCGTATGTCTGGTACAAAGTCTCTATTTAGAAATATTGATGAGTCAAAAAAGAGTGAATCTCGATTCGATGATGACAAGCAAGTACGTGTTGAAGGCAAAGGTAACATAGCCTTCAAAACAATGTAGGGTAATTCTACATTAATGTGTGATGTGCAATTCATTCCTAGTTTGGCTTACAACTTGCTAAGTGTTGGACAATTGATGGTGAATGGTTATTCTGCTTTGTTTGATAATGACTCATGTATTGTTAGTGACAAGAAATCTGGTCAAACTATTGCAAATATGTCTATGACTCCGAACAATATGCTTCCCTTTAATGTTTCAGATATTGTTAAGAATGTGTTAGTTGTTAAAGGTGTTAATGAAACTCAATTTTGACATCTTTGCTATGGTCATTTGAACATTAATAGGTTGAAACTGTTGACTAGAAAGAACATGGTAGTTGGTTTACCAAAAGTGGGTGAGCTTGAGTTATGTGAAGGATGCATAATCAGAAAACAAAGTAGAATATCTTTCCCTACAGGAAAATCTTGGAGGGCTAGCAGTTGCTTTGAGTTTGTACATGTTGACTTGTGTGTACGTACAGATGAAGACTAAGTCACTTGATGTGAGTCGCTATTTTCTTCTGTTTACTGATGGCTATAGCCGTATGAGTTGGACAACTTGAGTTTCGTCATCTCTTGATCAGGTTTGATTTATATGAAGACTTCACTCAAGTTTTTTTGAGAAATTCTGGTTATATCAAATTCAATGGTGAAGAGTGTCTATCTAGAACATTTCTTTAGTCTATATGGATCAATCCTAAGGAAGAAACATTGAAAGCATTGACATGGATATCTTTTCCAGATCTGCCACCAAATCTTTTTGCCAAAAAATCACTTTTATCAATTGCTTCAGCCCTTGGGAAACCAGTTGTGGTAGATAAAGCCACTCAGGAACGTACTAGGCCAAGTACTGCTAGAGTTAAGGTCATTCTAGATCTACTGGATAAGCATCCAAAAAAATAAAGTTATTCTTCGTGGACAAAGATTCAGGCAAAGTTATTGAGTATTATCAAGAGTTTGTTTATGATAATCTCCCAAGGTATTGTATACATTGTAAACGACAAGGGCATGATGAAAATAGTTGTCGTGTGTATCTCGGCAAGGTTGGTGCTAAAAATTAGAATGATGCAACGGATAAAAGTACGGATGTGGAGCAATATTAAGGTGATGCAAGGGAGATTATAAATGCTAAATTTCAAAGAAAAAGCAACAAAGAAGAACAACAACAGTTAGTCCCTGATGATAATTCAGATGAAGGAAGAGATTCTAGAAATAATTTGGGTGTTGTCAGGGATACTACTGTTGATCGAGTTGTTGCAAATAGTTCTGAAGAAGCTACAAATTTTAACTCTAATAATAAAGAGAATCTAAAGAACAAAGGCAAATCGATTAAGTCGCTAGGCGGGGTGTTGGGAAAGATGGAGTGTTGGGTTCGCTTAATGTAGTTGCGGCTAAACAAGACAACTCAATTGCAGTAACCTCCACTAACGAATCGACTTTCATCTCACATTAAAAAGAATGGTGTTTCTAAGTCCTCAAATAATCAGATTTTGCACCAAAACAATTCTACAGAGGTTGAGCTTGATAGAAGCAACATTGTAATGGAATGTACTCAATTCGACTTGTTGCGAGATGAGAATGTTGGACCGCAAGAAAGGATACATGGTACAGATGAATTATCTACTGAATTTGGGAGTGATTTAGGCAAATCCCAGCCTGTTACTGGTGTACTTCAGCACACACAAAATTCTACCCAGTTTGACAAAGACGCTAACAATTTGAGTCGTGTTCCTCGAGATTTGAACAAGAATAGGGAGCATCTTGATCAACAAGTTGTTTTGACACATGAAAATGAGTTCATTGTTATAGAGGAGATAGCTGGTAAAGAAATCAGTCCAAATACACCTATCATGGTTGTTTCGAATCCAGAGGAAGCTAAAAATGGTTTGAATGTTTCTAAATAAAAATAAAAGAAAACGAGTGCTTCTAAATGGGTAGATTTAGTTGAGGAAGAGGAAATCATTACTTCACCTCCTATGAGTAAGTTAAACCATTAAGCACCTAAATTTGTGCCTACAAGTAAGGAAAATCCATCTATGGCAATGACAGTTGATAGCTTTAAAAAGAGTTTGGCCATGAACACCAACGATATTGGAGTATTGGCTAAGAGTCATGATCTAGAAGTTACAGTTTCAGGAATTAGTCCAACTGCAACTTATGATATTGACTTGGGAACATACATGTCTGATGGGGATGATGAGGAAGAGATGTTGGACATATGCTTCGATAAGGTGGCCAAGGAAGGGGATATCTCACCAAGGCAACAAAGAAGTGGAAGCAACAAAATCAAAAAGAAGGCACATGGAAGGCAACACAGTTGGGATGGTAAGGTGACTGAGGAATTTGTTCCAAGGCACCTACCAATGTGACTAGCAAAGCAAAATCATATGACAGTCTCAACAACTTTAACAGGATCCAATAAATCCAAGAAGAATGATGAACTATCAAGTGTTTTTGGACAGAATTGAAGAAGAGGATATAGATTTGTGCACCAGTGGAGCACGTGAACCCACTTGATTCAGTAGCTGTATTTCAGAGGAGATCTCGAGGTGAGCTGTCTAGTTGATCCGCAACACCAAACTCCCTTATCATTCTTATTACAAAATTATGTCATTATTATTCTAAACAAATGTATTGAGTTTACTTTCAAACATTGTATTCATATTTTTGAAGCTCTTATACTTATGATACCAAATTTTGTGGTTTAAAACAAAATTCTGAAAAGAAAAAAAAAGGTTGGGCTTACTTTCTGAAATTCAAATCTGAAGCGTTTCTCAGAAAATTCAAGGCTCTCGTAGAGAAGCAAACAGGCTACAACATAAAATTTCTTCGCACAGTTCATGGTGGTGAATGTTTATCTAATGATTTTAATTTATTTTGTGATGAGAATGATATTCGCAGGGAGTTTACCAAACCGTACTCGCCATAGAAAAATGGAGTCGCCGAGCGAAAAAATCTCATAGTGGTTGATATGGAAAGAAGCCAACTTAATGGAAGGGGACTTCCTGTTCACTTTTGGGAAGAATTAGTGGTTGCAGTTGTCTACCTCTTGAATATTTCTCCAACAAAAGTTGTTTTGGATCAAACTCCATATGAAGCATGGATGGGACAGAAACCACGAGTAAGACACTTGAAAGTCTTTGGTTGTATAGCCCATACTTTGGTTAATATATGTTCTAAACTCAATGGAAAATTTTGAGAAATCTATTTTCATTGGTTATAGTCCTCAATCCAAAGCATAAAGACTATATAATCGTACTAGTGGTAAACTGATTATCAGCAGGAATGTTATATTTAATGAAAAATAAGCCTGGTAGTGGAATGGCGAGAAAGAAGATTCAATAGTTTATATTTTGATTCAACCAGAAGGAGAGCATACAACTATTCTTGTATCAATAAGTTCTAACTCTTCCTCTCCTTCTAGTAAAGATATTAATATTTCTGCTCATGGCAGCATTAGCAACAATTCTAATCCAACAAGCTACCATTCTCCATCTTCGGCTTCATCTAGCAAAACGCCACCAAGAAAGTTTTGGTCACTCAAAGATGTTCATACATCTTGTAGCTTTTCCTCAATAGCTGGTGAACCAACATGCTATTAAAAAGCTGCAAAGCAACCTGAGTGGTAGAAAGCAATGATTGAAGAGATTCAGACAATTGAGAAAAACCAAACCTGGGAGTTGATTCATTTTCCTAAAGGGAAGAATGTTATCAGGCTAAAATGGATTTTCAAAATGAAATGTTGATCGAAGTGTCAAAAGGCATAAAGCTTGACTTGTTGGAAAAGGATATTTCCAACAACAAGGCATCGACTTTGAAGAGACATTCTCAATAGCTTCTCGCTTTGAAATGGTGAGAACTACTCTAGCCTTGGCTGCTCAACTTGGTTGGCTTGTGTACCAATTTGATGTTAAGTCTACCTTTCTAAATGATGAGTTACATGAAGAAGTATAGGTCTCATAAACTGAAGGCTTCATCCCTACCGAAGGGAAGAGCAAAGTAGACAGATTGAAGAAGGCATTGTATGGTCTAAAGCAATCTCCATGGGAATGATATAGCAAAATTGGTTCTTTTTTTTTTCAAGAGCATCGGTACAAAAGACGTGATAATGAACCCACACTTTATGTGAAGAAGTGCGATAATTGGTTTACTATTTGTCCGTCTTTATGTCGATGATATATATATATATATATATAGGCTCTTGTGAATCTATTGTTTCTGAATTTAAAAGTTGTATGATAAGCAAATTTGAGATGTCCGACTTGGATATGCTGCATTATTTTCTTGGGCTAGAGGTGAGAGAAGGTTCAAATGGAATTTTTATTTCGCAAAGAAAATATGCTACTGAACTTTTACAGAGGTTCAACATGATGAACTGTAATCCATCTCCCACAGCCATAAATATGAATGAGAACTTGCTACTTAATGATGGTAAAGCAACAAATGTTTCTTATTTTAGAAGCCTGGTTGGTGGTCTAAACTACTAATCACACACTAGGTCCGATATAGCATTCTCTTTCATCTTAATCTAAAGGTTTATGCATAGTCCTTCAAAGCAACACCTAGGTGTAACCTAAAGGATCATTTGATATGTTCATGGCACAACAAGTTATAGAATTTGGTACTCAAAAGTAACAGATTTCAAATTAATTGATTTTACTGATAGTGATTGGACAGGTAGCTTGTAGAATCAAAGGAGAACATCTATAAATGTTTTTAGTCTTGGTTCTGGATCAATCTCATAAAGAAAATAAGATCCATTAGCTTTATTATCTTCAGAGGCAGAATATATGGCTGCAACTTAAGCAGGTTGTCAAGCTGGATGGTTAAGGAAACTGTTAGTGGATCTTCAGCAAGAACAGGTTGCTCTAACTGAAATTTGGTGTGACAACAAAGCATGGATTATTATACAAAGAATCATGATTTTCACAGTAGAGCCAAGCATATTGACATTCATTATCACTTCATCCGCAATCTTGTTACTGCTAGAATAATCTCATTAAAATTTTGTGGCACAAATGATCAGGTTTCTGATGTTCTTACTAAATCACTTCAATGCAACAAGCATGACTTCTTCAGGCTACAAATGGAAGTATGTGATTTTGAAGAAATGTGAAGTGTTGATGTAACACCTCAAAAAATTGAAAGTTTGATTGAAAAGGAAAATTTACATTTTTGGTACATATGCAATGGTCTACGAGTCCTACCTACGCAATGTAGGAAGTCCTACGGGTCGTAGAAATGCAGTCGTAGGATTAGATTGATATTTCAGAAATATCAAGCCTATGATGTTTGACCTACGAATATCCAAGAAGAATCGTAGTATGTTCTAGGACCGTAGCAGGGATCCGTAGAGGTGATCCAGAATTAGGGAAATTTTGGACTCTATGGAAAGGATCCATGGACACAAGAGTGGATGATGACCCATAGGGAGGTATCATGGAAATTAAGTTGGATTTTTGGGTTCCAATATTGGGTCTACGATTGACCAATTCGTTCCGTAAGAAGTACCATAGGTCAAAATAGTAGAGTCTTTTGGCAATTTTTAATTGAGGGTGTTTAGGTATTTTCAACCCAATTAATCCCTAAACTATGTCGTTTTGGCTCTATTACTACCCTTATAACCGCTTTTCATCTTCAAACCCTACCCATTCCCTCCCATTCACTCAATCACACAAAAAAAATCTCAAGTCTTCTTCTCCAAATTCTCTCAAGAGCTTTCAAGGTGGAAGTTAGGGTTTCAAGCTTCAAGGTCTCATTTTCTTTGCATTCTTAGGGCTTTAATTGTCAAGGTATGTAGGAATTCACCAATCAACCGCTTTCATCCAATGGGTCCCAAAATAATCTCAATCTCCTAAATTGATTTCACTTAATTCTACTAGGGTTTCATGAAAATCTCTGTGGATTCTATTTATTATGATTCAATTATTTGTATTTAATCTTATTATGCATGATTTAATTAAATTACATCTTTTTCAATCAATTTCATAGGAACTTATGTCTATATATACTTTATGAACAATGATTATGAACCTATGAATTAGGATCACAAATTTGATCAAGGATTTATGCATGTTTTAAGAAAAGAATAATTTATTGTTAAAGGATGGTTTTAAGGTGAGGTATCAATGATTTGTGAAAGGTTTTCTCACATTTGAATGAAATCATGACCTAGAAGTTTATAAAGTTTAGTTTCTACTATGAAAAAGTTTATATAATCATGATTTGAAAGGAGCTACTTTATTATGAACTTACGCTTGGATTGCTAGTCATGATTGTTGCCTTTCCAACTATTTTGATATGATTATAATTATGTCTTCTCTGTTGGGATTTACTTGGAATCGAGAGGACTTTGGATTTGAGGTTGTCACGCCCCGAGCCTACACCCTGGACGTGGCTGACACTCGAAAATCATTACTGGCCCCAAGTGAACCCTTGACCTGGCTTACTGACTCAGCGGAACACTTAAACACAAAAATATACTAACAAGTAACTAGTGAAATAACTTAGAATGCCTTTAAATAAACATTCAAACTTAGCCAAAATGGCAACCTCAAGTCTCAAAAACATAAGCCAATAATAAAGTAGTGAAAAATGAACTTAACTAACTGACTGTATGTCAATGAAGCCTCTAAAGAACTGAGATGGATGTCGGGACAGGCCCACGACATCCTAATGAACTAATAATAAAACTGAAAGCAATAAAAAGGGACCCTCCGGAAGCAAGAAGGCTCACCACATGACTCTGAGTGCTCAAACTAGATCAACGAGGCGCTGGATGTAGATCTTGATTACCTGCGGCTGCATCATAATAAGATGCAGGCCAACTGGCATCAGTACATTAAATGTACGAGTATGCGAGTTGGAAAGCTAAACAATTCATAGGCTTGAAAAGATTCTGAACGAAACACTTACATTGGCTCTTCTCAACTCATGAATAACTCAACTAATATTAAAGCAATAAGACATGCAATATATGAAAAGTTTTGTAAAACAGTAAAAGCAACTTAGTTCATTAAAGAAAATGCAATAACAAACTCAACTTTACTCATATAACAAAGTAATATAGTTTCTGTGGGAGATTCTCTAACCGACAACCACCACTATGAGCCTATGTGATGGTACAGCGTTTTACCTCACACTGCCAAGGATCGTCCTACACCTTGTCGGGGATATTGAACCTAACTCACTAAGTGGATCCACTAGTCTATGCTAAAATCATCTTAAGGAGTCATTTAAATGTATGATCATTTACTACCCATGATGGCTACATGTTTATGGAGACTTGAGTTAATATGAACTCACATTCCATATCGGTGCTCAATACTACACCCAAAATATACTTAGCTCATATGTTTCAAAACAAACTTCTTTCTTTTGTTTGAGATAATTACTCAAAACTTAGCTTAAAAGCTCTCTTGGAATCGATGTTCCCTTTTCTTGCTCAAATGTGAAAACATTTATAAACACTTTGGGAATACTTAGTTCCCTTATAGCTTTTTGAGAAATGAACTCAACTCTTTACTCTTTGCTTAATTTGAAACTTAGGTCTTAAAACAAGGTTAAAACGTTTGTTAAAGACTTTTGAAAACTTTAAAAACTTTGCTTTGACTTGCTTCTTAACTTCTAGACTTGACTCTTAACTTCTCTTGACTTTGATCCTAACTTTCCTTGAATTGGATTATGGATTCAAGGTTCATGATCTCATGTTTATGGATGATTTCATGATGTTTAGGTGTACCTTAGAGTGTTGGAATCAACTAGAAAACATAGGTACATTGCTAAGGAACAAGTATGAAAAAGTGGGGAGCTAATGGGGAGAACTGGTGTCCCTGGTGCTATGAGAGGCGCGGGGCCCCAGCCCTCAACATTCAGGGACTGGTCTGGGGTGCGCTGGCTGGCGCGACGCCCCACCCCTATCCCCAGGTGTTTGACGACTTTTCTTCTCCATGTTTCATCTCTAAATCCTCTAAACTTCCATGGTTCCTTCCCCAAACACTTAGAATCATTTATACCTTCAATATATGATAGATTCAAACAAAAATTACACCCAGAAACATGAATAAAATCACAAGAAACTTCAATCAACACAACCCACAAGAATTCAAGAAAACCTTCAACAATGTTCATCAAGAACTTAATTTCTAAACCTTCAAAAACTTAAATTCGCTAAATTAAATCATGATTGCCACGTGGGTGAAGTAACCCAATGCTAGGTGATCTCACATACCTTTTAGGGATCACCCCCGACGAAATCCACAAGTTATCCTTGACGAAATCGACGAATCTTGAACGTTCTTCTCCTTTTTCCTCTTTTCTCCTCTTCTTCAACCCCGTAGCGTAAAATTTACTTTTATAAACTGACTAAAATCTGTATTTACCCCCAATTAAACTCCTAAAAAGAATTAGGATAATTAGGTAAGGAAAAGACTAAATTACCCTTCCAAAATTCGGATTAAACTTTCCTTAATCCAACTGCCAAACTTCCAAAGGGAATAACTTACTCATACGAACTCAGAATCGTGCAAACTCGGCGGCGTTGGAAAGATCATTCCAAGTGCTTTCCAACCATATCATGAAGTACACCTAACTCATCCTGAGATAGGAGTTATGGCCCTTTGAAGTTGACCAAAACTGAACTTTTCCTAACTTAAACAAATTTTCCAAATTTTCATTATTTCCAAAAATGACTATTTCCAATTATTATCTTCTTCCTAGTTATTTCAAATTGTGAGATGTTACAATATCTCCCCCTTAGAAACATTCGCCCTTAAATGAGATTACTCTTAGTAGGCTAAGGGTGTGACATCAAGTTCAAACACCCAACAAGCAATTGCAAACAAACAACATGCTCACTCATAATTTAAAAAGTACTAAGAAGAGAATTAGTACCTTAGTCTGCATTTTCTCTGGACTCAAAGAGATGTGGATATCTCTTCTTCATATCCTCTTCAGCTTCCCAAGTAGCTTTTTCAACAAATTGGTTCCTCCAAAGGACTTTTACTGAAGCTACCTCTTGTGTTCTCAACTTGCGAACTTGGCGATCTAGAATTTGAAGCAGAATCTCTTCATAAGATAAACTATCCTTGATCCAAATATCTTCAGTTGGTATGATCAATGAAGTATCGCCCATGCACTTCTTCAACATGGAGATGTGAAACACCGGATGAACTGTGACTAACTCTTGTGATAGCTCTAACTCATAAGCTACATTGCCAATCCTCTTGGATATTCGATAAGGTCCAATATACCGGGGACTAAGTTTCCCCTTCCTACCAAACCTCATAACACCCTTCATGGGTGAGACTTTTAGATATACCCAATCATTTACTTCAAACTCTAACTCCCTTCTCCTAACATCAGTGTAGGATTTCTGACGGCTCTGTGACATTTTCAACCTCTCTTGAATCACCTTCACCTTCTCCATATCTTGGTGAACTAAATCTGGTCCTATCAACCTTGATTCACCAACTTCAGACCATCCAATAGGAGATCTACATCTTCTCCCATAAAGAGCTTCATATGGAGCCACTTGGATGCTCGAGTGGTAACTATTGTTGTAAGAAAACTCAATGAGAGGTAGGTGATCATCCCAATTCCTTTTAAAATCAATCACACAAGACCTCAACATATCCTCTAAGGTCTAAATAGTGCGCTTTATTTGCCCATCTATCTGAGGATGAAAGGCTACTAAGTTCACCTTTGAACCCAAGCCTTTTTGGAATGACTTCCAAAACTATACAGTAAATTGCGCACCACTGTCTGAAATAATGGAGACTGGAACCCCATGAAGTCTTACCACCTCTTGAAGATACAACTTGTTATAATCTTTTGTCGAATGGGTAGTCTTTACCGGCAAAAAGTGGGTTGATTTTGTCATTCTGTCGACAATCACCCAAATAGAATCATGTTGCCTGTGAGATCTTGGTAAACCTGTGATGAAATCCATATTTATCATCTCCCACTTCCATTTCGGAAGTTCTATATTCTGAGACAAACCATAAGGCCTTTGGTTCTCTACTTTAACTTGTTGGCAATTCGGACACTTAGCAATAAATTTTGCAATGCCATTCTTCATACTATTCCACCAATAGACTTCTCTCAAGTCGCGATACATCTTCGTGGAACCCGGATGAATGGAATAACTGGAGCTATGAGCTTCCTCCATGATCCTATCTTGGAGTCCATCCACCATTGGTACACACAACCTACATTGATATCTCAATACGTCATCTCCCTCTTGTTCAAATGTTAATACTTTTTGCTTATGAACATTTGCCTTCAATTCAAGCAAAATGGGATCTTGGTCTTGCTTTTCTTTCACTTCTGACACAAATGAAGATTCAGCCCCATTCATCACCACTATTCCTCCTTCTGTGGAATCCATAAGTCTGACTCCTAGGCGTGCAAGTCTATGCACATATTTTGCTAACTCTCTCTTTTCCTCCTCAACATGGGCAGTACTACCCATAGACAACCTGCTTAAAGCATTAGCAACAACATTAGCCTTACCTGGGTGGTAAAGAATACTTATGTCATAATCCTTAAGTAATTATAACCACCTCCTTTGTGTGAGATTAAGCTCTTTCTAAGTGAACATGTAGCGACCCTAAAAATAGATAGGTGGAACTAGAGCCTAACGTATGAATTTTTAAAGTTTAAGCATAAATTGGAAGTAGTCACTTTTGGAAAAAATGAGTTCTGAATCTGGAAATTTGCTAAGTTCAAAACCTGGAAATTTGGTCAAGTGTGGGAAATCAGTGAGTTTTTGGCCAAATTTGAGCAGTCATAACTCCTAGCTCAGGATGATCCAGGAGTAGTTCCAGTTATGTTTGGAACGATCTTTCCAACGCCACCGAGTTTGCTCGATTCCGAGTTTGTATGAGTGAGTTATGCCCTTTGAAAGTTGGGCAGTTGGCAAGGAGTCCGTCCGGAAATTTAAGGGCATTTTGGTCATTTCACAAATCTTTTCTTTTGAGGTTATATTATTGTGTTAGGCTGATTGTGGATCATTTTGTTCCATTTTAAAAGAGTAAAGTTAGGGTTCTTGAGTGAAGAAAAGAAGAAGAGAGGAAGAAGAAGAAGAAGTTGGAGCTAGGGTTGAAGATTTTGAGTTCTTTCTTCTTCAATTTTTTGTGGGCTTTCAACTTAGAGGTATGGTGACCCTTGATCCTTGATGAATCTTTCTTTCAAGGAGTCCAATCAAAAGGGTTTCAAAAGTGTTTCAAAGAACAAAAATCTCAAATTCTAATCTAAGCATGGGTTCATTGGCAAAACGTTTTCTAAGCCATTATATTGATGAATTAAT